>NC_137465.1:204398390-204804306 GCF_964235325.1 Thermobia domestica | reverse complement strand
CTGATAATTAGTAATAATAACGATTTAAAAACAATAAGAAATGAAGTCAGCCAACTCACAGTACACGCACTATTTCTACTTCATAGATGGAATGAAGAAAAGTTTTGTCAGAATGGTCGAATGCTGAGTTGAATTCCGGACTTCTCGATAGAAGCGCAAAAGCTCCAGTCAATCATATTTGTTGTGCAGTTGTATTTATCTTAACTTAAATATATTCCGTATCCTTTTTTTGTGTGTGTTGGTGAGGTGGGGAGAGTTCCATAATGATATGAAGGGTGTGAGCCAAGAACATGGTAACTAACAAATTTTCAATTGCTGAGTTACACAGCATCAGATAGGCAGCAACGCATACCGCTTCGTTTAATCCCTCATGTATAGACTTATGTGAAAAATCAGCTTTCCGACTTTCAAAATGGATTGTGCAGCAGAAAATTTCTAATTTCTTAAAATAGTAAAATTATGGGTTACCATGTTCTTATCTCACACCCTTCATGTTCAATCCCTCTTGTTAAAAATACAGAAAACTTGAGGACTGAATAAACCGTGATGGTGCTTATATAAAACTGTAGAATTTCAAGAATATACAAAACCAAAAGCTCTAGGTGTGCAGCCTTTAAGTGTATCATATAAATCTAAGTATTTTTCTTATGTTTTATTTTAATTTTATTTTGTTCCAAAAAGAGGGTATGGAATATTTTGAAGTAAAAATACTACATAGAATTTTGCTACTTATTTGAGTATTTTTTTAAAAGAAGTATTTACTTTTAGGGTTGGCAGGTTTACACCAGCTGTTTTTCTTTTTTTTTTTTTTTAAATAAACAACTGGTTTAAACCGAAAAAAAATATCAAGATGTCCCATGTTCAATTCTCGGTCGAACCACAACCCTTCTTTCATGCGTAAACAAAGTAGCGGTTCGGATGTCACTTTAAGCGAAAGTCTTCTCCTTGATAACCTCGGTATTACGTAAGGATGTTAAGCCTGAACATACGAAACGAAACTAAATTGTATATTTCTGCATGCCTGAATGCTGTTGTTTTATAAAGAAGCCAAGGTTGCTTAAATATACTGATATAAATTGACAAAATTTAACGATTGCCTACGTAGCTTCCAACATTAGCTTGGATTGTACTTTCAATGATATGTACGCACTAAATTTGTAATTTAATACCTCAGTTTTAGCGTACTGATTATGATACGTTGACCTTTAAATTTTACATGCAAAGCAATAACAGGATTTTTTCCGTTATTGTTTTACATTTAGAGTAATGACGGGATTTTCCCGATGGCTAGGGCGGGAGATTCTCAATTTAAGAAATTTACTGACCGGACTTCTTTAAGCTTATGTGACCTCTTCCAGCATAACCCCGTTGTTGCATAATAACACCAAGGCGAAACAAACTTATTTCTGTCAATATGTAATATAAATACATAAAGCAAAATATCTAAACCCAAAAAAACCTGGTTTAACCAAAAAAGCCTAGTTTAAACTCCCGCCAAAAAACGGGTTTTTGGCATTTTCAAAAACAACCATGGCTCTTGCCAACCCTGCTTACTTTTGTATGTAGGAGGTTAAAAAAAATCTTATCATATACATTGGTTAATCCTTTGGAATTCATAATGTAAATATGTTGAGAAGTAAAACGGTTTGAAATATCTTTTCGAAATTCATGGTTTATTTTCGAGGTTTTATATTATTATCGGCATCAACCACTAATTAAATGACTTTTTGTGTTCTAGAGAAGCGAAACAAAATCTGGTTTATCAATTTAAAGCAGAATTTTCAAAAAAGCCCAAAATTTCCCAAGCAAAAAAGCGAAGCAGAAAAAACCGAGTTTTTTTCAAAAAAGCCGGTTTTTTTCCGAGCCCTTGCATCTCTACTTATATGTACCACAGAAATGTAACATACTTAAAAGAGAACAATTCAAATCGTTGTATAGTCCGCATCAAAAAACCTGCAATATGAGCATGTAAGTTTATTGTGAAATTACACCTAATAGCCCAGGGAATCAACATAACGTCTAAATGGCACGAATCGCCCCATAAGACACTTCGGCGTCCTCCCCTGCACACTTATTATGGAGCAAAAGACTTCGTCGTTTCACAGTACTTACATACTTATGTTGCAGGTTTTTTGCTGCGGACTGTACAACCCCTCATTTTCCTAAACATCAGAACCGAGGGAAATAGAACCATATAAAAATTCAATTTGTAATTTCATTGTATGCAGGATGTTCGGAAACAACACCAATGAAGTTTGGAAATTATTATTTTTATAAAAACATGAACGTGACACACACACGTGCACCCACGTTGGTCTACAATATTTTTATGTTTTCGAGTGAGGAATCATTTCTCAATTTGTTGGTGTTGTTTACGAATTCCATGTATACAAGGTGGACTATTCATCTCGATACGTCCTTGTAACTTCTAAAGTAATGGACAAAAAAGGCTGGAAGTTTGCGCCCCGCAGTTAGTAGCAAAGGGAAACTGGCATATACTGTGCGTCTGTAAGGTTAACAATGTTGCCAACCAAATATAAAGTTTTATTTTTTCAAACCGCACTAAGTCAGGTTATTATATATTTCAAATCTACATGTAAAATGAAAACATACAATACTAGTCATGTAATGTTATAAACTACGGAAGCTACATTATTACAAACATCGAAAAGCTATCAAATTTCGGAGGATTCTACAACAGTAATACCGTAAGTGAGACAGATTGAGTAACGCACATCCAAAACACCTTAATGTCGGATACTATAGTCATCATACGGCGTATTTCTAACAAGTATAGACAAGGAGCTGACAATTTTAGTTTTTTTTTCTTTTTTAAAGTACTTTAGTGGCGGAGCACGATGGCTCAGTGGTAGAGCGCTTACCTCTTGTACATGGGATCTCTGATTCGATCCCCGGCCAAGTAAATTTGTTGTGAACAATATCGGTCAGTTTGTTTTCTCGGTTACTCCTACATTCTCATTCCACTGAATTTTCCATTATCATCATCATCATCATTACTTGTTTTAACCATCGTCTTCCTTAACCTAAAGGCATAACCGTGGGACGTTAAACTGAAAGATTTCATTTTTTTTTTTCAAAGAAAGATCTCGAAAGATTATTTCGAAAAAGTGTTTAGATAAGTATCATTTAAAAATATGTATATGGTTGTCAATAAAGATAATAATGCAGTTTACAGCACTTTCATATCTCAAACCATTCGGGAGATATAAAAAATGGTAAAACTTGATACATTGTTTAAAATGGCTTATTTCTTGGAACTTAAAAATGATTTTTGACTTACTTTGCTTCTATAACATTACTGTAACATTATATTTGCTTCTATAACTTTCGGTACGTGTAATTACAGTAAGTTCTCGGAATTCATAATTTTAAGCTATGTTACAGTTTTTACCACTTCTTTAGAACGGTTTGAGATATCTAATTGCTGTTTCCTATTGAAAACCTATTGAAAACCATCCATGCAACTGAGTAAGGTACTTATCTAAGAAGTTTTTCGAAATAATGACTTTTGAAAAACTTCTTGCAATAATCTCGCAAACAAAAAATAATCACGATTACAGTATTAGGTATTAAAGTACTTTGAATATGCATTACCTCGTCTGTCTCATTTGTGTTATTACTACTGTAGATGTTACGAAAATTTGGACGTTTGTGATACTGTAGCATCCTTAGTTTGCAAAACTGAATAACAAATCTGATAAGGTTTTAACATGTAAATTTGAAATATGAAATAACCCGACGTAGTGTCATTTGAAAAGATACAACTTTATGTTTAGTAAGCAACACTGCTAACATTTTGGTCTAACAAGTGTGGCAAACAATGTCCCCTGCCGATATTTGCATGATACAAAATTTCAGTGTTTTTTGACCATTAGTTTAAAAGTTACAAGCATATCAAGATAAATGGTCCACCCTTTTATGATACAGAATATAATTATTTACCGCTCGTGTTCTTGTTATATACAAATTACGTCTAGAACCTTGCCAGAACATTTACAACCAGGAGTAAAAAGACAACAAAATAAAAGGGAATGTATGTCGAGAATCAATCCACATGAAGTCTTCGTATTTCTAATTGTTCTATCAATCTACTTTAAATCTATCTAAATAAAGGAGACGGACTTTGCCTGAACTGACTTTTCCTTAAACTACCCACACGTGTGTTGAATGCATGTAGGTTTCACTTTCATTCCTTTAAAAGCACTCAGACCAGGGCCGTGTCGGGGGGGGTTCGGGAGAAAAAAGGAAAAAAGATAGGAAAAATTGCTTGGAATATATGGGGGCGCTGATTTTCCACGGCAAGGCCCTGCTTTAGACCAACACTGTGTCGGAGAGAAGCGTAGTTGTTGTATAAAGGTGACATGATAAAAATTTTCTATCACTGTTCAAAAGGAAAATCACTCTACAATTACGCGGAAAAAGATATAACCTGTCGACATCCTGAAACTTCGCGGCTACGAAGAAGGTATCGTTGGTAATCCATTTTGCTCGATGTTGGATGTATTTCTGTTAGTTGATACTTCTACTACCAAAAACAATAACAACAAAAATTAATTTTTCAATTTACCATTTCCATCATTTCGGGGTCATCAAAATCGTAAATAATGTGCTCCAAAATATCTCTATCAGCTACGAAGCCCAAAGCTCGAAACACAATCATTATAGGAATTTCCTGCTTGATGTATGGCAAAATGGCAATAATACGCTGTCCAATCGCAGACTTTTTGATGCTCTGTAAAGAACGAAAGTATCATCACATTACTATTTTATGCTTATATCTACATAATTCGATGTAAATTAAGGAAACTTATAGAATGCTGCAATCTAAAACACCTCTAATCAACACCTTGATCATGGACTACAGTAAAATTCAAAAGACTATATGATATTTACCTATATTTTGAGTTTCTACTAAATTTGACATTACCCTTACCCAAAAAGGTACAAACAACCATAAAGTTATTATTTTTCTTCAGAAATATACTTGTCTGTGTGTAAACCACTGCAAAACTGATGTGCGTTAAAAATATGCTACCGCTGACTCACCTGCCCACCTCTAGCCATCATGTTGACCCACAACGTGGAAGTAGGTCGTGAAGAATGTTCTAAACAAGAACGGATTTCAGCTTTATAAGCGTATTTGCTATCCTTCATGCTGAATACGTACACTGTGTTAGTAGCCATCTTCTCCTGGGCAATTAAAACCTACAAAAAATAAAAATATGTTAGTATACATCAAATGTACTGATACTAAAATAATAATTGTCTTAGGTAGTAACAGAAAATTACGAAATTATCTAGCGCTACTTCCTAATTCCATTCTGCCGCTGTAATATACTAGTGATGTTTTCTACTAATATAATAATAATACACCTGTACGTACTGCTTTAATTAACTTGACACAATATATAGGAAGCATTACAAAATAAATATTTATCTGACGAACAACAAATTAAATCTTAAGGGTGAAGTGTATATGTTCAGTTTTTCAAGAAAATGCAAAAACTAAACTAAAAAACCAAAAAGTTCATCGCCCGAAGACTAACTTCAGCACATTAACCTCTGTAGGTAGGGAGTGTGATTGCGAAAGCAAATTTTGAATTAAAGTCCCTCCACTACTTAGTTCCGATCTGCGAATAGAAAAGACCAACGAAGAGGTGCGAATCTCAACATGCTGGGGTTATCCGTCGAAGCGATGCAGTTTTTCAGCGCGGGAAATGTATATAGAAGTAGTGTTTAGGGGAAAATACGAGTAAATCAAGTACTAACATATTAACCCATTTGAACCCAAATTATTTTTTTATCGAATTTAATCTTGGTTCCCGTCAGATTGGTAGAAATAAAGGTAAATAACATATTTAAATACATTATGGTACACGAAAATGTCATGGACCCCTAATTCGGCAATGTTCCATTTTTGGAACAACGGGCCTGAAAGGGTACAGGTTTCTGAAAGAAAATATTTCAATTTAGCCAGGCTAAAGTATTATTTCGTTAAAATTTTAGGATACAGATTTTACAATAATTAGCAATATTCATTAGATACAAAGTATACAAATATTGAAACATGTTAATATTATGCATATCCACATAATAACAGATTTTTTCATTATAATTATTTTCCAATACATCACATTCTTACTACTGATGGAAGTAAAAGAAGCACTTCCATGTTGTGTTCCTTTCACTGTCCACATCTTGATTGTCTTTCTGATTTTACAATGAAATGTCCTTCTTTGTCATATCCCACTTCATTTATTGCTTCTTTGTTGACTGGTCGCAATATGTCTCCCAACAATTGCTGGTTGTTGGAATTACTTTTGTTATGCTACTTTGCAGAAGGCTGCCTATTATTACATGTACTAGTTTTCAGAGCTTAATCTCCAACAAACTCACCTATAAATTCATTTCTCAGCTGGTCGCTTTGCATTACTGTAAAAGAAGCTTCTCCCTTAGCGGGCAACTAATTTTTAGATAGCCTCTCTATATCTGTTTTTCTTCTTCCGAGAACTCTTCATTTTCTGGTGGTGTAATGACAATATCTGCAGCAAGACTATCTTCTCCGTTAGCAAGTATATTGATAATTTCGTCAACAGTCAATCTGAAATGGGGAGGGAGGATTTACATTTCTGGGCATCTATGGCCATGTTAGCCCGTCACGTTTGACACTCAGCGAGAACAGTCTCCAGGGAAAGGGAATGAAGAAAGTGTTGGGGAAGGAAGGAAGCGGCCTGGGACATATATGTTAGGTACCACCCCGGCATTTGGTTGGTGTGAACGAGAAAAGCCAGGAAAACCTCATTCAGGATGGCTGGTCTGAAAAGCTTCTTACACTTTTATGACCGAGAGCCCGCACCGTGAATCGAACCCGGAACCGCTCGCACTCTATCTGAAATAAAACAGTATTTCTAGAAATAAATAAAATCCATATGAAGTTGTAAAATACACATTTAAAATATAAAACAACAAAATATTTATTTATTTACAAGCTACCAGATACAGCTCAAAGGCCATTTTACACTGGAGTGATCAACATAATAACATTGGGGAAAAAAGTGAAAGGAAGCGGCCAGGGCCTGTAAAATTGTGTAGGCTCCTAATGATTCCCCTACAGTACCTATAAAATATAACTATATAATATGCCTTTATCTATGTCCAAAATTTACTGTTTTTATTTCACTGCAGTAAAGTGAAATCAATAATAAATGTTACAAAATGTAATTAGGCATTCCTAACAACTCCTACATATAGGCAAATAAATGTACGATCCAGTGAATGAGCGATCAAGACACCTGCAATTCTATTTGGCTGTCATGTTTCAACTGAAAAAGAGCTGCTTCGTGGCTAAGCGGTTAGCGTACACGCCTTTGGCATGGGAGACCGGGTTCGATTCCGGCGGAAGTTCATGTGGTTCGGATTCCACTTAAATGAATAGGCCAATTCTCATATAGCCTCGCTGCTGAAAGGAACGTTAAATTCACAATCAACTCAACTCAACTAAAAAGCGTACTGCGTGGGTGTAACAATTAAATCAATTTTTGTGTATAAATTTTCCCTCCTCCATGAGACCAATAAATTCCGAATGTAAGGGCAAAATGCCCTCAAAAGCGGCACAAATAGCATCAAATAAAAATACGCTCATAAAATGTACGAAACAATTACTAATTCATGCAATAAAATTGCCATATTCCATAACTTTATGGGTACATTTACGCCCGTTGTTCCAATAATGGAACAAACAAAACGCAAACTTCACGTACCCGTTCGAGCCCGCTGTTCCAATATTGGAACATTCAAAATTATAAAACGCTTTTATTAATAACAATCATAATCAATTATTGCATTTTACATGCACTGAAAACTTGATACTTCTCCTACCCAAATAGTATTATATAGGTAGAAAATTCATAAACGAACATAAAATTCACTTACCTCTTTTGAGAGGCCATAATTTGTTCTTATTCAACGCAACTAATATCGACAGCACACATCGTTCCCGCCAATTCAAGGCAAAGATACGTCATTTGCTAAACCATTGGTGCCAAATGAAGAGGTCCATACAAAAATTGTTACCTTTATTCACGTAATATGAAAAATAAAAGTAAAGTAAAAAATGTTCCAATTTTGGAACAACGGGTTCAAATGGGTTAAGAATAATACAAACGATTCTTGTCTGAATTTAACACTGTTTACACTAATGATAACAACATGGAAAGTTCCACATTTTATTTATGTTTTTATCTCATTAAACCTTAATTATTATAGTTATTCACACACATTACACGCTAAAATAATACGAATAAAATGGGCATTGGTGTCTTCATGGGAGGGAACTTAAGACTCCCTACAAATGGAATATGAGATCCTTAATCGGCAGCAAAATTATATTTATTCAGACAATAGAGCAATATTACAGAAATTAGGCATTACTTCTTTTCAGTAAAGTGGTACTTCTTTTCAGTAAGTACTAATATTGTTATCGCTCTTTCAAAAGCTTAAGATAAAAATTTGCAAGTATGAAATTTAAACTGAATCTTAAAAAAAAAAAAAAAAAAAAGAGACGGTGATGTTTACTGCATTCACAAATTTTCGGATCCAGCGGAGTTCGCAGTTCACATTCGGTTCCTTGGAGGCGTAGCTTAACTCAACGAATTAGGGATAAAGTAGTCAGTTCACTTCCGTTGTAATTGTAAAGGACATACCGAAAACTGGAGTGAAGAAAAATTGAAAATCAATCTACAAATACACATACAAATCTAAGTAATTACAGCTTCATTACAAAGATATTCGCTTGCGCATATCAATAAATGTTTTTCCCCATAAGAGATTTCCTGGCGTTATCTATGCACCGGAACATTTTATTTTTTAAATTAGTTATCATTTTATTACAGGGATGCAAATAACAACTCGCCCACTCACCGTAGTTCATCGGTGCGGGCGAGTATTTAATATAATACCGAAGATAACTAAATGATTTCTATTGTGCGATGTGGGCTAGTAGCTTTTTTCCTGGGCTAGTAAAATTTTGTTAGTTATTTTCATCCCTGTTTTATTATAAAACCTAACTGTACACATCGCATATACCAAGTGTACCTTTTCTGACCCGTTGATGATGAAATAGCCTCCTGGATCTAGTGGACACTCGTTCAATTCAGTGAGATCACGATCAGTCAATCCATTTAACAGGCAATACGTTGATCTTAACATAATTGGAATTTTCCCTGTAACAAAAAAGATAAAGCTGAGAAAAAGTAGATTGTAGGCACATCATAAACTGTCCGGTGTATAGTTTATCAATTCTCACAAGAGGAGGAGGAGAAAGCATACTAATCTACTTAATTTCGACCTTAAGCGCTGAAGTTATCCTTTTCCCCGAACACTAAAGGAAGTAACATGGAGTAGGGAGCTGTTAAAGTAAACCGGTGAACAAAACTACACGAATAAGCAAACAGTTAGGTTTCCTAAATATTGCAGAAAAATAATAACCCATAACGCACTACATAGGTAGTAATATTTCCTCCTTTATATATGTGTTCAGACACTTTTCTTCTAAACTATAAATAGTGAATTTTCATATGAAGTGATTATCTTAGAAGTGTTTATCAAATCTACAAATTATCGTGACGTCTCAAGTATCATGTAATAGTCACTCAAGAAATTCTGATGATAAAAAGGCATTATTCGAAATATAGCAAAAAAATATTACGACTATGTTCTCAAAACATTCTATGTGAATATAAAATTTAATTCATATGTTCCATTCGCTCGATTTCGAGACACACTCTTCTTGGATACTGGAAGTGTATCTGGCGAAACAATCGGAGTTATTAATATATACAAGATGGACCATTTATCTTGATATGCCCTTGTAATTTTTAAAATAATACATACAAAATATGAAAATTTCGTACCATGTAAATATCGACAAAGGAACATTGTTTGACATAATCTACAATATAACAGATTAACAGTGTTGCCAACCCAACAAAGTTGTATATTTTCAAATGGCATTACGCCACATTAATACAAAATTTACATGTAAAACAAGAACTAACAATACCATACTTATTTTATAGTGCTGCAAAGAACGCTACATTAGGAGAAACATCGAAAAACGATCAAATTTTGGAGAACTCTATAACAGTAATAACGCAAACCGTACGGTTGGGGTAAGCCACATACAATGTACCTACTTTAGAATCAAATACTACGGTCATTTAAGAATTAAAGTATATCTACTTTTCAAGATGGTTTTCAATAGTCAATGCCGTTTACAGCAATTTGATATATCAAAATATTCCAGAAATAAGAAAAAAAATATTAAATTTGATATATTGCTTAAAATGACGTATTTATGGGAACAATTTTCAAAAGATTGGATTTAATTTCCTTCCATAATATTGAAACAATATTTTGGTACGTGAAATTACAGTAAGTTATCCGAATTACGTAATATTAAGCAGTGTTGCAACCTTTACCAGTATTTACCTTATTTCTAGAACGGTTTTAGATATCAAATTGCTGTAAACGGCATTATGATCTCAGGCCTAATACCTATTCAAAGCCATCTATGCAATTACATGAAATATTTATCTAAGTACTTTTCCGAAATAAAAACTTTTGAAAAAATTCATTCTCAATTCTTTGTTATTTTGTTCCTATTCATTCGAAATACATTGCATCACGATACTATCATAGTATTGGATGTGCATCGTCCCGTCTGTCTCACTTACCTTATTGCTACAAAGGACACCAAACTGTGTGTTTGTCATACTGTAGCGTCCTTAGTTTGCAACACTGAATATCAAATGTTATATTGAAATTGCTCGTTTAGCATGTAGATTTGAAATATATAATAACTTGACGTAGTTCCATTGGAAAAAAAGTTACTAGTTGGGTTGGCAACACTGTTTATCTGGTAGTATCACAGGATATAGCAAACAATGTCCCTCTGTCGACACTTGCACCGTACAATAACTCAGCGTTCATTGTCCATTAGTTCGAAAGTTACAAGAACGTACCTAGATAAACAGTCCATCTTGTAGGAAATGTTCATTTCCATTATATTGAAGGAAGTGCCTACATAAATCACGTACTTCTTGTTCTAAACATACATCACCTTGTATTATTTCGACTCACCTATAAAAGTCTTTTGATGTTGTGTCTCCACAGGGTCTTCACCTTCTTTGATAACGGTCTTTGTGATATCCACGTACAGTGGGGCAGAATACGTTAAGTTTCTCAATCTAGCCTCGTTCGGCATCATTGGCGTGGGTGCTCCATCCTTCTCCCAATGGGTTGGTTTCGACAAGTAGATTTGTTCGAATTTCAGCAGGTAGCGAGGCTACATCCAACAGAGAAGCAAACATTTTACTAAGAACATAGAAATGTATAACACAGAGATTTTATTATTCATTATTTTATTGATTAGCAAGTGTACGATATGGTTTTTAAAGGAAAAGTAGTTGTCAGCTTCTTTTAATATTTATTTACTACCATATTACATTTATATATTTTCCAGCACATCATGCTTAATTTTAGCTACCCGTTATTCTCGTTTTCTTTAGCCTGAGTTTTCCTTCACAGCAGAAATAAGAGCAGTTATTTCAAACTCTAATTTACAAAATATTATTAACGAACGACTAACAAAGCAGAAACAATTGCTTTAGTTTAACCTTTTCAGGACGGACAGGGATTTCAAGAATATCGTACACCTTTACGTCGGCGGCCCTAGTACCCGTTCTAACTGTCACATAGGGACAAGAAAGATACCTCGCTGTAAAGATTATAGAACACAAATTTTGTGATCCCCGTGCCAAACTCGTCGAACAGGGCACAAAATTTCGAAGTCAGATGCACTCGCCAATCCAAAAATGATGATCGCCAGTATCTCTCACATACAAAGTATGAGTGTCCCCCGGCCTTTGGTTTTACAAAGAGATTACATCAGGGTATGAAATTTCAAAACCAGAAAATTAGATTCAGGATAATCAGTTTTGAATTGGACAATTCATATACATGTTAAAAATTATCTTACCTTTTAAGATTTTACGTTTGTGTAACGGTCTCTTTCTGTATTGAAGTACCAGTTGTCGAAAGCAGTTAGGTCACCAGTGATAACGGTATATCATGCAAATATCTACTTTTTAAAAAATATTTTATGTATTTACTTATTTTTTATTTACCACTGACATCGTGACGTGATTTGTTGATCTATTTTAGATACTGGGATGTCCCCTCAGCTGTTCTAACTTTCAAACAGCGGGAGAAACTACTTCACTTTCCATGTCTGTTGTGAAGACTTAACATTCCGTGTTTTCTCTCACTCAGACAATTATTTTCGTGCGAAGCAGAAATTGCGCAGCCCTCTGTGTATAGGCAAAAACCATTCCTTACGAGAATGACCCTGTACATATTTTTCGAAATATATTTTGGTCTACCCTGACGTTAGCAGCCCTAGCGACGCTCCTGATTGTCACAGAGATATAAGCCATACTTCGCTGGAAATTTTATGGGACACAGATTCCAACGAGGTAACTTTTGTGCTCTCTGTGACAATTGGAACAAGTTTCTCCCCCCTCCAAATGCTGAGGGAGAGGAGGAACAAAAAACATCCAAATTTCCCCCCTTCCCTTCCGCTCCAGGACGGGATGTGGATGAAATGCACACCACTGGAAAGTTTCATCCTTCGTGAAGAGATAGACAACTAAATCATCTCTCTACGTTGATTAGGAACCGGGTTACGAAGGTTTAAACTGCTGGCTCAGTCCTTGAGCCGATAGTCCTGAAAAGGTTGAAATAACAACTTCAGAGTTATTTCAAACTGAAGCTCTTTGAATGTTCTGTATTAGCCCGTACTCTAAACCAGGATCATTTAAGAAAAGGAATGATCAGAATCTGCATTTAAACGACAAGTTAAAGGGTAACTCTGGAAGACTTAGCCAGTAGCTAACCTAAGTTGGACATTATTTAATAGGCCTTCCTATGCTAAATTACACAACTAGAGGCAATAAGCTGTACAATACTGCATCGCGTTGTCTGAATTTGTAACAAGAACAATCTCTGATTAAAAAATACTTTTACACATAATTTGGCACCCACCATCCTACATGCATTAAAAAAAATGGATTCAATGCTTACAGGTGTTTCTATTTCTCCCGAAGTGTGCTGAGCTTCTGCCTGCAGATCAATTTGTGGTGAATCTTCCACAATACGCTGCACAGACATCTGAATAAATTCATCGAAAGAGTCTAACTGCTGTCTCACGAGACCCTTCTCATCGAAATAAGCGTTAATTACGATCCAGCACGCTTCCTGCCACAACTCGGACGATATCTCCTCGCCATCTTCCTCCTCGTATTGGTCTGAAAATAAGGTAAAAGTAAAATGTACATACTTAATAAAAATAATGTCTAATCATTAAATAACAGGCATTTCAAAAATGGTTAACTCTTGATGATATACAAAGAATAGAAAAGTGGACGACTGAACCGGAACTCAAACACGGGAGCTTCGGCGTACCGTGCCGATGCGCGAACCACTACGCTAGCCAGTCCACTTCCCACAATAGCCATACACCCTCTCACTCTTGAAGTCGGTGCTCTTTACTTGACCACATGGCTTGTACAGTCAGCGAAAAAAGTTCTTTCCGTTTGATGAAAATAATTTCGTAAATAACTTTAGAATGGAAGGACAATTCGAGTAGTTTTCAGTAAATTAAAAAGAATGTAATTTCTGTACGTTCCAGCCATACCACAGTTATTCCCCAAATAAATCTTACGAACTCTTGTCGCTGACTGTACCACAATCTAACTGTTGTGCCTGGATAATTCAGTATCTATATTCAAAACACTTCTGACTACTGTATGGTCATTATACATTAATGCAAGGAAGTAACAATCGGATTTTTAATACATTAAATCCTTCCTAGGCGCGAATTGAGTTCTGAAGCATAGCTTGTATAGATTCTGCGTGAATGCAAATGTCGGCTTTCATATCTGGAAAGATAACCGTGGTAAAACATTATATTAAACATTTCCTTTAAATTCTACAAGCATCTTCCTTTAGCAATTTAAGACAATAAACTTGCATCCGATTTATCAGTATCAAGTATTAATTTATTTAGTTCGTTTATATGCAATTCTGAATTTACTAGCGGAACTTATCCTAGAAGTAATTCTGCAACTGATATGTTAATTTCAAACTGATATTTTGGTTTGAAATTAACATATCAGTTACAGAATCCGTTCTGAGTTTCCAGCATACATCGTCAAAGTTCCACATTGTTCTTTTCAGGCTACTGTGATGTTTATTAGTTGGAATGAGTTTTATTCAAACCTCCTGTTTTGAAACAAGAACAAAGTACAGCTGATACAAACTAAATTATAATACTAAATCTTTAACAGCACGGAAGATATTGAACTACAGTATCTCAGAGTAAGCAAGCTAATCATTCATCTTTTCAGCCACACTATGGGCTGGAAGACATATGACTCCGTCCTCTGAAAATTATACTATCCATTAACCAGGGCTCAAAGTGGTCAGGTCTCTTCTAAATAGTTGAAAAGTGACCAAAATCTCATCAAAAAGTAACTTTAAACCTTGATGCCAAACTTGGGCATAAATTGAATTTTAATTTCTTTTTCAACAAATTAGGGACGGCTGGATCATAGCTGCAATACGTAATGATTTAACATGTTCGATCAAAGCAAATAATGTGGATTATGTTTGTCTTTATCCATTTATTTTAATATTTTTCTTAGAAAATTGTCAATGAAAACATAAATCACACGAAAAATTTACTTTACCCCACCCCCAAAGTAACTTTTAGTGAAAAACTTGAAAAAAGTAACTTTTAGGGACCAATTTGAAAAAAAGTAACTTTTATTTTTTTAAAAAAATGACTCGCTAAGAGCCCTGGATTAACCTAGTCTCGAGGTCATGATTATGACTGAAATGAAAATTTCGTACTTCTTGGTAAAACATTCCGCAGAGAAAACTTACGGTGATAGGAACTTATGGTGCAGATTGAGAATACATAGTAAAATACAAAAGGTAATTACGATTAAAATGAGAGAGTGCATACGAAAGAGTACTGTCGAAGATATTAGTTTCCACTGGCGAAGCATTTCTACACAATGCAGGAGACGACTGTGAAACATATTGATTTCCACCAAGGCAATCTTTCTGCACAATGTAGGGAACGTGTATTTTATGTTTACAAGAACAGAGTCAATACTGTGAAAAGCATTACCAAATTTTGACACATTTCTTACATTTTTAGGTTAGAGCTTTGTATTTCTTTTAGCAGAGCATGAACTAAATGAAGAGCTCCATTACTACTTGCAGATTGACTTTAGGAGGGCTTAGTATAAATACAATGCGGACGTATGGGCAAAAACTACAGTGCATAAAACACGAACCGGCAAGTCCTTTATTTCGCCATTTCATTCATTTTTTCGATTCAGTGATTTGATCTTTCGATTCCGGTTTTGAGGGCATACCTGCTCCGCTAACTTGGTTGCTGGTATCGTCATGTGGTACGTGATGTTGTGCAGTTGATGTTTTATTTTGTTTGAACGGGGAATTATGGATATCTTGTGTCGCCGTCCTCAATGTTTCACATGGCTAGTTGTAGGTGCAAGTGGTTCGTTTCCAAACTCTTACTATGATCGTGGTGTCAGGCTGTCGAAATTAGTGTGAGAAACTGATACTGATACTTATAGATTTTGTTACACTGTGAAATTATTGGACCTTAGGAGGAGTTGCAGCGTTTGTTAAAAAGAGCAAACGCAATGCAATGTCAGTTTTATTAACGGATTTAAGTAGGAAGTACGTGATATTCTTTTACTTCGCTTCAAGTTTGTGTCTGGAGTTACGAAGTATGAGAATATTATTTATGAAAGTTTATTTGGACCTGTATTAAGCATGAATTGCTGGAAAGGATACTCATCGTTAGATAGTGGTCAGTGGAAGCATTTGACTGTGAGCAATTCTTATAACTTTGTGGACGTTGTAAGAGGGGAATATACGCAAACTATTCAGAATTTTTGGTGACATTTGAAGAGGAGTTTGAGCTCCATGCGTATGTCAGAAGGGATGATGTTGCAATTTGGACATTATTTATGAAATAGGAAATTTTGTTCCGGTTACAGAATCGGGCAAAAGTATTATTTATGAGGCATCCTGTGGAACTGTACACGCAGCACTGAAATATCAGGATTTATTTTTTCCGTAGTTGTAAAATATTTATTTGGTTTTGTTTGCTGTTGTTTCATTTCAAGTACATAGTTCTGTGAAATTTCCAATGTACTTAACTGTAGTTTTTTTAAACTGTAATGGGGTTAGAAGGGCTTGCCCCATGTCATGTGCTTTATTTTTCATTATAAAAGTGTGGTGGTTCTTGTTGTAGTTGAATCTATTATTTAATGTGTAATGTATTTTAAGTTTTGTCGGTTAGAATTGATACGATACGAAATTCACCCAGTCCTGTATGTATTAATACTTGAAATATGAAATGTTGTAAATAATAGTAGAATCATCACAGTCGGAAC
Organism: Thermobia domestica; assembly: GCF_964235325.1. Lineage (NCBI taxonomy): Eukaryota > Metazoa > Arthropoda > Insecta > Zygentoma > Lepismatidae > Thermobia > Thermobia domestica. The sequence continues at coordinate 204,787,732 of NC_137465.1, read as the reverse complement.
CGCTAGGATTTCTAACAGATTCGATTCGTAAGGAACTGCTTTCTGGTGACATTTAACGAACTGTTCCGAGGAATCAGTTCTTTATAAATCGGTTTATTGAACGATTCAATTGAATGAAATGGCTAAAGACTTGCGCATGAACCACCTTGCTATCTAACCAAGTCAGGGCACGAGTGGAGCAGGGAGCGAGGGGTTGCGAGGCGCGTCAGCGACGGGGGTACGGATAAACTTACACATATAGTACTTTCACTAACACTCAAAATTCCTTTCATACTGTGCACTAACAGTAATAACATTCACACTCTTATTCCTTTAGAAAAGTGTTTCATACCGTACTTTATCTAAAAATTTTCTATATGGTAGAACCGTCTGCCCGAATGAAGCCCTATGAAATCATGCAAAGCGCTCTGATGTTATACGATAACGGTAAATGTTTAGCAGACGGGGTTCAGAAGTACATACAAAATACAAAATTTACGGGAGAACTGGAAGATGTACTCAGACCTAACATAACCCAACCAAATCTAACCAAAACTGAACTAAGCAAAACTAACTAAATAGAAATAAACGAAATTCTGTCAATTTTTTTCGAAAATTATGCCGAACACCTACACTAATATAATGTAATAAAGAGGTAAGTCTTTACTTTGACTCCAACTGTGACTTTAATCGGTTCTTATAGGTTCAGTTACTTCCTGGAACTGTTTGTGCGTGAGTCACTTGTTAGAACTGTTCGTGCTTTTGGTGTGACGTCTTAGTTCATATTTTTCCCACTAGGTGTTTGTGTAGTCATATGGTAGTTGGTTAGTAGTCACATGTTCTGTGTGCATGTATGTGTGTGCAGCTGTTTGTGGCATGCGGGAGCGCGTAATTGAATTGGTTGAATTGAGTTAGAGAAAACCTATCATAGTTGTGGTCTAAACTGAAGATATTTTCGACGTATTCTAAAAGTGGACGTTTATTGGTTTCTTGTTTGTAATAATAGCAAGTGTGCTCGGTTTAATAAAACGACGTGTGTGCGGAAAGGAACATTTTTCAGTAATGTTGAGTATTGTGCATGAGTTCTTGGTATCTTATTTTTTCGTGTGTGGAATCAGCAGTTATGAGTTCATTATTCATGAGATTTCTCCTATGGCGAAATGGTGAGTGTTTTCTTTTTTTAATTCATATTATTTTTATTCTTGATTTGTTTTGCATTTGAGTATTAGGCAAAGTATTTGGTTTGCTGCTGCTTGTCCTATTGTCTTGTTGAGATGTATTTTTTTTTCTTTGTCATGCACTGATTTATGATTAGAGACGAGTGTTTTTTTTTTTTAATTTTTCCCTTCTTATCTTAGCTTTATAGTAGTGGTGTGATTATTTATTATTATTTTGGATGTTTTTATGGTACTTGAGCGGGGGGGTTGGGGGCGGTAGCCCCCCATTTAGATCTCAAAATTCATAGTCACCGCTTCACCTGAATTGATGTTTAGTAACATTGTGGCCCTTGTACTTATAGTATAATTCTTAACTTCGTATAGTAACATTGTGGCCCTTGTACTTATAGTATAATTCTTAACATCGTATAGTAACATTGTGGCCCTTGTACTTATAGTATAATTCTTAACATCGTATAGTAACATTGTGGCCCTTGTACTTATAGTATAATTCTTAACATCGTACATTACTTTTACTGTGTTAGTAATTGTAATCGATTCATGTGATCCGGTTCCGGGAGCAGTTTAGGAATGATTCCTAAACTGCTCCGGGAACCGGATCACATGAATCGGTTGAAGTCACAGTTGGAGTCAAAGTAAAAATTTGCCCATTTTTTTTAGAAAAAAAAAAGCTGGATTTCTTCTGCTAAACATTGTCCTGCGATAACAAAAGCTTTGCATTATTCTCGTTTATTCGCAAATCTTCCATCGCTAATGCGCCTGCTCCCTGCACTGCTGCGCTCCTGCCCTGGCTCAGTTAAAAACCATTCTCTCTTCAGTGGCTACATTGCATAAATTGGTTTGTGTTTTTGCATAGTCGTATGTATGACATCCATTCGCATATTCACACCCGCTAAGGGAAGTCGTCGTAAAGTGAATCTGCACCCATAATTTTAACTGCAACCCTAAGAAAATTTTTAAGGCACCCCAGGCAGTTTTTTTTTTTTTTTTGATGGAGTATAGCCCGCTCCCCCCAGTGATTTTTAACGAATCATAGTGATTCTAATGATTCATATTATTTCATAATGAATCGGAATCGCATCTTATAAAGATTTAAGATGTAAATTTTGTAATAAGGAAGCTTTAGTATAAGTAGTGGTAGTAGTAGGAGGAGGAACGGTTGGATTCTGTTCTCGATATATGTAGTAGTAGTAGTATGTAGTAGTAGTAGTAGTAACAGTAGTAGTGACTCCTCCAGTTCCGGTGACAAGTAACCGGGGGCAGCGAGCTATACACAAGCCTTTTTTTTTTTTTTTTTTAAAGCGGACTATCTTTAATGTGCATAATCTTCTGATGTTTGGCACTAAACTTGTTTTCTACATATGGGGCAGTTGTTATTCTGACACTTTTGCTGCGAGTTGTGTCGATATCCTGTCTCATTAGTAAAATTCAGTTTGTTCATAAATTATATGTTTATCCCAAAGATGATGCGACATACACGTAGCGTTCGAGCGTTTAATCATCTATATGATAACTTACCGATTATAAAATGTGAAGTTGGATTATCTTACAGCTTACCGATTTGGCTCACTTACCAGTATGTTATTCACTTATAGTTTTCATATTTCTTATAATATAATACTCACCTTCGTCTAGGTCATACATTTTCAATATAACTTGTTGCACGAAACAAAGCACATACAAAAATTATTTACAAGAAATATTCACTATTTATTCTACAAAACGTTTCTTTTACATCACAATCCACAAATTGTATGCACACAACCTTCTGCAACTTCTGCGCTACCAGGACGTACCAGTGATGCCAACCTGAAACAATATGAAATCCCATGTCGAGAGGCAAAAAATCCCATTTTACATGTGAATTTCCCACGTTATACTAATTACAAGTATGCTACAACATTAAAAATTAAATTTCTCTGTGTTACTCACTTTTTACAATATCTAAATGAATAAGCCTTAAATTTCGATCTTCTCGAAAAATCCCATATATCCTGCTTATTATCCCTTTCCGAGAAAATAAGGTCAAAAACTCCCACGATATGGGATTTTTCCAAACAGGTACCAGTTCAGGTTCAGGTTCAGGTTCAAGGTATTTTCCTTCCTTAGTGGTACCAACCAGGTTATAAAATCCCATCTCTAGTGTCTGAAAGTCCCATTTTGCTTGTCAATTACCCACGCTATAGTAATTAAATAATAATAATAATAATAATAATAATAATAATAATAATAATAATAATAATAATAATAATAATAATAATAACTTTATTTTCAGTGCTGTGAACAGCTCATTGGCAAAAGTACAGCACTATGTTAGGACTATTATACAATCATTTAAAACAGACCAGAAAATTTGTGATATAGAATGAATATTAGTAGGTTATGACCCTTGTCAGAAGTTTAATATATTTACATTACAAGATTAAAGCTAATTATAAAATAAGATTAAAATAGATACAGTCAATATCATAAAATACTATTAACAGAACTATGGAAATTAAAGTTTCATTTAACTATCGTTAAAATAATGAGTCAACTTTGCTTAAAATTTCGTATCTTCTATGTAAAAGATCCTGGTTACCTATTGTCACATTTCTACATAAAATATTGGTTATTTGAATAAAATTTTATAAATAAAGAATCTAAAGATATGTAATAATAATAAAATGAAGGCCCTTGTCGTGAAGTTAAAACAAATTAATCTTTGGAAAAAATATAATTAAATAAAATAATTGCTCTATTGTTTCTCCCAATAAATGTTCATTTTAAACTGTTATAAGACATTGTCACTCTTCTCAATATTTCGCGTTTTGAATTTAGTGCTACCAATGTTGACTGACTTCTTACACTATAACACGGCACTCTTATTCCTATATTTTCCAAGCAGTAATCGCTACTATATTTATTATCCAATACCATTTGAATAAAGTATTTATCCATAAAATTTCTTCTTTCTGCTAGAGATTGAAGTCCCCAAAAAGTTAACCAATATTCATACTCGTGTGAATAGTAGTCCTTTTTCATTTTATAACATAGTAGTCGTATAAAACATTTCTGTACTGCTTCAAGTTTGTTAATAAGTATATTAGACAAGCTGTTCCAAACGACTGAACCAAATTCAAGTTTGGATCTAACAAGTTCCAAATTCAAGTTGGATCTATAATAATAATAATAATAATAATAATAATAATAATAATAATAATAATAATAATAATAATAATAATAATAATAATAATAATAATAATAATAATAATAATCTGTATTGGAGACTGAATCTCATTGCTCTCTGCGACAAGGATATATTTTGGTGTGATTTAATACTTTTACTACGTAAATAAAGACTATTTTAATAATAAAATTACAATAATAATAATATGTAAAACGAAACCATTCGATCTTCCATGAATATAAAATAGTTTTTGTATTAGTATTCTTTAAGCAAAAAGAAGCATCTTTTGTTGACAGAAATGCAATGTCCTTCACACTTTTGTGTCATCACTTCATGCTGAGCTTAACGATGCTAGAAAAATGTTTTTCACACATCTGATGGGATCTGATCTGATTGAGTATAGCGTCCCTTTCACTAGCAAGGCTATAGAAGACGTGAACCTACAGCTTAAGGTAGGGAGTCCGAACCAAATGAACACCTGCCAGAAATCGAACCCAGGTCTCCCACACAAAAGGCACACACGTTAACTGCTTAGCCACGAGGGTGCTCCGCACATTTTGAACAGAAAATTTTGGAAGTTGATTGTTTTCCGTTTCGTTTTGTTTTCTTTCTTTTACTTGTATCTCGTTTAATATTGTTCTTTCTTTCTTTCTTCATTCATTTTTTCATTATTTTACTTTGCTGCATTACAATTTTTGTTCTTTGACGGTTGAGTTTTGGTTATCATACTACACTCAACAAACCACTTCCTCTGTAGCACGAATTTTCGAGATAAAACAAATAGTTCTGGTTAAAATTTGAGATGTAAACTAATTTCACTCTCTTCGCTCACTCATTATAATTTTTCGTCCTAGAGAATTTTGTCGACATGGATTTTATATACGAAAATCTCTTGTTTACAATTTCGATGAAAATACCCTTTCTCTTTTGTAAAATTGGGGGCGCGGTGGCTCAGTGGTAGAGCGTTCACCTCTGGTGCATGGGGTCCCGGGTTCAAACCCTGCTCCCGCCAAGTGAACTTTGTGGTGGACAAACACCGTGCTCGTGGGTTTTCTCGGGGTTCTCCCGTTTCCTCCCACTTTCTTCATTCCACCATTTCACTCATCTCTCATCATCACCGTCTCCTTAAGCCTAACCGACATAACAGTGGGACGTAAAACTTAACGATTTCATTTAATTTCTTTTGTAAAACTGTAAAATCCCACAAAATGGGATTTTTCTCTCGGGTTGGCATCACTGCTAAGTACTACTACACCTAGTACCAGGGATCTTATAAAATATCTATTTTATAAGATCTTTGCCTAGTACTATACTTCCCTTCTCAACATCTGCATCTGCGCAGGAAGTATCAATGCACATTTGTTCCTTTCGGTTCGGAAGTGATGCTTTCTTCACTTCTTATTTATCTTGTGGTCTCATTCCATACGGATTTACGTCAATGCAACACAAAATTTGTTTCAGTTCGCGATTTTCATGATTAATGTTATTCTATTGAATAATCCCACGACATAAACATTATAGTATCTTATGTACAGTATTTCGTCAATTTCATCAATTGCTGGCAGTGGTGGGTTCGTCTGGATTGGGTAGCCTATAATCAGAGGAGGACTGGTAGTATAAGGGCCCACTCGGAGAATGATGCTAAAGGGCCTTGCTGAATAACGAGTTGGTCTGGAGTCTGGACTGCCTTTTGAGGAATGAGCCCTTAGCTGGAGACTTGGATGGCTAAACCCCCGTCCCCACGAAATGTAAAGTTGTGTATGCTATCTATAGCCAAGTATTATTTCGCTTTCTTTATTTTCTACAGCCTGAAAATCTTTGCAATGGATCGTACATGTGGCTTCAAAGCAGCGACTGTTTATATTGAAAGAGATCTGAATATGATACGATTCCATCTTCTATGAGGAATTTTCATAAATGGTACATGCAAATGAGTGAATAAATTAAAATAAATTTTATTGCAGAGTAGGTAATTGGGGAGGAGAGCGGGTTCGAACCCTACCGTCGACCATGCTGATTGAAGTTTTCCAGGGTTTTTCTCAGTCACATCAGACGAATGCCTGGATGGTATCTTGAATAAGACCCTGGGCGCTCCATTCCCAATCCGTTTGCTCGGAGGCGTGCGTTGGGGGACGTCATCACTCGGTCTTGCGAAGGGCTTAGGTTAAAATCCTGTTCAAATAAAGTTTCCCTTTTCTCTATACAGATAGCAACTTAAAATGACAGTTTTCCTCGTAAAACCTCATTTCCCTCCAGCTATCAGTCTATCCGGTGTAAGTATGAACTTCGATTAATGTAGGTCTAATACATAATGTAGGTTATGTAGGTAATGTAGGTTATTTCCAATCTAGCGGGCAGTGTACATACTTTTCTACTTATAGTTAGGTCAATGTTATTGCTTTCCCACAAGAACGCGCACACAAGTTTCATCTTGTTTTTACTTTTCCTTAACTACTTCTTATTTTTTCGGGGGGGAGGCGATTTTTCAAGTAGCTTGGAGCAGTGTTGATTCACTTTTGTACTAGGGGGCAATAAAAATTTGAGAGGAGCTCGCAGGAATCTCGCAGCAAAACTCGCGACTTCTTATTATCAGATTGGTTGCAATAACCAACATATTGCCATTTTTTCCCTAAGTAATGTTGTAAAGCGTTTATGTGCATCTGGGGACCGCAGTGGCTCAGTAATAGACCGCTCACCTCTGGTGCATGGTATCCCGGGTTCGATCCCAGCTCGCTCCAAGTGAACTTTGTGGTGGACAAACACCGTGTGCGTTGGTTTCCTCGAGGTTCTCCCGTTTTCTTCCACTTTCTTCATTCCCCCAATTCATTCACTTCTCATAACCTTGGGACGTAAAACTAAAATATTTCATTTCATTTTTGTGTACGTCTGTATCTAATTTCCAGGTTCTTATTTAAATTCGGCTTTATACGAGAACGCCGTTTGTTAATTAGAACAATTAGGTTGGGCAAAAGAAGAAACTAATTTTCCTTTTTTTTAAATCTTTGCTTTTAAGACTTTTATTTCTGAAAAAAATAAACAGAACAAAACAAATATTTCAATACATGTGTAATTATATATATTCTAGGGGGTGCATATATATTCTAGGGGTTGCTCAACCCCCTTGAACATGTCTGAATTTAACACTGGCTTGGAGACCGGAGACCTCCATGCAAATTAATCTGGCACTGGCCGTCTTCCCGTTGTTGCTGACATCCCACAAATGAAAATAAATGAATTATATATATATATATATATATATATATATATATATATATATATATATATATATATATATATATATATATATATATATATATATATATACAGAGTGAATCAAAAGTCTGGACACGGTGGAATAAATCGAGAACTTAACTTCGAATCGAAAAATCAAAAAACACGTGTTTAGTAATATTAAAAAAACTATCTGATGAAACCAAACTCGACCCTCTAGACCCACCCCCTGGGGGCTGGGGTGGGGTCAACTTTGAAATTTCAAATAGAAACCCCAATTTTTGATTGCAGATTTGGATTCTACGGCCCAGACTGTGTAAGGTTTCATCAACACTTTTCCGTCGATGCATTATATGGCGCCATAATCGGCGAAAGTAAATTAACTGTTTGGGGTGAAAAAGAAAGACATTTTGCTGTTAGACCGAGAATCGTTACCAACAGATCCGTCACCGTTAACGACCTGCCACTTATAAACGAATCGCTCAGGTGAACGTCGCTTTAACATGTGAATCAACGAACGAGCAATGCCATCCCAATGTTGCAATCCCATGTCACGTGCCACTAAACGTGTTATAATTCACACATCCATACGTTGCATGTGAGAAGAGAAAACAATAATGAAACGAATAACACGCACACACACACTCACACACAGGTATCACTTCTTGTACAAATGCTCCACTATAATGCCCAAATTACAGGTTACGCCTATAACCTTCGTCATGTCTATCCCGAACGAAAGTTCGATCAACGTACTTAAGAGGACTCCATGCCACGAAAATGAAATGAAATTTTTGAGTTTTAGGTTCCACGATTTTGCCGGTTAGGCTAAAGGAGACGGTGATTATGAGAGAGATGAATGAAATGGTGGAATTAAGAAAGTGGGAGGAAACGGGAGATCCCCGAAAAAACCCACGCACACGGTGTTTGTCCACCACAAAGTTCATTTGGCGGGAGCAGGTTTTGAACCCAGGACCCCAAGAACCAGAGGTGAACGCTCTACCACTGAGCCACCGTGGCCCCATCCATGCCACGAAATTAAGGTGGTACCATACATATGTATTGAAATGTGCACTCTGTTCACACAATGCTCTTTAGTGGTAACTCCTTTAGTTTTGAGGGAGCCGCGGTGGCTCAGTGGTAGAGCGTTCACCTCTGGTGCTTGGTGTCCCGGGTTCGATCCCAGCCCCCGCCAAGTGAACTTTGTGGTGGACAAACACCGTGTGCGTGGGTTTTCTCGGGGTTCTCCCGTTTCCTCCCACTTTCTTCATTCCACCATTTCATTCATTTCTCATTATCACCGTCTCCTTTAGCCTAACCGGCATAACCGTGGGACGTAGAACTCAAAGATTTCATTTCATTTTTTTCCTTTAGTTTTGAAATTATATTGGAACGACAAAATCTAATCTTGTCTAGGGTCCGATGTGATCAATTTATTGATGACACATTAATAATGTCGTATTTATGATTTTGTTTCGGGAGGGGCTTTGCTAACTTTCGGGGGGGCTTTGCCTGGAAATGTGAAAATTCTGCAAGATATTTCATTTATTTTACTATACTAAGATTTCGGGGGGGGGCTTAAGCCCGGAAGCCACCCCCCTAAATACGCCACTGCACATTATAGACATTTAAAAATTAAAGGATGAAAGGATTAAAAATAAAAATAAAACATACTACTACAGACTACTACCCTTTACAGACTACTACTACTACCACTACTACTACTACTACTACAACTACTACTACTAATGCTACAATTACTACTACTACAACTAATGCTACAATTCCTATTACTACTACTGCTACTACTACTAGTACTACTACAACTACTAGCAGATAATAATATACTATAATAATAATAATAATAATAATAATAATAATAATAAGAAGAAGAAGAAGAAGAAGAAGAAGAAGAAGAAGAAGGAGAAGTAAAGAAAGATTTCAATAATAATTTCACCCATCTAAAACTATGCGAGACTGCGAGCAGTCTCGTGAGTCGCAGTCCTACTGTTAGCACAAGTCAGGCGAAATGATGGCGAAAATCATGATGCCGTCGCTTCAGGGGACGACGTCGTGCCACTGCTGGGCCAAGACAACCGTCTGTCTCATAGCTGCCGTTCCTGAACAGCGGCAGTTCCGTCACGGTGTTAGCTGCCAAGCCGACAAATAGGCAGCCGCCTTTGAACCAGCTCACCCTTTTCGCTGCTGTCACCCAATAATCGACGACGGTCGGACAAACTTCGTCGGCAATTGTTCATGGGGAACGTCTCCGTTCCAAAACCTAATAGAGGTTCGGATCTCACTTTCAACTGTAGATCTCGTCTCTGTCGTCCCACTGCGGAAAAGGAACGATAAACACCCTAACAAACCCAATAGTCACACATTTTCTTTTGTTTTTTGATCACATGTATACTTCTTTCATCACGTCCACAGCATTGAAGCTAATTAAAGTTCATATAGGAAGTTCTCCTGATTTCGCCATTACAGCGCCACGTCACACAGCGACAACGATGTTTCGACTAAATCTTATACAGGTTTGTGCGCAGAATCCGACTCTGCAATAAGAAATAAAAGCTTCCATTTCAAATCTTTCAGCTAACCCCACCTAGCGGTAGGGTGCGGTATCGTGTTTGGTACCATTGAATAACTTTGTTGATCCGACGCGTCTTTCTCAAAATACTGCACCTTGTACAGACGGTCGGAGCTAATATCAAGCTCATAAACGAAGAGGGGAGCATCTAATTTCGCCGATTACAGCATGATATCACACATCGACGAAAAAGTTTTGATTATACCTTACATTATTTGGGATGCAGTCTCCGAATCTTCAATAAAACATTGGAGTTCTCATTTGAAAAATCAATGCCCCCCACTCCTTTTCAGAAGGTGGGGGCGGAGTGTTGCGTTTGATATCATCGGATAGCTTCTTGAAACATATTAAATGCGTTTTTTTTTTTTTGCGCTTTTATGATCAGAAGTGCATTTCTCCAGTTACTCTACCGTGGCCAAACTTTTGGTTCACCCGTTATTTCAAACATAAATTAGCTTGACAGTTACAGGCTATTTTTGATAATTTCACACCATTCGAACATTTGCACGTTATAGGGCCAATTCTACACTATCATGATATCTTTTAATCGTCAGATAAGATAACACTGGTCGCAGTGGTCATGTGTTATTTTGTGTAAGATGAGATCTACTACCGCGACAAGGTTGGATCATTCCGATAATTTATTTTTATCAAAGAATGGTACAATCGACCCTAATAAATGTCATATTTTAGCTATTAGAAAACAGTTATATCAATACATTTTCATCTTAGACACAAAAGTCAAAAAACACCATAGTGCAATAAGCAGATACTTCAATAGCTATACTTTTCTTCAATTTTCCTTTTACTTTTAATTGTTTTATTTTTTGTCCTCTACTCGCCGCTTTTGAATTTTCTGGTTTGCAACACTGATACTGCCCGAAACCCAAATGAAGAAGGTGTGCCTTTTTCTGTGTCTTCTGTCTGTGTGTAGTGTGCTTCTATCCACTGACGAGAAGGAACAGAGAAGTGAACCAGTGACACTGAACGAGAACAGAGGTCGGAAACACTACCAAGCTCATGAACGAAATGGGAGTATTTAGGGGCCATTTATTTTCCCCGATTACTGCGCCATGTTATGCATCGACGGAAAAGTGTTGATGAAACTTTACATAGTTTGGGCCGTAGAATCTAAATCTGCAATCAAAAATTGGGGTTTCCATTAGAAATTTCAAAATTGACCCCATTCCAACCCCCAGGGGGTGGGTCTAGAGGGTCAAGTTTGGTTTCATCAGATAGATTTTTTAATATTACTAAACACGTGTTTTTTTGATTTTTCGATCCGAAGTTAAGTTCTCGATTTATTCCACGGTGTCCAGACTTTTGAATCACTCTGTATATATATATATATATATATATATATATATATATATATATATATATATATATATATATATATATATATATATATATATATAATTATTATTATTATTATTATTATTATTATTATTATTATTATAAAGCTTACCTTTACTGCTTGAGAAGTTGGCAGAACAGTTTTTTGCTACATTGGATCACTTCCAGTTGCGACAAGTGCATTATTCTCTGCTTCTTTGCGTTATTGATATCCGGATTTTTCTTTCTTTCGATTTTGTGTCAATCGTGTACATTTTCTTGAGTCCATCACTTTCAGATTTTAAAGAAAACCAAATTCGCTAAATGAAATAGTTCTACACTTAGAGTATCGTACATAGAACATAATCCTTACTACAGTTTTGGTGTCACAAATATGAAACTATTTGCATACTCTACGTTCTAACCGTTAGCAGTGGTTCGCAAACCTAGCGAAATTGTACTGAAATTGAACTAGAATACTCCGAATAGCGTTTACAGGGTGTCTACTAAAATTCCAAAATGAAATTTCGTGACTTTTTCCTGACCTTTTCTTTACCAAATCATAAAATTTCCTAACATTTTCAAGAGCGAATTAGCGTGCGAAGTAGGCCGAAATTTCATCCATGCGATAGAAACGTACTTTGCTTGCGATTTAGTAGCATCTAAAGCTACCATAGACATTTTTGGTAGTGAATTTTGACGTTTTATAAAACAAAATTTTCCAATCTGTACTTACATTTGTAGTTTTAAAAATCGTGACCCAAAAGCTAAATTTCGTGACTTTCATGACCGTTTTGTAATTTCGTGACTTTTTCGTGACTTTCGTGACTGATAGACACTCTGATTTACTTAGCTATACTGGAGTTTATTTTTTTAACGCTTTTCAATTCTACCTTTTAAAAAAAGAACAAGTTCGTTTTACAAGAAGGAGAGTTTTCTTTTTGTTGTTGTTTTTGTTTTTGTTTTTAATCTTCTCGAGGTTTCTGATGGTAATGAAAACAATCAGTATTCCAACTGTTAAAAATGTGTGATTTTATGATTATAAAATTTATTTTCTAGGGATTGGAAAGGGTGAGATTATGCTTTCTTGCTAATCACTGTGAAATGAAGTGTTAAGAAAATACCAGAAAGCTCACTGTTAATGGGGTTCCAAGTTATGACAATGATTAATTATAACATCTTTCCGTAACCTATTTGGTTCGGGGGCCCCTTCGTATTAAAGACCTACGACCTGTGTAACCCACACATTTCCCTAGGATGAATTATTACATCCACATAATACACACGTGTCTCCAACCCCCCGTATTATTCGCAAATTGGGTTCCGTCAATATTCATGCACTACTGTTAGGTATACCGAATTAGAAATCCCATTTTGCTATCCCCTTCCTATGCATTGACCGTTTCTGTTGACCTGAATACTTCTCGGCCATGATGGATTCGTCTGAATGAAGTAAGTTATAGTGGATCACTGCAGCTACAATGTATCATACCTTAAACTTCTTTGAGCGCAACGTCAGCTTCGTAAACATTTTTGCAGCAGAGAATATTTCGATTGACATAACAAGATTTATTTCTTGTTTTATCTCTTCATATAATTTAGAAATGGAAGTGTCCCATCTCCATTCATTTTTTTTTTTGTCATCTTCCAAGGATAAGTATACACAACAGAATTTTCGGAGTCAGTGTTTCCCTGTATATTCGTCCACACTATCTTTATTCCGCACTTCATTGATGTTTCGATCTGTTTATCTTCTGCAGCCGATTTTTATAAAATTTAAATAGTGTAATGTATGATAGAGAAGCGGTACATGGATTTTCTTTTCCCTTCGACACTCCGATTGGATCACTGTGCTGATAGAGGGAAAGGCAGAAGGAAAAACAGGAAGAGGAAGACCAAGAATAGAATATCTAGATGCAGTTACGAAGAAGAGGCTTATTAAAGCATAAAACAGCTCTCCCAAGCGAGAGAATTTCTTTAAAATTTCCATGTTACGCACCAACCTTTGGTTAAAGTGAACAACAACAAGAAGACAAGTTTATGTACACAGTACTACAAGTAAGTAGTTGCCTTTAGTAAAAATCATTTCCCTAAGGGTTTGCAACCCCTACCCAGAGCAGCGCTGTCTCATGGTTGATGGTTAGGAATCTCCTACTCAGAACAGCGCAGAGGCTTGAATGGAACCTGAAGTCCATTGCAGCGTAAAGATGGGTTGTTGTCTCCTGCACAGTGCAGCGCGGAGATCAGTAAGATTAGGGAGTGTTTCCAGCCCAGAACAGCTTATAGAAAAAGGTAGGAATTGATCAGCTGAAATTGATGTATTTTGCCTCTTGACGCGCTTTTTTCCCTAACAGCACAATTACATAGCAGGCATATGCCTATCATGTTCTCTCAGGTACATGGGAATGTGCCCAATGTTCATTATTACCTGTTAGAGAGAAATCACGTGGATGGCAAGTGGTAGTCACAGTCTATGTCCGCCCCTAGACACATGCCTGACATGTGTTTGGGCAACTTACCTAGTATGTTCTAGGTATCTTTCCCATACCGTAAGCGTCGGTGGACCTCCGATGGACAACTAGCGACATCTCGCCAAAAGTTTGCGCCCCCGCAGCCACGATCCGCGGTGGTTCCGCTTCCGGTTTGAAAATTATACTACCGGCGGCAGAGACGCGACGAAATTACTCCCCCAAAATATATTAAATTGCCTTTATGTGTAATTTGTTTACATTAAGGTAAGACTAAAAACACTTTTTGAAAGTTTGAAAAAAGTACCGGGGGTGGGCGCGAACCACCAACCCTTTGATTTCGAGGCGCGTGCTCTTCTGACTTGGCCACGGAGGCGACGAAGAAAAGATCGCGTGTAGAGGGATAAATCCTTGGGGTCTTTTTAATTTGGCTAATCAGAGTGCTCCTGTAACAGTGTATATTCGACTATAATCTTTTGTTGTTAGATAAAATCCGCTCGCCATGTAATTTTATAATAAAAATACCCGTGTGTATTTACTTTATTTCATGGTTCTCCCATATTCACTTTCAAATGATCGGCGACAGTTGGCATCTAAAAAATACAATTATACGCATTCATCTCAAGATTTTTCACTTCATGATAGGGTAGAGGTAGGGATTACTCTTGACCCCTGGAGCTCACTTTAGGAACAATTCGTCAGAAATATACAGTGGTGGCAAAAAGTCCTGAACACACTCATTTTTTTGCCTAATTTTTGTGTTTGACTTCATTTTTCGTTGTGAAATTATCGCACTATCTTAAATATTGTTATTGATTTTAATGTATTTTTTCATGCTGATTTCAAATCTACTACTAGTTTTTTAATACCTAAAATAGTTTTTGTAGTAAAGCTGCCTGAACACAATAATGTGAAATATGTGCAGAATAAAACAATATAGAATAACACAATATGCATAGAAGAATAACACGAACATTGACAAATACGGTACATTTAATACGCATTTTGAAAATTACATTGTTGTCACATGTTAGAACATCAATATTTCATGGGCCAGCCGTTTGCTTTAATTACGGCTCTACATCCTTTTGGTATGGAATGCACTAACTTCAAAAGAAGTTCTTTCGTGACAATATGGTTGAAGGAAAATATTAAAGCTTCAATTAACTCACGTTTGTTTGAAGGTTTTTTCTTTGAAATTTCATAACCAATTTTAAACCATAAGTTCTCTATCGGATAAAGGTCGGGAGACTGTCCTGGCCAGTTCATTCTATTCACAGTATGGTCTTTGAACCATTTCTGGACTACCTTTGCACGGTGACAAGGGGCGTTATCGCCCTGAAAAATCCATGACTGATTCCCAAAAAGATCTCTTGCAGTTGGTAGCAATTTATTTTGTAGTATTTCAGTGTAATCCATGGCTTTCACTGTTCCGCTAACGATGTGAAGTCTTCCAACTCCACGAGAAGACATGCAATCCCATACCATCACTTTTGTCGGGTACTTTACTGTGGGCTTCAGACACTGAGGGCTGAATTCCTCGTGAGTGCGTCGTCTTACATAGGCACTACTTTGATTACCAGAAATACAAAACTGACTCTCGTCACTAAATATGACCTTTTCCCAGTCTTTAATAGTCCATAATGAATACTCCCTTGCCCACGTCAATCGCCTCTTGCGTTGAAATTCAGTCAGTAATGGTTTTGGGCGCGCTTTACAGCCTCGTAACCCAATTTCCACCAGTCTTCCTCTAACAGTTCTTGGGCACACACTCACATTTGATGTCAAAGTCCATTGTTTCAAAATTTGCGTTGAATTAAGCTTTCTGTTTGAAAGTGAAATCCTGTGCAATAACCTGTCTTCACGTAAAGATGTTTTTCTTGGTCGTCCTGATCGCCCCCTGTCCGCAATAGAATTTGTTTCAGAAAATCTTTTCGAAGTTCTCACAACAGTAGAAAGGCCACATTGTACTTTAGCAGCAATTTGGCGCATAGAATAACCTTCTTCCTTCAAATGTATTATTTTGTATCTTTTATTCTCAGACAGATGTGAAAACTTAGCCATAATTCCAATATTTTTCACAAATGCACTTCAAATTGCTTCAATACACTATTCAATACACTACTAAACCACGTTTCACCTTCTCCTTTCAACCCTTTATCGCTACTGCTCTCTGATTGGTTGAAATAACGGAGCATTTCATTGGTTGAAAACACACACACTCATTCTTACAGTAACCTTGTGATTTCTTGTCAAGGTTTTTTCACCGTATCAATGAAACTATTTACTTTAGATAAAATCTACAGATAGATTTGAAATCAGCATGAAAAAATGCATTAAAATCAATAACAATTTTTAAGATAGTGCGATAATTTCATAACGAAAAATGAAGTCAAACACAAAAATTAGGCAAAAAAAAAAAATGAGTGTGTTCAGGACTTTTTGCCACCACTGTATATATGCACATGACTGCCGATAGTTCGTGTTGGTTCCTTCGCGATTCTCCGCGGCGAATCGAAGGAGCGCGGACCAAAATGAAGTCCTCACTGCTACGCGGTGGTAACTTCAAAATCTCAACTCTAGATCTCTCTTTCAACTCGATGAAGCCCAGCCACCAGTGGCACACTAGCAGCAATTGTTTGTTCTACGTTTGAATTGTTTGTTCTACGTTTGTACCGGATTTTTACCGTAAAAATTTTCGTTTGTACCGGTCCCAAATTCAAAAAAATCGAAAAATAAAGTGGTCCTGCTAAGTTCACGTGAACTTAGCAGGACCACTGATAAATTTCTACAAATTTGATGATTTTTCTGTACGATTCGTTTGTACTGCGTTTGTACCGGATTGTACCGTAAAAAGTTTCGTTTGTACCGGTCTCAAATTCGAAAAAATCGAAAAATAAAGTGGTCCTGCTAAGTTCACGTGAACATAGCAGGACCAGAATACAAATTTCTGCAATTCTTAAGATTTCTCTGTTTGAATTGTTTGTTCTACGTTTGTACCGGATTGTACCGTAAAAATTTTCGTTTGTACCGGTCCCAAATTCGAAAAAATCGAAAAATAAAGTGGTCCTGCTAACTTCACGTGAACTTAGCAGGACCACTGATAAATTTCTACAAATTTGATGATTTTTCTGTACGATTCGTTTGTACTGCGTTTGTACCGGATTGTACCGTAAAAATTTTCGTTTGTACCGGTCTCAAATTCGAAAAAATCGAAAAATAAAGTGGTCCTGCTAAGTTCACGTGAACATAGCAGGACCAGAATACAAACTTCTGCAAATCTGAAGATTTCTCTGTTTAAATCGTTTGTTCTACGTTTGTACCGGATTGTACCGTAAAAATTTTCGTTTGTACCGGTCCCAAATTCGAAAAAATCGAAAAATAAAGTGGTCCTGCTAACTTCACGTGAACTTAGCAGGACCACTGATAAATTTCTACAAATTTGATGATTTTTCTGTACGATTCGTTTGTACTGCGTTTGTACCGGATTGTACCGTAAAAATTTTCGTTTGTACCGGTCTCAAATTCGAAAAAATCGAAAAATAAAGTGGTCCTGCTAAGTTCACGTGAACATAGCAGGACCAGAATACAAACTTCTGCAAATCTGAAGATTTCTCTGTTTAAATCGTTTGTTCTACGTTTGTACCGGATTGTACCGTAAAAAGTTTCGTTTGTATCGGCGTGAAATTCAAAAACTCGGAAAGGAAAGTGTTCTGCTAAGACAAAATGAGACATTCGTGTAATAGTTTTTGAAACAATTTTCATTATATTCTATTGCATTATCTGTTCCTAAAACGCTAGGTGTCAAACTATGGTACGAATTTAAAGATTAATTAATAATGTGTCGCTCGCGATTGAGCCGAATCTTTTGACTACTTTTTTGGATGAGTGAGTTTGTCGTCTCTGACTAGGAATGATCGACTGTTCTTTATGAGTCGTGTTTCTTCGTGATTCGTGTATTTTCAGGAGTCGTAGTTTCTAAGGAGACGTGGTTCTTCTAGGGTTATGGTCTTTGGGAGTCAGGTTTCTTTAGGAGTACGGGTTTTGAGGAAGACACGGTAGTTTGGGATTGACAATATTTGTAGCATATAAATCTTGTACAGTCAGTAACAATATTAAGTATAGATTGGAGCTTTTTTTCTTTATACTTGTCCCTCCAACCTATACCTTAAATTTTTCTAACTGAATGTTGCTAATTCGCGAATCGCCTCTTGCTTCTCGATCTTCGTGGTCCAATCAGTTGCTTTGTTTGGAAAGGTGGTTTCAATGATTCGTGCGCCTTCTCAGCAGTGTAGGCAGATTGGGCTACAAGAAGCGGATTGGGCAATTTTTGATCCAAAAGTTTCTACCAAAATTTCAGATTGGGAGACTCATTACGTTCTCGGCTACTTGCAATTATCTGCCAGTTTAACTCAAAAAAATACTCTACTTTCTTATTTTTATATTTGGAATTACAAATTTATATTATAAAATAAAAATTTTGTTTGTTTAGTATCCTATTCACAATGAACAATAGTTTTACTGAAACTAAAACGTTTGATACTAGCTCAATACTTGTTTTAGTAGATTTTAACCTCAAGATCTTACAAGACCAGTGTTTTCTTGACTTTGGGCTGTAGAAGTATCACTGACCGTGTTTCTGCTCAACCTAATCCCCAACCTCACGTGAACTTAGCAGGACCACTTTGTTTTTCGATTTTTTCGAATTTGAGACCGGTACAAACGAAAATTTTTACGGTACAATCCGGTACAAACGCAGTACAAACGAATCGTACAGAAAAATCATCAAATTTGTAGAAATTTATCAGTGGTCCTGCTAAGTTCACGTGAACTTAGCAGGACCACTTTGTTTTTCGATTTTTTCGAATTTGGGACCGGTACAAACGAAAATTCTTACGGTACAATCCGGTACAAACGTAGAACAAACGATTCAAACAGAGAAATCTTAAGAATTGCAGAAATTTGTATTCTGGTCCTGCTAAGTTCACGTGAACTTAGGAGGACCACTTTATTCTTCGATTTTTTCGAATTTGAGACCGGTACAAACGAAAATTTTTACGGTACAATCCGGTACAAACGCAGTACAAACGAATCGTACAGAAAAATCATCAAATTTGTAGAAATTTATCAGTGGTCCTGCTAAGTTCAAGTGAAGTTAGCAGGACCACTTTATTTTTCGATTTTTACGAATTTGGAACCGGTACAAACGAAAATTTTCACGGTACAATCCGGTACAAACGTAGAACAAACGATTCAAACAGAGAAATCTTAAGAATTGCAGAAATTTGTATTCTGGTCCTGCTATGTTCACGTGAACTTAACAGGACCACTTTATTTTTCGTATTTGTCAAATTTGAGACCGGTACAAACGAAAATTTTTACGGTACAATCCGGTACAAACGCAGTACAAACGAATCGTACAGAAAAATCATCAAATTTGTAGAAATTTATCAGTGGTCCTGCTAAGTTCACGTGAACTTAGCAGGACCACTTTATTTTTCGATTTTTTCGAATTTGGGACCGGTACAAACGAAAATTTTTACGGTACAATCCGGTACAAACGTAGAACAAACGATTCAAACAGAGAAATCTTAAGAATTGCAGAAATTTGTATTCTGGTCCTGCTATGTTCACGTGAACTTAGCAGGACCACTTTATTTTTCGATTTTTTCGAATTTGAGGCCGGTACAAACGAAAATTTTTACGGTACAATCCGGTACAAACGCAGTACAAACGAATCGTACAGAAAAATCATCAAATTTGTAGAAATTTATCAGTGGTTCTGCTAAGCTCATGTGAACTTAGCAGCACCACTTTATTTTTCGATTTTTTCGAATTTGGGACCGGTACAAACGAAAATTTTTACGGTACAATCCGGTACAAACTTAAAACAAACGATTCAAACAGAGAAATCTTAAGAATTGCAGAAATTTGTATTCTGGTCCTGCTAAGTTCAAGTGAACTTAGCAGGACCACTTTATTTTTCGATTTTTTCGAATTTGAGGCCGGTACAAACGAAAATTTTTACGGTACAATCCGGTACAAACGCAGTACAAACGAATCGTACAGAAAAATCATCAAATTTGTAGAAATTTATCAGTGGTCCTGCTAAGTTCACTTGAACTTAGCAGGATCACCTTATTTTTCGATTTTTTCGAATTTGGGACCGGTACAAACGAAAATTTTTACGGTACAATCCGGTACAAACGTAGAACAAACGATTCAAACAGAGAAATCTTAAGAATTGCAGAAATTTGTATTCTGGTCCTGCTAAGTTCACTTGAACTTAGCAGGATCACCTTATTTTTCGATTTTTTCGAATTTGAGACCGGTACAAACGAAAATTTTTACGGTACAAACCGGTACAAACGCAGTGCAAACGTATGGTGTGCTAACATTTATAATTTTCAAAAGTGGTCCTGCTAAGTTCACACTCGTGCAAGAAGTATCATCTCTCTATCACTACACAACATCTTTTCCATATTGACCATGTTAGTTGGCAATGTCAACTCATGGAGAACGGAAACTTCATCTACCACGCCTTCGATAGGGAATCTTGTAAATAAATAATCAATTAAAGCCTGATAAACTGATAATTTCTTATTTGTTTATAAATTTAATTTTTATAATTACACATGAAGGTTTGATGCCATTACCAAGTTCCCTCCCCGTCTAGAAAGCGAAAGGGAACGAGGTTCCTGTAAAGTATTCAGAGGTGAATGGGAATTTCCCTCCTTCTTCCCCTTCAATTACCACACTGCTGTTTGCCATGTGCCACATTACGATGAATTTCAATTAAATATCATAGTATAATTATTTCCTTGTTCCATTATCGATACTTTTCGGTGGAAAAAGGACGAAATTTGAAAGTTCCAAATCAAGGTAAGTAGTCCAACATAAAGGAAAAAAAGTGTAAAATTTTCCATATAATTATGCGTACAATCCAAACTTAAAATTTCCGTGTAATTAAAGTTACAGTACAAATTTTATGCCTATTTTTCTCACAACTTTATGGGTAGATTGTTCTGTGCTGTAAGCGCTCCATATAATAAACATAAGCTTCAGCAATTATTATAGTAGAAAGCAATGGTTATATGAAGCCAAGCACTGTATTTTTTGTTTCTGATTTTTTTTTCTTAAATAACATCGATCGTTTTCGATCATTTTTACAAACCAACTTACTACCAATTTTCCATATATAGAAAGTGCCCCCCAGCCCCCCTTAAAGGAGAATTTTAAAAATGCTAGGACACATTCTGTTTATTTTCAATAAAGAGTTAATACACTGAATTTCAGCTCCGTAAGTTTAACGGCGTGCGAGATACTATTTTTTCGCAATAATTCGGATCCTCACTACATCCTTAGGATATTATGCATTATAATGAAAGCAATATAACATCCCAGTTTGGATTAAGGCCTAACTATATACCAAAAGTAATTTCATTTGACTTGGCAATTTGACCGTGCTGATACATTCACATAGTTACATTCAATTTTTATATAATAATTTATATATTATAGTGATTCAAAAATGTATTTTTTCCAGTAGTTAGCTCCTCTAAAAACTCACAGGTCTCGAAAGCCAAGTAGTAGTATAAGTCCTATGCTATTATTATAATTACAAATATCAATATCCAAAAGTGCCTGAAGTTCTTTTTTTCACTTGGTTAGATATACTCACCTCAGGTAAGTAGACAGAAACAAGTGGAAAAGAAAGGGAAATGAAGGTCTTGAAAGTAAAACGAAGACAAATTTACCAGTCTTCAGAAGATACTGTCTACAATGCAGTGAGCAGAGTGGGTTTGTAGATCACAATGAGTCGGTAGGTCGCAGTTGGTCATGGTGGGTGGTGGGTCGCAGTGGGTCACGGTGGGTGGTGGGTCACAGTGGGTCACATGCTGTTGACCCACGACCCACTGACCCACTCAGAAAACTTGACCCACTTGACCCACTGACATACTCCATCTCTGTCCAGTACCACTAGACCCCTAATATGAAAATAGTTGGAGATAAATGAACAGAATAAAACTCGTATAGGAAAGCACAAAGTGTATTTATCATTCCACAGCTCAAGTTAAATGCAACGGAGAAAAAGATTATTAAAGTATAATTGACATGATGCAAAAGAGAAAATGATAGAAAATTATCTTTCCGATCTCTGTCCGTAAGTAGGTGAAGCGGGAATGAATGGTAAAATCTCAAATGAGAACCTCACTTTTATTTGAAATAGATATGGTTTGTCTGAAACACTTGTGTGTATAAATGACTGGTACTATAATGAATAAAAATAAAGTGAAATAAGGTGAATAAAAATAAGGTGAAATTCAAGTTTAACTACATTTTGCCCGCCCCTGATAATTTAACTCAATGCGTTTAAGATTTTTGTCGTTACTAAGGATCACAACTGAAATTACCAAGTTATTCGGAATGTAACTGTGGACAACATCTCAATGAAACTCATATTCTATCACATGCAAGAAGACATAGAAGGAAAAGAAGCGAACCAATATCATGCAGACGACTGTTGAACAAAACCAACGTTTGTACATATTGTTCTAAAATTGTATTGTTCGACAATTTTTTTTCGCATTTCAGTTGATTCATTTTTGAATCAAACCTTTGCCTGCATCAAAATGGAAGGTACCATTTAACAAGAATTTTACATACTTTATCGCATTAGAGACATATTTATTTCTTATAAAAGCATATTTCAAATAACTTTGTTTCGTAGATACAATTTGCAAAAACTAAGGCTCTCATCTGCAATTCTACGGATCCTTCCCGCTTCACTCACTTACAGAGTGAGGTTGGAGCAATAATTTTCTAGGAGTTAGATTTCTTCATTTCCATTATGGTACTTTCACTCTAATCATTTTTTTGATTGTTGCAACATTCCCGAGATATAGAATGATAAATACCCTCTGTGATTTCCTATTCGAATATTTGTTCTGGTGTTTTCATATTAGTGATACTGGACGTTTTATCTGATGCAGGTACCATGTCTTGGTCATTTTGAAAACGGTGACCCCTATGAACAATCTTTTGTAACAGCACTCTTTAGTTTTTAAAGATATATCGGACGAGGTATCATTCACCCCATGTTTCCATTTACAATTTTGAAGTTGAGTCCTTGGCCCCCATGAAGGGTGGCCCTGGGAGCCTCCGCGACAATATCAATCGATGTGCCACATGACATTTTCTATTTGAGTTGTTGTTCGGTTCATTTATGTTCAATCGTTTTCGTATTAGTGGTACTGCATGTTTTACTGTATCTGGTAGAGGCAACATGTCTTGGCGGCCATTTTAAATACAGTGCCCGATATGAGAGATCTTTTGCCAGAACGCTTTTTAGTTTTTAAAGATGTATCGAACGAGGTACCACTCACCCCTTGCTTCCATTGAAAATTAAAGTTGGGCCCCGGGAACCCATGCAGGGCGGCCCTGGATGGCACCGCGACCATACATTCAATTGTATATATTCAATTGTATATATATATATATATATATATATATATATATATATATAGAGAGAGAGAGAGAGAGAGAGAGAGAGAATTCTATTTGCATCAGCAATGGATTTTTTTTCGGGAGAGGCTTGAGAAACGAGTAAGAAACATTTGCGTTGTACGTGCAATGCAAAAAAATTATCACAAATTTATTTCGGGAGGGGTTTGAGCCTGATAACTACCCCCTAAATACGCCACTGTACATCAGTCAACCGTTCTCATATTACCTAACACAGCAACGAAACAAATTTTGAGTGAAGGCATTTTAGTATATATCAATATCAATATTCGAGACGAGACCGAGACTTTCGAGACTGACCTAAGTCTCGTCTCGGTCTCGTCTCGATTTATAGAGGTCTGTCTCGGTCTCGGTCTCGTCTCGGTATTTAGAAGTCCGTCTCGGTCTCGTCTCGGTATATAAAAGTCCATCTCGGTCTCGGTCTCGGTACCATCCCTAAGTATTGGCGACTTTTACGGCATGGGATTAGCAGAAGCGAATATCATCCACGATATATTAGGTACATTTCAAGTACGTACAGAGCATGTGTTTGAGTTGTTTAGTACATTCTGTGCATGTGCCTGGCATGTACCTTATGTACCTCAAGTATATCATTGGGATATACCTGGCACTCGTCAAATATACCCCTGCATTAGTGCCCCTTAAATAAACAATACCCTTGGTAAAACTGATAGTTTTGAGCACATTCTTATTCTTTATCCCTAACTACGTAAATAATTAACTGATCATATATGTATGTAAGATTCTTCTTAATTTTTATTTATCAGTTTTGTCATCTCTTTCTTTTAAATTCATCTCCCAAATTTGATGCATTTGTTGCCTCTTTTTCCTAAGCGATTGTGTACTAGAAGGTCAGGAAATGGAGAAGAAAGCGCGAGAAACCGTTGCATGTTACTGTACATAATCAAATGCAGAAAGCTGATTGTCATTCGTGCGTTGCTGCGGATATCAATTATGTGTCATAAGTATCCCCTAACAGCACAAGATGTGCTAGGCATGTGCCATTTAGATGTTCCATCTACTTTTTAGGTACCCGACACTTGGCACATATGATATTCATGTGCTAAGTGTGTACTTCAGTTACCTACAGTTTTAGGTACTTGTTACACCTAATTGATATTTGCATCTATGTACCACAAATATAGCATTTATATATCTGGCTCAGTTTCGCACTGCCACAGTTATTTGTTTTTATGTCGTCACTTGGGACATATATCTGTCATGTTCTAGGTGCATCCTTTAGGTACATACTATTTCAGATACCCTAACAGCTCAGGATGTGCTAGGCATGCGCCTAATTGGTGTTCTAAATTCATCTCCCACATTTGATGCATTTGTTGCTTCTTTTTTCTAAACGATTGTGTACCAGAAGCAACAAACGCATCAACTTTATTAGATAACAACAGTCGCCGATCATTTGAAAGTGAATATGGAAGAAAGTAAATAGACACTCGTCATTTTGTTATAAAATTACATGGCGAGCAGATTTTACCTGATCCCAAACGGTCATCGTCGAATATACGCGGTTAAAGGAGCACTCTGATTAGCCAAATTCAAAAGACTTCAACAATTTATTCCTCTACAAGCGACGTTCTCTTCATCGCCTTGTGGCTAAGTCGGAAAAGCACGCGGCTAGTAATCCAAAGGTTGCTGGTTCGCACCCGCGCAAGGATACATTTTTTTACTTGATTAAAGTTTTTTTGACTCACCTTAATCTAAATATATTACGCATATAGGCGATTTAACATATTTTGGGGGGTAATTTTGTGGTTCATTGACGCTTACGGAATAGGGAACATACTAGGCACGTTCCCAAGGTATATGTCAGGCATGTGCTTAGGGGTGGATATAGACTGTGACTATCACTTGCCATCCATGTGATTTCTCTCTCAGAGGTATATAAGGCACATACTGGACACATTCCCATGTACCTGAGGGAACATAGGCATATGCCTGTTCTGTAATTGTGCTGTTAGGGTCTGAACAAGTATGCACCTGAAGGGCGTACATCGAACATATAAGATATATGTCTCAAATAACGACATAAAAACAAATGACTATCACAGTGCGAAACTGAGCCAGATATATAAATTAGGGTGGAGCGTTTTGTATTTTTGTTGGAAATTCGATGACGGCTAGTGCGGAAAAGGTGCCCTCACTGATTTTTTAAAAACTTTTTTTGGACAATCCCTTAACTTGCTCCAACGGACTTAAAGTTTTTAAAGTGGTTAGGCAACACGTACAACACCAATGACAGAAAAGCTACTTGTGGTCGTTTTTAGAATTACCTGATGGCTATAATACAATTATTTTATCAAAAGAAACTTGTAGCAATGCCAGTAAATAATGAGTCAAAGTACAGCCATATTAGCTCAGTTGTTGGATTTAATGTCCAGATTTTATTTGGAATGCCACATTAACGATGATTATAGGCATAGCCCTTGATATAACACGATTTTCTATGTGCAACTCTTCGCTTATTTTGCTCTGTTAGCAAATTAACCCAAAACTCATCACGGGAAAATGGTTGCACATCGAGTTATATAATTCTGGTCGCTGCTTAAACCATCTATTTTTTTTTGTTCTTTTTTTTTCATTTCAGACACCCATTCAACGGGAATGGGTGTAAAGGAGACGATTGGTGAACGTTAACAATCCTTTAATTTCTTTCCGATGGGGCCGGAAAAATCGTTGGGTCCGGTCGTCCCACCATCCAATTCGGTAACCAGGTGTCGAAATGGCAACTCGTTGGTATGAAGAAGGCAAATGAGATGCTGCAGTTCCTTTCCTAGGGATCTTTGTATCTGACTTGTCACGCCGTTATCCCATCCTGTGTTCCTGGCTTCATCATCGCTGCCGACTGCCTCAAGACTTGACACGTCGTACTGGTTCTTCTCTAAAAGCTCCAATATAGAGTCGGCAATATTGCCACGCCAAGCCTGACTTAGGTGTGGCATGACAGAAGTATTCTGAACCGGTCTCCGATAGAACTGATATGCTTTTCTGTAACCGTATGTCTTCGTAGTTTGCCGTTAATTTTTCTTGCACAAGAGTTGCATCATTTTTTTCCGTCGAAGTAGATACTTGTAATCGCCAGGCCTAGGTGAGCCTTTTCTTTCTGGATCTTCTCACCCAGTTTATCTTTTCCTCTTCGTACCTTAGATCTGCCAACAAGATTTTTGTCCTCTGTCGTTATGAGTCTCACGTCCTGAAGTACAGCAGAAGCGATCAAAGCAACCTGTCTGTCTGAAGCTCCAGTTGTAAACCCTGCCTCCGCTGTATTTTGAAGACAGATGCGCTTTAACCTATGTTTCATTCTTGGTCGCGCCTCGAAGTCAGATCCTGACGGGCTTCCCTATTCAACAACTTCGCTGGCTTCCCCTGACGACGCCAATATCTTTGACCTGTGCCTATGAGTAATCCAACTAGTTGATGGACTTGCTTCAACACTTCCAGCGTCTTTCTTGGTTGTCTGCCCCTTAAATCTGCTCACTTTACGGGAAAACACCTTTGACAGAGATTTGCTTGTTCGGACGTCAATGTTACCAATGCTCATTTTCCGTGATGTTCTCTGGTCCAAAAGAAACTTGAATCCTCGTTTTAGAATCTTGCGTTTCCTCTCACAGTTGCAATCTTCGGCGGGTTTATATTTGCAAGACGCAATATCAAAAAGAAACTTTTCCGCGTGTGCAACAAAACCTGCACGAAGTGTTACTTCTTGTCCTTGTCGACTGAAATTTTCTTCCTTGGTGCAACACTTATTATAAAATGTTTTCAGCATGTCAAAAACTCTCTTTTCTGAAACCACAGGAACGCTTGATTTACGCCAAATATGTACAACTCTTTGTTAAACTAGTTTACAAATGTCAGTCACTGGTAATTTAGTTACACTTTTGTCACCACTTAAACCACTTCAAAACCAATGATAATGTCGCATAACGTCAGCGTACGTGAGTAACTGCACTTCACTCATTTCACTTGGAGTGCCAAATAAGCCTCGTTTCAAACTTTCCCGCGTTGGTCTGCTATGAGGCTTTTTCTTCATCTTGCTTCCGAACTTGGAAACCAAAGTATACAAAATGTTTTTGAATCGTATCGCACTCAGAAGACTGTAACGTTAGGTACAATGCACAAACTCTCTGTCTTAACAGAAAGAGTAGCGAACTAAAACCGTTAAAGCTTAAGCTGCAATAAACTGGCCTGTTGGATTGGTTGGCCGAAGTACACAATATTTATACCACCGCCGAACTTCGAGTGAGAATATTCTAGAAACGCCGGCGTAGGTTCTGGAACCAACGAAGCGAGCGGGAGGTGCGCGAATCTTCTGGACGGAGCCGGACGTTGCGACGACGCTCGAAGAGTGTGTCGAAAGTAAGCAACCACGAAGTTGTGTAGCCTGCCGCTAGATGGCATTTGCTGTCGGTGTACATAACAAGTGAAGAGTTGCCAAAAAAAATCGTGTTATATCAAGAGCTATGAGTATAATCATCATTAGCGTGGCATTCCAAATAAAATCTGGACATTAATTCCAACAACTGAGCTAATATGGCTGTACTTTGACTCATAAACATTTTAAAATTATTTACTGGCATTGCTACAAGTTTCTTTTAATAAAATAATTGTATTATAGCCATCAGGTAACTCTAAAAATGATCATAAGTAGCTTTTCTGTCATTGGTGTTGTGCGTGTTGCCTAACCAAACACTTAAAAAACTAAGTCCTTTGGGCCAGGGTAAGGGGTTGTCCAAAAAAAATTTAAAAAATCAGCGAGGTCGGTGCCACTAATGGCATCATTTCCGCACCAGCCGTCATCGAATTTCCAACAAAAGTGCAAAACGCTCCACCCTAATATAATGTGTGGTACATAGTCGCAAATATCCATTAGGTGTAACAAGCACCTAAAACTTTAGGTAGCTGAAGTACACACTTAGCACGTGAATACCACATGAGCACACGACTACCTTTAGTATACGTCTGTCAATAAGACCATAAGAATTGGCAAAGGCAGGGGTGGTAGAGGATGTACAAAATGAATGCCATATGTGCCAAGTGTTGCGTACCTAAAAAGTAGCTGGGACACCTAAATAGAAAATGCCTAGCACATCTTGTGCTGTTAGGACTATAGCCAAATTTGGAGTCGAAGCCTGTGGAGGGATTGTAGGAATCCTTTTCGTGACTCATCGGTCCTCCTCGTATTTCTTCGGAGACAGTATCCGTCGGCTGCTTGATTATTCTTATGGAGCAGCATGTGGTGTTGCTTGTAAATATGAAGGGATATCGCAATGGGTTTGGTAAGTTTCGTGTTTTGACATTCTATCAGCTCAGACCTGAAAACAGAGTAAATATACATATTTCCTATGGCGTCAGCAACCAGAAAGAGCAGTATTTAAGCTTTCAATTGATAAACAAGGCCTGCAGGTAGCATATTTTATGATCACAGTCAGAGTGAAAGTGACCGAAATCCTATAAAATAGATTTTTCAACAACCCAATACATGGAAATGCCCTATTCGTTCTCCAGTCCAAGAGAAACACATCCTTGGAAGTCTCCATGAAAATAGTCACCTTCTTTGTTGTTTTTAATCATGGCCCACTCTGAAAAAATATTGTAATATCTCTCCACATGATCACGAGCTTCACGTGTTTGAAGCAGACGACACCTCGTTGTCACAGCATCGACACGTGACTGAAAAGGAACAATAGCGCCACCACGACTCACGAAGAGGATATAAAAGACGCCTCAAGACCTCCGAAGGCATCAGTCTGCGTTGGAACTAATCAATCTCACTTGCTTTCTCCGGCTGCTGTGAGCTAGAGAGAAACTCCTCTACTCTCTCCAGTTACTGTAGGCTAGAGGGTATCAGGACATTTGCGGTACAATCAGAAGATTAGTTTTTCTGGGACATTTGCGGTACTGTTTTAAACTTCCCTTAGATAGTGGGACATTTGCGATATGTACTGTGGAACGTGTATACATTCTGAAGATAGATAATGAGACAAACTTCCTGCTTGAAGATGACACCACAGAAGAAGGAATGTTAATATTTTGATGCAAAGTGAAGACAATTTGCAACTGAGTACATTACGTTATTCATGGACGGAATATTTAAGTTTGCAGTCAGTAGTTTGCCCAATTATATGCAATATCCACAGAAATCGGAAGTAACTTGGAGGAAACAAACATTGTCCCTTTGATCTTCTCCCTCTTACCAGCAAGAAATAGTAAGACGTATCAGAGTTTTCAGTTTGGTAAAGCCTAATGTTAATGATTAGAATCCACAGTTAATCAAGTTGAATTTCGAGCAAGCCGCAATAACATTTCTAAGGACACTGTTCCCGGAAATGCGCATTAGTAGATGTAATTTCCATTAATCAGTGCTTGTGGAGAAAGGTTCAGGAATTGGACTCATAAATGAATATAAGTAAGTTCCAGATGTGAGGCTCTTCTTAGAATGTGTTCTGCACTAACGTTTCTCTCTGTAGATGATGCCAATGTTGGATAGTTTTCCATTATGGGAGATGCATCACATCACGAAAGACTTAAGAGGTTTTTAGATTGTTTTGTAGAACACTGGTTTAATAATTCGGGAATTGACATCTCCATGTGGAACTACTCGAATAAAGTTGTTAAAGAACGAATAATGTTGTTGAAAACAGAATCAAATCATTAATAGGTAATTCAGTTTCTAAATTATACTGTTTGGAGAAGTATCTAAAAAGTTAGGCTATGTACATGAAAGAAGAACTTGAAACATTGAAGAGAAACGTAGCGTCAGTACATAAGATTGGACGGAAGAATAGAAAGCACATTAGCTGAATATGTAGCTCCGAAAGATATCACGAAATTCTTGAGGAAAATGGCACACATTCAAAAGTTGGAGTAATTTTTGTTGTTCTAGAAGCCATCTACTAATGTACTGATTGAATTCTATTATAAAATCATGAAAATAAATTTCTAATTCATTGAACATTAATTTTGACTTTGTTTCTTATACTTATTTATGCTAGATCTGACCAAAAATCCTTAAATATGCTCATAACAACGGACAACTGTGTTCAAAATGAATGTCTTGTGACAAATCACTCCGCTAGCAATTTCTCTTGGGATAATCCCGTAATATTTACGCGTAATTATAAATATATCAATACCGTATGTTAAAAATGAAGAAATATTACCATTTCAACTCTGAGTAACCATTGACAAATAGTTATTGAAAAACTAAGGAAAACTATAAAATAAAACAAAAAAAATATAAATATTTCTAGAGGTTCCCTTTAAATATCATAGTGAGGCGTTCGATCAATCAGGTAAGGATTTGTTTACATTTTCTAGTCTTGACTAATAAGAAACAAGCATTCGTTTACATCTTTCAGATATGTTTACCACGTAGCCTAGTAGCTGTCCTTTTACATTTCTGTATGATTGATCCTTATGTTTGCATTTACGTGTTCTTGGGTGCTATGAGGAACATTTGTATGTATGTATGGTGAGTTAATAATGGTTTCATTGTCTCAAAGAAAACTTTGAGTCTGCTTTTAGTGTGCAAAAATCCCGGGTTCTTTGAAAAAGTTATGTTATGGCCCCCTAGAACAACTTGCTGGCTACACCAATGTAATAAAACTTGGTCTTTGTGTAGCAGTTGATAATGTATGGCTATCCTCTCAATGAACACCCGAAAATATCCTTTCTCATCTTGCAGAATAAGAAATCGTTTTGAACAGTACCGTAAATGTCCAAGTACCACAAATGTCCATACTCGAGGTACCGCAAATGACGCAGTACCGCAAATGTCGATACCGCAAATGTTGCGCTTTCGGGCTAGAGAGATCCTTATACCTACTTGGCTGCTTGTGGACTGAGATTCTATTCCCGATTGCTGTGGGCCAGGACGTCCTTCCTCAACCTCTCTCTGGCTGCTGTGGGCTAGAGAGTCTTCCGGACACTCATCAAACCTCAAATCGATCTTTAGAGAAGCCTTCAAAGATGTTATTTGATCTCATTTGTTAAAAACTCACTGTACTTAGTTTGTGTAAACATCTGATAGATTTATAATAAAAGAGGTAAGAGAACTAAAAACCCATATGCCTTTGATTCTACCGACTCCCGCACAGACAATATTACAATATACAGTGACGTATTTACGATTTTGTTTCGGGAATCTTTGCCTGAAGAGGTGAAAATTCTGTAAGATATTTCATACACTTTACTATAGTAATTAAGATTTCGGGGGGGGGGCTTAAGCCCGGAAGCCCCTCCCTAAATACGCCACTAACAATATACAGTTTTTCCTGCAAAATTTGACTCATATTATTTCTGCCTTAATTGATTCAATTGTAAGATATAATTATTATTCTTACAAAATCATTTTCCAGCAAATTGATAAAGATGGAAATAAATTTTAATATTTCTCAAGGTTTGTACTATAGAGTCTTAAGCAATGAAGAAAATCATTTATTATTTTATGTTGACGGTATGAATTATATGGGGGATTAGAAAATATCTAGGAAAATGATAATCTTTAAACTACTCAATAATAATCTGGCTAAAACAATTTCATTGTTTAATATTTAAAAAGTAATTGTTGAAGGTCAAAATACACTGCCATATATAATTCAATAAGTAACACGCATTTTTGGTATTAAAGAAAAGCCAATATTTTTATACAAACATCAGAGTAAGTAATCAATCAGTTTCCGTCAGGCAGAGGGAGAATCATCTTTGTTTTCGGGTTCTTCTTATCATGTTCTTTCTATTTCATCACGTATTGTATAGTCCACGCATTTCTCATGATTCGAAGACACTATGACTGATTCCTTGTGTTTCTCCATGATTTGAACTGATTCCATACATCAACTGAAAATTTTGACCATACACGAACAAGTTTTATTGTGTTGCTTGATTGAATTTTCTGTCAGACACTGAGATGCTACTTTCAGTTTTGGTTTCAAAAGTTGTCGCTCAACGAAGAGAGTCTGTTGCATGCTTCTATCCGAGAGTAAATGTCACTTACACAGACAGGGGCAGATTTTTGCGAAACTGAAAATAAAGAAACCGTAATTAGAAATTTGTATAAACTGTTGAACAATAGTTTGAATGTTCTTAAAATGTTGTCAATTGAATTATTCATAGAATCAAGCAGAGTTTAATACATATAATTTTAGGTTCATTCTACAATTAAGACGAAATGTATTCAAAGTTGGAAATACAAATTTTGTAAATATACGCTTAGTTTGGAAATATAAATTTTGTAAGGATTGGAAATATCCTTTTGCAAACTTATTGGAATGAGTGCTATTAGGGGAAGATCGTCTGGTATCGGACACCCTTTTAGTTTGTCAGGCTGAAAAATAGCCATATCAAATTACTTAATGCACAAAATGATACCTTGGTATCTTACACACAACGTGTTAAAGGTGATTTGACAGGTAAAAACTAATAATATATATTTTTGTAAAAAAATCAAAGGAACACAAATTAGCGTTCTTCAAAAGTAGAGGGTGGTATCGGATAAACATATAACTATAGAGAATTTGTCTTTTAAAGTAATTTAATAACATAACAAATTGCAAATATTAGCTGTTTACTTACAGGAGTTCTTACACACAAAATAGAGTTTTATTACGCTTTGAAATACAGCCTAAAATAAGAGTAATATATATATCTTAAAATTCTTAGTCTCATCAAGAGTTATTTTTTATTCTGACATAAATCACAATGATAAAACAGTCTGTCTTCAAAATTTTCATATTGTTCATGTACCAAGTCTTTACATATATTGCGCTGTATCCAATCATCAAAAGACTCCCCGCAGATTATAATGTTTAGTTTTTCAGCAAGTTTCTAAACTAGTTTTTAATATTCTGGAATTCTTAGTGGCATTAGGTTAGTTAACTATACAAAGCCTTTACATGATTGTATAGTATTTCTTCTTGGTCACGTTCTACTTGATGTGTCTTTGTTATCCAAGCAGCGAGGCTTAGCTGTTACCTCTTTCCCTTCCGACAGGTTTTCGACACGATCTCCTAATATACTCTAAGGAACACCATATCTAGCACTGGCCACACGTGCTTCTTTGGAAATAACTTTGTCCATGGCCAACTTCATATTTTTCTTCATTTCAATTGCCACGTATTTTCCCCATGGCTTCCTGAAAAGGCCAGAATCCATTAAAAACGTCAAGTTTACTCACCAGTGTTTTGTCCGATATCACCTGATTCCCTTTTGTCCGATACCAGCCGAAAGACTTGTAACTTATGAATGGCTATCTACCCGCTTGTAACAACACTAAGGCAACAATACGCCTGAATTATAATATATATACCCTAATAAATGCTGTGATAACAATAATATATCAATACATTTACTTTGTGAGAAGTTGCAGTCACACAAATCTATCTCCGTGCACCTGATCACTCGCAAAAATACAAAAACTTTAAGGCACGAGATATACCGTTCATCCGACAAATCCACTATGGCGTGGGCTTGGCTAGTTCATTTCGATCGACTAACTGTATGCTTGACAGATGCCGCCTTAAGCAGGAAATAACGAGAACTGCTTTTGTCCGATACCACCCGCTGTCCGATACCAGACGACTTTCTCCTACATCCTTTTGTTACAAACAAATTCAGCTGTGGAGGAAATATATATACGAAGCACTGGTGCACATCCCAGGGGGAATGACAGGATATGTCCCGCAATCTTGAAACTAGGGGGACTGTACCGCCAATAATCTAATTTATTTTTTTTTGGGGGGGGGAATGTGATGATTTCTTTCCGACTGCCATAAAGGAAAGTGAAATGAAATTAATGTTCCTTGCTGAATAAAATACAACAGGTTTACCTCAGAAATCACATTCATATATCGTAATATGAGTCTTATCTCCCCCCCCCCTTTCCCCAGAATAAACCTCAAATCTGCCCGCTTCCAAATATTGAAGACAACTCTGTTTCTCTGATCCTCCACAGCATTGTTTTTCAACTTCATAAATATTTGAATATCGCTTAATAAAAATTATGGGAACGGCCTCACCCGTCCTCCCCAACGTTAAAGACAGATTTGCGCCGTTGACACTAAGCAAGGGGTAGTAGCAGTCTTTCTGATTGTGTATATTCTCATTGTAAACCTTGCGTTATGCGAAACCTCTGTGAAACCTCAATTTCACGTCACTTCACTCTAAGCATGAAGGGGTATTCTTCCCCAGAATGATATGTAGCGAGACCATTCGTTAAGGACTGTAATTGCTCACATTCCGAATGTCTATCGACATGGGCAGCGATTAGGGGAGGGCAAAGGGGGGCAGTTGCCCCCACTTTTTTGAAATGACCCATTAATGTATATAGTTTTATTTGGAAATATAAAGTTTTGTATGTATTATTGGGTCCTAGAATAAAAATGGAGACATTAAATATTTGATGTTCCGTGAGTATGTATTGGTTGTCTTCCCATGGAGTTAAGAGGGCTACAGGTATTGGGTTTTAATTGCCACGAAAAATGGCCCAAAAATTAATCTATTGGATTGCCACGAGCGTACATTCATTTCTTCTTACAAGGGCTTGATATGTTAGTCAGCCGCTTTGGAACTAATTGAGATAACATTTCGCACAAAAAAAAAAAAAGTACTTCACAAGTTATTCTTTAATTGCACAAAATATACAGTTCCTAAAATGCCTTTTCTTCTTTCTAATAGTAAGGGATATTTTGATTTGATTTTTTTTTTTGATTTTAACATCCCGTTCTGCATTGAGGCTACATGAGACGTGAAGCTAATTATTAACGTGGAATCCGAACCACATGACCTCCCGCCAGGAATCGAACCTGGATCTCCCACGTCAAAGGTGCGTACGCTAACCGTTTCGCCACGAAGAAGCTCAGTAAGGAATATTAATTAAAGAGAGAGTAACAAGAAACAACTTCTACCTTTTCCATTGTTTACCGTGTAACAGTGGCGTAGGGAAGGGGGCTGAGGGGCCGGCCCTCACCAAAGAGGTCCGACAATGTACTTTGGTACTTTGATGTTTGTAATGTTTTATATATTTTTATGTTTATATATTTTTTGTTTGTAATTACTCTATATGTACCTATAACAGCACTTCCCCCCCCAAACACACATCCTGGCTACGCTACTGCCGTGTAATATACAAATTTAGGGGTGTATATATATAATTTTGTATATACAATTAAATTTAACGAATTCAACATAATTCTAGTAGGTTTTAGGATTATTTTGTACAACTGGGGTGTGGAGTGATTCTAGGTATTGTGTTTTGATATGTTCCAAGAAAGTGAAAACTGTACCTCATGGCAACGAGCATGTTCTGGGAAGCTGCAAAAGTATTTCTTTAAATGTCGTAGCATATGCTTGTAGTATTCACTGTCTTTCTAAGAGTAATAACACATATAATAGCATACATGGAATTAAAAATATAAGTTGTTCTATAATTCCCAGTTTCAATATAACTTTTTTTGCAAAACAAACCTCATTATTCATTACTATGATTATTTGATTAATATTATCCTTTCTATTTATTTGTTTTGCATATTTGTTATTAAATAGGCCTCTAATATGATCACACAATTTTCCAGACAGAATTTTAAGATGTCCATGAGCAAGGAATCGAATCTATTCTTACACTTCCGTTGTTTAAGAGTTCAAAGGGCTAGTAGTATCTACTTGCGTTGCTCTTGTCAATTTACTTAATAAAATATGAAACATGATATGCGGTATTTTAACTGAAAAAGACAGTATCCTATTAGTTATACAACATTTCGTCAAACAAAGTATTACAAGCAACCAGGAAAACTAACATTGATATACAAATATTCAGACCATGTCTTGCCCCCTCCCACTTTTAACATCCAACCGCCGCCACTGTCTATCGAGTTTATCAATAAATGTTAATTACATTTCTTTCAGACGTTGCATATATTTACTTTTTAAGTGAGTTGCCATATACTATAATATTATAATAGCAAAATTATTTTTGTGCTCTGCACCCTTCACGTCATAAAATTGAGATTCACTATTCATAAAAATATGATGGTGGCAAAGACAATACAGGGAATAATTGTGTATTTGCTTGGCTATCAGAGTGCGTAGCAAGAAAGATCTATATAGTATACAAAGATTAAGAATCACTTCTTTCTAGCGGGAGCTCACGTGACTCGGATCTCACGTTAATCTGTAAGTCCATGTCTCATTTAGTCTTGCTGCTGAACGAAACGCTAAACTCAAATCCAATCGGAACAATTTCCTTTAAAAAATTCACAAGTTGGCGATAGCTATTAATCTTAAGAAAATTCTATTTAAGTAATTTCTGCTGAAATATTTCTTTGACTACTGTTATTGAATATGTAATGATGGTAGACAGTTAATCTGTCGCAAAAAGCCATTATCGTTCGTGAGTTTTAATACTTATACTGCGTTAGGTTTAACGTTGGGTTTTTGGCGCTACTAGGATGCATGGTGTAGATGACGACCCTTTCGGGAGAGTAATATTCCCGCGTGCTACCCTAGCCAGCTGTTTTAAGTTGGTCATAAGGAAGCAGCTGAGTTTAAATGTATACCGTGGGGGCCAAAGTGGAACAAAACGAGCCTTGCGGGGCTTCTAACCCGTTTCTACTACTGCTACTAGGGATCCGAATAGCCAAATTGCACGCGTAACGTAAGTAAATAACTTTTTTGAGTATTATTTTCATCTTATTTAAAAAAAGTTAAAGAAAAACTTTCATTGGGCTGGGTTTGAACCCACGCCCGAAACGATTTTCATTATTAGCCTGTTCACTAGCACGCTCGGCTACGAGGGGCGACAGCATTCGGCGTTTTCTTTCTGCTATATGTGTGCTACGTGCAGTGTTGGGAAGTAACGTAACGCAAGTAACGCGTTACTTGTAACGCGTTACTTTTTAAGTAACGTTTCCTAGTAACGCGTTACATTTTTTCCAAAGTAACTGTAACGGTAATGCGTTACAAATTTTTAAGTAACGTACCTAGTTTGCGTTACTTTTTTCGCGTTACATTTCGGATGAGTAACTACAATATATGTATATTATTTTTTGGAAACAAACGTTTCTTTCCTGTAAGTGAATTTCTCGGAATGGAGCAATGGAGCATGAACGATGTCACTGACCGACAGTCAGTCACCGGCACTCAAAAAATCAGATGAGATCATAGTACCACTTGCTGTTTTTGGAAGATGAGGACAGCCTCAGGGAAATCACGTGTACTGATTGCAAGCACCTGGAAAGTTTTGTCATAGATTTTGACAGCTCCAATCCATTCACTGAGTGAACTACGAGTGCAATTGTGCCGATATAGTCGAGTCAAAATGCGGTTTGACCTGGGCAAAATTGCAACCTTTAGTTTTACACCTGTATTTGTTTTAGGTACCTCACCTGATGAAAATATCCAAAATCCGACAAAATCGGACCACGGGAACACCCCCAAAAACGGTTTCAAAATGGCCGACCATGTTTTTTTAAAAAAATCGTAGACCTTTACGTTGGCGGCTCTAGTAGCCCTCTTAATTGACACAGAGACATGAATGATGCCTTGTTGAAACGCTCATAGACCACAAATTCCAACGAAGTGACTTTTGTACTCATCATGCGCAACCCGTAGAAGAAAAAGAAGAAGAAAGTTGATTTTTGTTTTTTAATTGATATTTCTTGGACCCTGGCAACACTGTACATCCTCATACGCCGGCAGAAAAAATCCCACGCGTAGACCAGACAACAGTAGCAATAATATAAAAAAATGAAGGACGTAGGTTCAACAGTAAGGGAGATAAAAATTCGGAACCGCGGACAAAAAAGGGTCACTGTGTATATTTTTTACTGTGGTCTAACTTCTGTTCCTTAGATCTAGCATCCTCCCTAAATGTCACAGAGACATGAAGGATACCGCGTTGGAAAGCTTATGGAACCCCCTTGCCAGTGACGTATCGTTTGTGCTCCCTGTGCCCAACCTGTAGAAAAAGAAGAAGAAGAAACCTTGAAAAAATTGGGAAAATCTACACTTTTACCTTTCTTGGGCTCTGACAACCCTGATAATCGTTGCGTATAGGTGGCACAAACGATACGTCGTTGGAAATGGGGTTCCATAAGCTTTTCTACATATCATAGTCTTGCATGAACCTAGGCACTGTAGAGCCATGGCTGATTCCCTTACACGTTTGTGTATCATCTGCAGAAGCCTAGATCCTGACGATAACCTCATCACACTTCAAGAAAGGGAGCTGAAGGAGTGAACAATGCCAGTAATGCTCGCGGTAGTAACATTCTCGCCGCTGCAAGTATGGTGGTTCATGTCTCTTGTCGCAAACGTTACATTGATAAAAAAGATATTGTGATTGCCCTAAAAAGAAAAACGTCATCGCCGATCCAAAAGCGAGTTACTCGCTCGTCGGATGGGTCTTTCAACAGCAACAGTGACTGCCTGTTTTGCGGAACGCCTGTCTTATTTGATGACCGTCACGTGTTGAAATCAGAAAATGTGCGAGTGAAAACACAAGCATTGCCACACAACATTTTAAAGTGTTGCAATGAACGAAACGATACCGGGTCATAAACTGTCCGAGGTCGAGTTGAGTACTTCTCATCTGATCTTCATGCTGGAGATTGTGTCTATCACAGATCATGTAGTATCAACTTTCGAACAGGTAAATCAATTCCTCAACAATACTGCACCGACAATCAGTCAGCATCAAAAAAAAAAATCCGGGCTGGCCGACCTACAAATGATGAGAGAATCCGAGCATTTCAACGCATTTGTAGTTATTTGGAAGAGCACGATGATGAGAAACTAACTGTGGGAGAAATTGTTACAGAAATGGGCACATTTCTTGTAGGGACTGATCACATTGCATATGACAGACGGCACATGAAGCGTCAACTAATGGAGTAATTCGGTGAAAAAAATATAATTTCTATTGACAGTGGAAAAAACGACTTCATTACACTTCGAGAAACTGCCAATCACATTCTACGGGCATATTGTGATTTACCACGAGAGTATGATGAAGAAAAGGAAAAAATAGAATAATAGAAACCGTAGCTCGACTGATCAAAAGCGACATAAAATCCAAACTACATATCGTTCACCCAGCGACTTGAGCATTCAGGAATTTCTTCAGTACATTCCACCTAGCCTTAAACTATTCTATGCCATACTTTTTGCCGGAAAGGGCAATGAAACCAAAATAACATCGATTGGCCAGTGTTTGATGCAAGCAGCCAGACCAAGAGATATGTTAGCTCCTCTGCAGTTAGGTGTTGCTGTGCAGCTGCACCAACACTATCGATCGAAACACCTGATTGACAGGCTGCATCACCTGGGATTTTGCTCTTCATATGCGGAAGTGCAGCGGTTTGAACGCTGTGCTGCAAGTACATTTGGTAATCGTGTGATCGAAATGCCAGCAGACCAGACTCTCCTCTTTGCAGCGGATAATGTAGACCATAATCTCCAAACGCTGAGTGATTTAGGCACATTCCATGGTATAGAAATGTTGGCGGCCATTACTCCATCCACTACTACCAGTCTAACCATTCTTCGGAAGCCCGTCTCTGATGCTGATGTGAAGTGCCTTGCCAGTTTTCCCATTCACGCATACACTGAAGCCAGGGCTATTCTTGAAAAGGTCAACTGTGAACTGGTAACAGCACCATCACCGAACGAAAGCTCCCTGGATATTTTGTGGAAACTTTCCTGGCACTTTCCGTCACGCACACCAAACTGGTCAGGAATGATACAGGCCATTCACGCAGATCCATCTCTTCATCATCCAGGGAAATCCACTGTTCTCTGCTTACCGATTATTGACCTCCATCCATCTTATATGCCATGCATCTATTCCACTTTAGTGTACCTGAATAATCTTGCGAGAAAATATGAAGACACACCAATCATCACCTTAGACCAACCACTATTTAGGAAAGCTTCACGTATCCTGCATGACAGAGCACATAACACCAGTATTAAGGACACGGTTGTCCTATTGGGCTTATTTCATACTCTCATGAACCTTCTAGGAGCAATTAGTTCCCTGATAGATGGTTCAGGCTTACGTGAAATCTTGCATGAGGTTTTATGGAGAAAATTCGGTTGTACATATGTTAAGTGGCAAGTCCGTAGCAAGAGCCTTCCGTGCGCACATGATGGTTAACCTCGCATTAAGTGCATTGCTTGTGGAGAATGTTTTTCTGGAGACCGATAACGGAACACACAGAACTATCAACGATGCTTACTCTCTCTACCAGAGTCTGATGTCGGGTGAGATTACTGTAACTGGAGCTAGTTCTTCACCTCTTCTTGAAGAAGCCCGAGAAAAAATAGAAGCACGAAAGTCAGAACTTATTAACACATGAAAAACAAGTCAGTTGTGGCTTGCATACCAGCGCATGTTGACTACAGCAAGGAAACTTGTGGCAGCAGACCTAATAGGAAGCTGGGAGGATCACCTTGATGCTATAGCAGAGTGCATTCCCATTTTCGCTGCAGCAGGACACTTCAATTATTTGAAGTCGACTTGCTTGTACCTGCAAACAATGTTAACGCTGCCATCGGTTAATCCAACGTTCACGAAAGCTTTCAAAATGGGTTCGGAGTTATTAGAAGAAGCAACCGTTATTGGGCTGGGTTGTCCTCTGATCTAGTCAGAGAGAAGGTTCTGATGAGATCGCTAAAATCCACTGGAGGTCTATCTAACCCATGGGAGTGGAATGTCGGAGATGCAACGATCTTTGTGGGTGCTCTCAATGCCAGCATGCTCCGAGTACAATCTGGCGATGCAAACTCTTACTCACACTGCATATGTCACTAGCGAACAACATAAAGGAGCCGAAACGTCAAGAATGTCACGTGATATCAGTGACACACGTCGCATGCTTGCACGACTGCAGCCCATTTCACCATTTGACGGAGACAAATCGTTGAAAAACATTGTCACTGGCGTCACACCGGATTCCTCGGTCAACGTTCATAATTTATTTTCAGTTGGGGCAGACCATGCGAAGAAACTATCTGGTAAAGACCTGTTCACTGTGAAGGGGAAACGTGCAGATAAAGTCAAAACTCTAGCATCCGCGAGTAGTGTTAAAATCAGCAGCGATATCTCCGTCGATTCGAATCTTTTGTTTCAAAGACTGTTAGTTGTCGCTAATGTAGGCAGCACATCTTTAGAGGAGACCTTAGCGCATGATTTATGTGCCTACCCACCGGCTTTATTTGAGTCACCCAGCATGATGCGTAAGGCAGACAAAGCCCCACTGGCCTATGCGATACGAGAGTTCAGCAAGCAGCAGAGCGCACAGTTTGAGTGAACGGAGCCAGACAATATTCTGTATGTCTTAGACGGAGGATCTCTGTTACATAGACTACCATGGTGTAAAGGCAGTTCGTACGACAATATCGCTGCATCATTTGCTGAGTATACGGTTCGTAAATATGGCACATCAACCATCGTGTTTGATGGGTATGGAATTTGCTCACCATTGTTCATTGCAACTGTAATTCCGGGTGTGCAAGAACGTATTATACTTGCAGAAAGCATGCCCTTCCATGCATTGCTAGTGGTGTGTGCAAAGAAACTGAATGTTCTAACTCTTTAAATGAATATAGTGAGGACAGTGTTAGCTTAGGCGATGACGATGTAGATGTGTAATTTGCCTCCCAAAGTATTTCGTCTTCCCATTCTTTTGCCTTAGAATATTTTTGCTTTATATGTAGGTGTTATGTTTCTATAAAACGAATTGTCTTGCACTGTATTATGGTATGACCTTCTATTTGCTATTGCTTGTGGCGTATGCCAAGAAACTAAATGTCTTAACTGTTTAAATGAAAATGGTGAGGACAGTGTTAGCGTAGGCAATGACGATGTCGATGTGTAATTTGCCTCCTAAAGTCTTTCGTTATTCCCATTCTTTTGCTTAAGAATATTTTTGTTTTATGTATAGTACTTATATTAAAGCGACCTTTGATTTAAAGAAAGAAACAAGATTTTTTCATGCGTAGAACGATTATCAGGGTTGCCAGAGCCCAAGAAAGGTAAAAGTGTAGATTTTCCCAATTTTTTCAAGGTTTCTTCTTCTTCTTTTTCTACAGGTTGGGCACAAGGAGCACAAACGATACGTCACTGGCAAGGGGGTTCCATAAGCTTTCCAACGCGGTATGCTTCACGTCTCTGTGACAATTAGGGAGGATGCTAGATCTAAGGAACAGAAGTTAGACCACAGTAAAAAATATGCACAGTGACCCTTCTTTGTCCGCGGTTCCGAATTTTTATCTCCCTTACTGTTGAACCTACGTCCTTCATTTTTTTATATTATTGCTACTGTTGTCTGGTCTACGCGTGGGAATTTTTCTGCCGGCGTATGAGGATTTACAGTGTTGCCAGGGTCCAAGAAATATCAATTAAAAACAAAAATCAACTTTCTTCTTCTTTTTCTTCTACGGGTTGCGCATGATGAGTACAAAAGTCACTTCGTTGGAATTTGTGGTCTATGAGCGTTCCAACGAGGTATCATTCATGTCTCTGTGTCAATTAAGAGGGCTACTAGAGCCGCCAACGTAAAGGTCTACGATTTTTTCAAAAAAACATGGTCGGACATTTTGAAACCGTTTTTGGGGGTGTTCCCGTGGTCCGATTTTGTCGGATTTTGGATATTTTCATCAGGTGAGGTACCTAAACAAAATACAGGTGTAAAACTAAAGGTTGCAATTTTGCCCAGGTTGAGGGTAAAATTGCTCTAGATTTCCTGGACTAATAGTCTATTTTACTTTGATTGTTGTTGTTTTTATAAAGATGGAGAACGAACATATTTTACCGTTCTAACATTTGAAAGATACTTCTTCTTAAAAGCTGAAGATGATGGTGAACAGAATTTAAAAGTAAAGTGGTGCCCCGGCGGGAAATTTTGTCAACAACTAGGGTGCCATAATTTAACGATATAGAGTAAGGGGTTAATATGAATAAACTGTGTTCTGATGAGCAGGCTTACTTTAATACTAGAAAATAGTTTGTAATATTGGAGTTCTTTCAGATCAGTTTGCGTATCCTAGAGTCCCGTGGATTATAGAGTTTGAAACAACTAGCTTTAAAAAGCATGTATCGATTTTAGAATTACTGGCAAGTTTTGATTAACCTTTAGTTAATGTGTTCTCATTTTATTAGTTGTAGTGTAATGTTTCTCAATATTCTGTATTTTCAATATTACATAACAGCATTGTTATTATTATATAATTAGTTTAGCAAAAGAATAATAAGCAATCATTTTTTCTAACGCATATTGATGGGCAAGAGTCGAGCTAAAACTCGACTCAGATTCAAGTCGAGTTTTGAGTTGAGTCGAAGGTAATATTGTCGAGTATAATTCCGAGCCGACTCACTGTTTTTGGCGTCGTTTCGACTCGAGTTGAGTTTGATAAATGGTTCGCTGGTTTTAACTCGTTTTGAAATCATGGCCTGATTACACTGGAAAGCGAAAGCTATGAGAAATGTAAGCTAAGCAGTAATATGGAATACTTTTAGTGTTGCTCACGAGGGGAAACACTGCTCGCATCTATTCTCGTCTCAACATCGAGACCACAAGAAATTATTTTATAATAAGCTCAGCTCGGCTTGGCTCAACTGAGCCGATGGCTCGAGCTGGCTTGGTTGGGATGAGCCATTTGCTCGGTTCGGCTCATCTGGGCCGAAGGCTCTAGCCGACTCGGTTGGGTGAGCTGTTGACTCGGCT
The DNA here is from genome assembly GCF_964235325.1 of Thermobia domestica. Classification (NCBI taxonomy): domain Eukaryota; kingdom Metazoa; phylum Arthropoda; class Insecta; order Zygentoma; family Lepismatidae; genus Thermobia; species Thermobia domestica. Next base: position 204,743,522 of record NC_137465.1, on the reverse strand, counting down.
CACTTCTCGGTTCGGGTCGATAGTGAATGAGCTGTGAGCTGATCTGCTCAAGTCATTGACAATTCTAAACCTGGGCCGAGCAGTTTTGAAGATATTTGGCCAGTGCCCTATAACTTTTAACAATGTTTGGCTCGAGCCCGAATACTCAATCTAGACCCTCAACCCAAATTCAGAAGCTCGTGAACAATGTCCTTGACTCCTAGACTTCACGACTACCGAGGTTGGCAATCAAATAGCTTTTTAGCATTCAAATACAAACCGCCTACCTTTCATGTTTAAACACAGTGTTGTTATAATTATTATTATTAATAATAATAATAATAATAATAATAATAATAATAATAATAATAATAATAATAATAATAATAATAATAATAATAATAATAATAATAGTTGTAGTAGTAGTAGTAGTAGTATCATTGATAACCTATATTGTCTATGCAAGATACTTGAAGAGAGTACTCGAAACTACACACCAGATTTGGCTCGATTCCACTTGAAACACGACCCGAATTCGAGTCGAGTTGGAGGAAATTTTTCGAGCCGAGTTCTCGAGTCGAACTCAAAGGTGTCTGTTTCTAGTCGAATCGAGTTTCAAAGTAAACTCGCTCATCCTACAGTGACCAGGTTCTAACAAACGAAAAGTAAGACACAAGTATAATAGTACATGGTAGTTTACTGCGTTGGCAATACGCATATCCTTATTTCATTTAATGTTAACCTTAAGTTAATCAACATTTTTTAAAAAGAAGCACTTAACAAAAGTATTCCATGAATTCAACACAACTCCAAATGCTTTGACGAATGACAAAATGGTTTATTTTTATGAACATACAGTGAAACTTCGTGTTGGGCTAAAAAAAAAAAAAAAAAATTCGAAGCGTGGTATATTTTAAGAAATGAGAGAAAATTTAGACCGGCACAAGGGAACTTCTACAGGTACTTAACTTGATCATCACTAACATAAGTTGAAAAATAAACTTTTCCTACCTTACGATATCTCAACAAACCCTTCTCAGTAAAAGCAATGTATTGTAAAAAAAAAAAAAAAAAAAAAAAAATGGTTTGTTGATTGTTCTCCATCCCTAGTCTTTTGAGGAGTGTTAAAAAACACAGCGGTTCATCATTCAGGAAAAGAGTGCATTTGATTCAAAATGTTGTGAATAAAGAATGAAACATTAAGATATTGCAAATAAATTAACTCTGGACATTTCGCAGAACATTTAAAAGAATAATATTTATCGATTTTCTAGGCGTCTTCGCAACACGCAGGACAGCTCTTTGAAAAACAGTACTGTACTGCGAAAATCAGTACGTCTGATCACCGTAGCCCATCCCTATGAGTAACGCAGTATGGCATTTTAGTCAATGTTACATGAAAATATTCATATAGCTGTCAAGTAAAAATTTACATAAAGCAATTCAGAACGTGCAATAATAATAATAATAATAATAATAATAATAATAATAATAATAATAATAATAATAATAATAATAATAATAATAACAATAATAATAATAATAATAATAATAATAATAATAATAATAATAATAATAATAATAATAATAATAATAATAATAATAATAATAATAATAACAATAAATAGCGGTAGTAATAGTAGTACGGAAAATTGAAGTAATAAGATTTTTTCACACATTCAAAGTTTCGGACCTAAAAGTAACGCGTTAGTAACGCGTTACTTTTGAAGTAAAGTAACAGTTACTTTTTTGGGCAAGTAACGCGTTAGTAACGCGTTACATTTTAAGAGAAAGTAAAGTAACTTGTAACGCGTTACATTTTTACAAGTAACTTACCCAACACTGGCTACGTGGCGAGAAACGGATAACGCCACCCAATCAGAACCGTGTATTTAGTTCCTACTTCCAGGAGCATTACTTCTCTGAAGGAGTCTTTGTAAAATGTGATATTACTCAAATACAAAAATTACATGCGTAGTATTCGTCAATAGCACAACTTGCCCTTGTAATTTCTCATGCGACACTTCTAACTTTACAGCCCCGTGGTTGCTTGATTCACTGGCTTTAGTCTATGTGTGGCGCGAGAACTCAAGATAAAATTAGAGCAAATGTACGATTTGAGATGAGCGAACGGAAAGTCTTAAGTAATCAATATTATGTTGTGATTTAAAACAATGCTAATGGTTTATAGCCTGTCTCTACTACATTAGCATGACATCAGCTGCCTACTTTGAGGTTCAATCTCTCGAACCCAAGTTCACAACATGACTCCACATGCTCCTTCAAGATATCCCAAACGATTCGAGTTGGAGCATTCATGCACCAACAATTTGTCTTTTTTGAGGTCTAACATGTTCCTATTGTGGATTGGACTATTCCACATGTAGTATTTTTGTCTATGCTGAGATAGCATTTGATTCTATTCGGAAATGCGTTGTTGATCTGCTAATACATAGAACTGGCGGAAACTCTATGAATTCTCTCCACTACTGATTCTATATACCATTTACGACCTGTTATCCGCATATTCAGTGATTCAAATAATATTTAAAAGCTATGCTCGTCGGGATGGGTTTTATTGATCACGTTCCAGCAATATGAGCGTCTAACCATAGGCATTCAAAGATTTTATTACGAGAAGAGCTGAAAAGTCTGATCCACTCACTGCTTCAGCTTAATATGAGATATCAATTAGTCAAGCTGGCTTTGTTTTAGGTGTGGATCCCGTGTTGAAATATAGATCTTCCCTTCATATAGTCTTGGTGTTTAAAATAATCGTTAAGTTCCAAACAAATTAGTTCGAATATGCAGAATCCATATTATTAATCTCCTAGTAATGTATTATCATTTACTCCGATTACTTGTGTAGTACAGTTTTTATCGAGTTCTTATTTACTCATTTTTCCGTCTCCAGCCCTTCTACGGATATTCTGCCAGCATCAACACAGGATTAACAGTATTGCCAATTTAACATAAAATTGCATATTTTAAAAATAGCATTGCGTCAAATCACTACATATTTCAGATCTAAAAGACGAACGAAAACTTATAATGCCACATGTATTCTGTTTTTCTTGGATATGTTTTCTAGGAAACTTAAGAATTATTTACATTGGTTGGGATTGAAGTTGGTTGAACGTCTTTTGTGACTTAAACATATATGTTTATTCCGCACTAGATTCTGCTCCACTGTGCTCTGATACAAACTAGGGGTAACCAACTGCTTTGATGTCGCACACCCCTAAATTTATCTCTCAAAACATCAGCTGTAATCCTACTTTTTGGGAAGTGAGCGAAACGACCTATACTGTCCCCAGCCGTAGCTAGAGATTTCGGCACCCGGAGCGAAGAAGAATTCGGCGCCCCTACACACCTATCCAAGCTTTTCCTTCCTTGCTTCTTTCATTTTTACAAATAAGAGAAGCAGCTTTTGTCGTTATGGTACGCTGAAATTTTGTGAAGTTGCTTGGGTAGACCATTGCAACAACCAAAAGCGGCATTATGTGTAAGACCTGTTCTCAAGTGTTTTATTTTTGTTAAAATTGACAAAACTACATCTTTTTGTATACAAATCCACTTGGAGAACAGTTATGAAAATTTAAACTATTACAAATTTACAACTATTTACTTGTACTATCGATAAAAAATGAGACTTCAATACCTTAGAAACTATGTGCTTTTAAGAGTTCGAAATGGGTGACAGCATTAATTTCCAGAAATAATTGAAGAGCTCAATTCCAAAAGAGCCTAAGTCAAAAAATTAAGTTTTTCAGATGATTTTTTTTGTGTGTGTGTTACCATCATTCTATTTCTGTGAAAGAAAAGTAATCTACATAAAAGTAAAATGTAATTGCCTACTTCTCATAAGATAACGGTGAAATTATCATCTGAAGCAAGAGTTTTATAAGTGTTCGTAGATATGTGTCAGGAAATAACTTTAGAGAATACTGTTGAGTAAGGACATTTTGGAAAACAGCGGCTGTTTTCTTTTGCCCACAACTAATTTAATTTATGGAGTTTTGGTATGAAACCCTGTTCAATATACGGAGATGTTGAAATAGAACTTAATAGAAGCAATATCTCAAAATTGACAAAAATTGACTTAGGCACTTTTGGAATTCACCCGTTCACCCGTTGTAACTTTTGTAATTTTATTCTGTATGTGACCACATAAATAGGATTTTAATTTCGATTGTTTTACGGTAAAAATTATTTTGTGAAACGTAACGGAAGTTCAGAAGGAGCTTTCTTTCCAAACTGCATATCCACATGATGATGCATCTGACATCAGAGGCGTCTCAGGAATATAAGTTAACATTTTAAATCTTTGCCCCCATTGAAACAATCGCTAAATTTTGAACAAGTTTGAAAAAAAAATGTCATATCTCTTATCGTTTGGGAGCTATAAGAGCTCATTAATACTCCAATGCGAGGATTTCCCCATACTGCAACTCAAAATGAATAGCAATGAAATTAAAGCGAAGTACGGAAGTGAACATGAAACAAACGGTGCAATTTTCGAAAACAGCGGTGTCTCGGGAATGCCTCTATTGGGGGCGGCCAACTTTAAAATGTCAAATAGAAACAGTGGTCGATTTGGTTTGCGCTGAAAGAAGCACTAAATATTGGACCACTTTCATAGCCAATAGTTCTTGAAAGTTGGTACCGTAGGCTGATACAGAAGCTGAGTTGTTGGGGGACCAATGTTAGATTGGGGTGATTTTTTTCCTTCATACTGCAAAATACCTTGAGAAACAAACAGCGGACGAAAACATGTACGAAATAAAAAGTAAATATTTTGCAGGGAGAAATTTACGTATGCTAAAATTAGCCTCTGCTTCCCCACTTAGGGATGAGACGGAAGGAAACTGAAAATAATATGGGAACCCCGTCATTTTAATTGAAGATTCGAGTTCTAGGGAAAAAATACGTAAATTTTATTTGAAACATTTTCTCGAAACTATGATAGGTGGTGGTGTAATCAGTTAAGTATAGGTTCACTAAGATATCTTCAATTAGGTTGGTTAGATAGGAGTTTAACGTCTTTCTATCATTTTTGATATGTAAATATAGCTGCCTCTCATTTATCCCCCTAAGAAATTAAAGTTGGCGTCATTAATGTTGTAAAATTGTACCTCAGAAGACGGCAGACAGGACGAAACAGACAGTTTAAATGTTGTTATCATATAGCGACTGAGAGAGCATCACCACTGTTTATTGAAGTTCCAGCAATGAAGCAATTCTTCGCTGCCGATTGAAGTATAAAGTAACTAGTAGTCAAAGTCCGGACTCGTAGTCACCAGGAAAAAGGCGTTCTTTTCTATTGAAAATGATATTCACGAAATTATTGCCATAACATATGTTCCCTCTTGAATATTTTTAAAAATCCTTTTTCTCCTCTCTAGAAGCTAAGCAATCCATGGAACGAAAGAATGGATGTGATTTTCGAACTCCTTGTTGCTTGTTTAGTAAAATTAATTGACTACACAAATCTTCCGAAAACCTTCTGTTTTTAGCTGAAATTAGTTCTTGCACGTTGAAATTTTTCAATCTGAAGAACGAAAACCGGGACAAACAGGCGTCCCGAAAGCCTTTTTCGGGACAGTTAATTCTTTCATTGAAAACTGGGACTGTCGCGGGAAACCGAAACGTTTGGCAATCCTAATACTAATATTGGTCATTTTTTAAAAAAATCATTTTTGTTTCTCTCACTCCCTTCCTTGAAATTGCTGAGTTTCTTGTATATGTAAATGGGATCCGAAGCTTCACTGTTCAACTCAGCAATCCCGAAAACTATGGACTCGACATTGATATTAGTCATTTTCGATCATTTTTAAATGTCTCTTCCACTTCCCCTTCTCTAAGTTTCATCGTCAAAGTGATACGATAGAAATCATCCCAGGTCTAAACCTCATCTATGGTGATCGAGATTGATAGGCTGGTTCAAGAGTGGTGAAGTCAAAAAGACTGTTATTTTCACTTTTATTTTAGATATATCCCCTCTCAACCCCTAGGTTGCACCGTCAAGGTAAAATTATAAAAATCTTCCTACGCCCGCCCGAACCTCATCTATGTTAAAAATTTGATCGAGATCGGTTGGGAGGTTAAAGAGTTATTAAATTTTATTTATTTATATGTGTCTCACCCTTCTTTCACTCCCCTAAGTTCTACCGTAAAAGTGATTTACACACGTATATACAAACTTCCCAATCCCGAACCTTCTCTATGTTGAAAATTAGATTGAGATCAGTCAGGTGATTCCAGAGTTATTAAATCACAAACATAGTCATTTTCACTTTTATATATATTGATTTTTGTATATCTCTCCCTCCTCCCTCTCCCCTACGCTGCTCAAAGTGAAATAAAAACCCTTCCAGGCCCGAACCTCTTTATGTTGTCTCCCCCATTCTCCCCCTCCCTTAAGTTCTACAGAGAAAATAAATAGATAGAAACCAATCCACGCCTAAACCTCATCCATGTTAGTAATTTGATCGAGATCGGTTGGGTCGTTCAAGGGATTAAAAGTCACAAACATAGTCACTTTCAATTTTATAGTATAGACTAGCCTTTGGCTATAGACTAGTCACTTTCAATTTTTAGTATAGACTAGACCCGAGACCCCCGTGTTGGTTCGCCTACGCTCTCGAATCTCTTACGTATCAGCTTTTGCATCAAGAGTGAATTTCGTGCATTTCTCTTAATATTTCCTAATTTGGTCAGCTGGGCGCTTTGCCCCCGAACCCCCGCGTTTGCTCGGGCTACTGCCAATCACTTCTTAAACCCACAATTCCACCGAATTTCAAGTTTCTTTCCCTACTTTAACTACCGTGTTTCTTTCTCTACTTTAACTATCTAAAATATAAGATTTTGCATTTCAAGATAACGCCCATTTAAATAACATGAGAATTGTTTCATCCCCTTTAGACCCATTAAAAGCAAAAGTATTTACCCTGTGGGTTAGTCCCGGAAGGCTACAATCATGCCAAATTTCATCATTCTACTCCTGCCCGAAGTATCTAAACATTTTTGGGTGTAGAAATCCCATGTAAATAACGTGGAAAGATTTTTCAGTTCCCCATAAGACTACTCTGAAGTTGGAAATTTTATTTCTAGTGATTTTGTTAAATAATTCTATGGAAAACGTACAAAAATACCGAATTTCAAGTTTTTATTTCACTTCTAAGTAGCTAAAACATAAGATTATACGTTCAAAGAAAGGTACATTTAAATAACTTAGGACATTTCTTTATCCCACCTTTAGACCCCCTAAAATTAAAATATTAACTTTTGGCAATTTTTCTGTGAGCTAGTTCCGAAAAGCTACAATCATGTCAAATTTAAACTTTCCACGTCAATCGGAAGTACCCGTTATTTTATGTCAATTCGTGTAGTTTTATATATAGTTATAATTAGGATTAGGATATACAGGGCCGTAACTTGTGGGTGGGCAAGGGAGACAACTGCCCTCCAGGGAAGCTCCCTGCCGTTCGATGGGGGGAAGGGGGCACTTAGACAAAATTTTCTTACTCCATATACAATACGAAATGAAATTATAAATGAAGCATCAAACAGGTTGACTACATTACATAAACAAAATAGTACACAAAAGGTAAATACTTCTTTTTTAAAAAAAGGGCGGTAAAAGTCATGGGCACATTTCAGTAAAGAATGTCCACTATTAGGGGCTCTAAAAATAATATTTAGTCGTATGGTTTTGAGCTTTGTTAATATACATGTCCCCTTAATTAATTTGTCATGTATGGAACTGGTCAGGGGCGTAATTAACGGCCCCGTAGTTCTTGCCATACAGGAAGGTTCACACGCTGCGAGGGGCCCACAAAGAGTAAGAGAATAATGGAAAGAAGAGGGCTATTTTCGAATTTTGCAACTTTTTCTAGTGGTCCCAAATATTTGGAATGTTTGCCGCTAGAAAAAGATCTAAGTTACGGCGCTGAGGATATATATGCGTTTGTTGCGCAAGAATGTTTAGTTTTAATAATAATAATAATAATAATAATAATAATAATAATAATAATAATAATAATAATAATAATAATAATAATAATAATAATAATAATAATAATAATCTTTGCCTGAAGTACTGGCTGCTTTAGATATTTCTTCGTTGTTTCTGGATTGCTGTTTATGCACATTTTCTTCGCCAAAAAAAAAGTAACACCACTACTGTCGTTCTTTTCATTCTAGCCATTTTTCTGAAACGTTTTTGGGGTCTTTTTTTCTGAATTAATATCTACTTTAAAATTTTCTCCATTGTTTTTTGGTTTCTTTGTTTAAACAATTTTCCTCGTTAAAATTAACACAATTGTCATTTTTCCGCTTTAACCACCTTTGTAAAACGTTTTGCGACATTTTGCAATTGCAAAGGAAGTTCTTATTTCGACATCGTGAGCACGTATAATTCAAGGAAATCTTCTGAACTACTCTAATCGATGAAACATCAGAGATTGCTGTGAGATAGTTACATACATGCTACAAGTCTTTACTATCGTTTTACACCGTCTCCTGTTAACTTTTCCTCAAATATTTTCCATCTGAATGAAACCAAAACAACAAAAGAAAATCTTTATTTTTATCCCTCCAACCAGGGTTGCCAACTTTTCTGAAGAAAAAATTGGGACGGGACAATCGGTGTTGGAGCTTACTTTCTCCTCCTCCCGGGTGACGACTATACTTAAGGCGAGTCGTTGAAAACAATGTAAATTATCAACTGAATAACACAAACTTGAATGAATGCGGCACCTGATTTTTTTATTTTTCCACCCACTGCTCATCGCTAGGTATAAGCAATATATATTTATGCAACAAATTCAAACCAGAACAACTGCAATTTATTTGATATAAACAAAGTTTAGAGGAGAACATTATATAGATATTTTTATCACAAATAAATGCATAACATTGTTCAGAAATTACTGACAAAAAGTACAACTAAAATCAAGTCTTATTCTTTGGCTATAATCATACAACAAATTAAAACCAAAACAATTGTAATTTATTTAACATAAACAACGTTTAAAAAGAAAACTATACAGTATAGTATATTTGGTTTTTATCACAAACAAATGAGTTTCTTTAAAGAATGACTAAAACAGACTATCAACGAAACAAGTTTCTAATTGGCTATTCCCTTTGGGAATAACTATAAATTAAACACGAACTACTATTGTTTCAATGAGTCAAATTAAAACATAACTTTGTTAAATTGATTCTATACATACATGTAAAAGAATCCCTTTGTAAAAATGACTCAGTAAAATATTAATTAACTTTGAAAATCAATAAATCGGGACAATACGCGTCCCGACGAGTGTACGGTCCGGACGCGGGACAATTCAGTCAGAAATCGGTACAGTCCCGACAGAATCGGGACAGTTGGTAACCCTGCCTCCAATATATATTTTCGTGCAACAATGCAGGAGATTATATCGAAGGCCTGTAATTTTACTGTCATTGTAGTTCAGTATCATGTATTTGCAAGAACAATGTTTCCAGTACTTTATTTGCCTCCTTGTATATTAACTAGAAAAAAGTATGGATATCAACTTGAAAGAAAGGCTCCATCTTTTCTCTGAAATTAAAACATTTCAGTGTCGGAGGTTAATATTGGCTCAGTTTCATAGCGCTTATCCTTGTTACATTGTCGTAACTCGTAAGTTCTGTCTTATGTTTTTTATCTTTATTTTATTTTTACTTGAGATTGAAAATATATTACATAATGCTGAATATGCATTGATATTTTTTGTTTTATAGTTTTTGAATTTTGAACAAAAACAGCATTTACTATTTAATAACCTAATCATTCAAGAAATAAGTTGGGCCAACTATTTTCTCCCACATTGGCCCAACATTTGCAAATTGTTTTAAAATGCACGGCATAGAAGACATTAACCACGTTGGGACAACGGTACGAAAATGGCTGTCGTCTCCCAAAATCAACGTTGCCCCAACACAGAAGGCTGTTTCAGGTTTGTAGTAGCGAATTTGATCCTTCCAAAAACTTCACGACACACACACACACACACACACACACACATATATATATATATATATATATATATATATATATATATATATATATATATATATATATATATATATATATATATATATATATATATATATATATATATATATATATATATATATATATATATATACCGATATGGCGGCAATTTGTCCTTATTTTCCTTTTTTTCCGCCTGCTGTCACTTAAATCATTCCAAATCAGTAAAATAGAGCACGTTCTAAACCAGAAAAATCACATAGCATGAAGGCCATCTCGTCTATTCTCTGGGCCTAGGGCGATATTTGAGTAAGGCCAATTCTATACCCAACATGAATAAATGATATCGCTAGAAATTTTTCACATGATTGATAGCGATATTTCTATAAGTGGACTTCCCGACAGTAATAGTATAAAGGTCGTAAAAATGTCTTACAAAATAATGGTTGATTTCTAAATTACTTAAATTACAAAATAATGGTTGATTCCATGCGGCCACAAGATGAATGGCTGCTGCTTATAGAAATTAGCATCAGATGAATGTAAAATAGTCTACTAGTACTTAAAAGTATGTCAACTTACCATCCTTTCTTTTTCTGAGGTGCGGCTGCTTGTTCAGGTATACGACCTGTAACAACAAAAATAACATGAAAATAACAGTAGCGTTTATCTAATTAATTAATTTTTATCTTTCAAGTATTAAATCTAAACAGTTAAGAAATACAGGGTTACCATAAATGGTTATTCGAATTACAAAGTATTGCGCATTTAGAAGCAAAAGACCAACAAAGATGGATTATACATGAAAGATACACTCAACAAATTTAGGTGGCGCTATGTGGCGCGCGTTCCCATGCTAGATGGCAGGCCCGTGAAGGAAGTTTACAAGGTAGCAGCAATGCAAGAGAGAAGTTTTTGTGTTAAAATATGTTAACAGGCCACTGCTGCTATGACAAATATTGAAGGAAACATGCTATTGAATGCTTGGAACGAACTGAATTATCGTTTAGACGTGTGTCGTGCACTAACAGCGCACGCATTGAACATTTGTAGAGTGTGCCTTAAACTTGTTGGTGGTAGAGTGTGGTTGGTAGAGTGTGCCTTAAACATTTGTAAACCTGTGGATGCATGTTTTTCATGTACCACCCATCCTTGTAGATATTATACTTCCAACTACACAATGTTTAGTAACCTAATGAATTATTTATGCTAACCCTATTCATGATTAACTACCAAAATGAAAGTAATAGGATTAAAAAGTTATATATTATAAAGTGAAATACAGAGCTGTTATGAAGTCCTTGCTATAAAACAAATGCTTATAACTTTTTTCTTAAATAATGATATTGCAGTGAAATACATTTTAAATTGGATTATGATCTGTGAATTTTTATTCGCCAGCACTATTACAATGATGAGGTTAGCAACCACGTACGTCTCTGGCGGGGGGACAGGGGAGACGTGCCCCGCCAATATTTTGTTGAGTGGATGAAATCGACCAATGCTGATCTATATGGAAGCAGCACAGAGGCAAAACAAATGAATTTATATATGTTAAATATTAGATTAGTGTAATTGAAATGTCCATTTGACGTGTAGCACTTTCAAGGAAACATATATACAGCTACATATCTTGGCTAGTAAAAGTGGTCTTAGGGCTGCTCCGATAATCGAGCAATCGATAACAATTCGATAAAATTTCAAAACCGTTTCATCGATAAAGAATTTTAATTTTATCGAATTATCGAACTTTCGAGACTCCCGAAATGTTCGAGACTCTCGAAGTATTCGAGGGATTCGAAATGTAAGAAACATTAGACAATTGCGAGACACTCGAACTGTTCGAGAGTCTCGAATTGTTTGAAAGCAGCAAATACAGAAATATATCAATATGATCACATTTGTCGAGTCTCTTGAACATTTTGAAAAGTCCGGGATTATAGGAGTGTTCGGAAGAAACAATGTATTCGAGGTTATCATAGTTGTATATAATATGTATTACATATATGTAGGGTGTTCATTTTAAAACTTCTATCCTTAGCAATGAAGTGAAGGAAAAGTTTTTTCCCCACAGATCTGTACAAGGTTTAATCAGTCTGTCAGAAGAGAGAAAGAGGAAGAGAAAACATGCATCACCCGAATGGAATTGGACTCCAAGACACCATTAGACTGCTAATAGTCACTTTGCCGATTACGCCAATAACGGGATAGGCAAAAAAATAATTTTACATATGATTTGGAGGGTTTAATTTAAAGTTCTGTATAGACACAAGCAGCTACTGGTATAGGTAGAGGTAACATATTCAATAAAGCTGAAGACTTATCAAATTTCCGTTTCGAAATTTACTATCCGGCGCTCGAATGCTTTCGAGTATTTGTGATTGTCGTGAAACAAACCTGGAAAATTTTGGATGCGAAGCTCCCTATTACAGGCCGTCATGTCTTGTCTGTTTGTATGTGTCATCCGACGATAACTTTCGAGTTGATTGTCCGATTTTGATAGAACTCATTTTAAAATGCTCTCGTTTGCACCAGACACCTATTATTTGGGTTGCCATACGACAAGGAGAATTTTCCCGAATTCAAGTATTTGTTCTTACTTTGAGCTTGTGAAAGGCGTGTGAAAGCTACGATAACTTTCGAATGAATTGTCAGATTTTAAAGGCGATTGATCTAAATGCATATGTCAGGTATCTGTTGCTCTTGGTTACTTTACGATATTTGATTTTGTACAGTCCGCAGAGCATGTAAGTTTATTGTGAAACGACGAAGTATTTTGCTTCAAAATAAGTGTGCAGAGGAGAACGCCGAGCTTTCTCCTGGCGTGATTCATGTCACTTAGACGTTATGTTGATACCTTGCGCTGTTAGGCGTAGTTTTACAACTTATATTCTCATATTGCAGTTTTTTTTTTCTGCGGACTGTACATAAGATGCCGTGCGGCTCTGGGACATTACCAACTTCAGATTCAATGCGTATCTGGGAAGGGGGATGCGGCCGAAGCGTGGTGCCGACAACACCACATTCATCTACAAATGGGATCAAGAAAATTTGGAGAATTAACCCACGTCAGGTACCATGGGGTCAATTTTGATTCCACACACTTATACTAACAAATTCCCTTCATTAGGTAAACCCCAACATAAGTATATACTAAGCATAATTGCTGTCTGAAACCAAAGTGAAAATACAAAAAAAGGCTAGAAGCTATTTCGAATGAAATAAAAGTTACAGCACTGGAAAGAACACTGGGGTCAAATTTGACCCCATGGTACCTGACTCGGGTTAACTCCACACTCCCTATGTCCTCATGGCATGGTGCTAGTGTTGCCACGAGACGAGACGAGACGAGACGAGACTTCAGGCTGTCTCGTCTCGTCTCGTGCAAAGCATGTCTCGTCTCGAAAAAATGTGCTCGACCCGTCTCGTGTCTCGTCTCGAGAGGTTCTGTCCCGTCTCGTCTCGTCTCGTCTCGTTTGTCTCGTCTTGTCTCGTAAAAATATAGCAGCATACCATGGGAATGAAAGTAAAATGTAGCAGCCTGCACCATGCTAATCAAGATACAACTAAGTTACAAGTATTACCCAGAACACACAAGACAAGAAATGTCACGGTAGCTACACCGTGAAGCCTTCACCTCTGGTGTATGTGGTAGTCGGTTCGATCTCGGTTAGTGCCATGTGAGCTTTGTGGTGGACAAACATCGAATGTTTGTGGGGGCCGCGGTAGGTCAGTGGTAGAGCGTTCACCTCTGGTGCTTGGGGTCTCGGGTTCGATCCCAGCCCCCGCCAAATGATCTTTGTTGTGGACAAACACCGTTTGCGTTGGTTTTCTCGGGGTTCTCCCGTTTCCTCCCACTTTCTTCATACCACCATTTCATTCATTACTCATCATCACCGTCTTCTTTAGCCTAATCGGCATAATCGTGGGACGTAAAACTCAAAGATTTCATTTCATTTTTCGAATGTGTGTGTTTTCTCGAACTTGTCTAGTATCCTACCACTTTCTTCATTCCACTAATTTTCCCATCAACATCCATTAGGGGTGGGCCAAAGTTGTCTAAAAGTCTTAAAAATAGATTCAAATAAGCTCACAAGGCAAGGACAAATAGTTTTTAAGATAATATATCTCTGCTGTTAGCTGTCTGAGGCTTCTCGACCCTAGCTTCTTTTTTTTTTTTTTTTTTTTTTTTTTTACATTCTGAAACATTGAAATTTGTTTCACCAGTTTCAATACACGAATATACAGTAAATTGCTCATAGGTACGTCGAAGATGAAGACACTAATGTCAAATAATGTTTACACGACAAGCAAAGTTCGATGTAAAGGTGTCACCATCCCCGACACTATCGTATACTATCAGCCCACTTGCTTTATAGTGTCTGTATATATATATATATATATATATATATATATATATATATATATATATATATATATATATATATATATATATATATATATATATATAGAGAGAGAGAGAGAGAGAGAGAGAGAGAGAGAGAGAGAGAGAGAGAGAGAGATGGAAAGATATATAGATATATAGAGAGATAGATATGTGTGTGTACACTTTGATTTCATATATTCCAGCCTTTAGGTTTCCATACCAATCCAAAAACTACTTTCCATTTTAGCATGTTTAGATTTGTTGCAATTATTATTATTATTATTTTTTCAAAAAAAGCTCGAAACCAAATAATTTTATTGAGTAATTGAAAGTATTTGATTGAAATTTTATATGTTACTGCACAGTAAGCTCTACTTAAAGTGCCTCAGGCTAGTAATGGGAGCTAAACGATACGTCGGACCAAAGAATGCTTGGGGCTAGTCTTCACCTCCATGGTACAAATCTGTTCCCATAACCGCAGGTGTGTGCCATTATATGGTGGTTGCACCATTTGCGTAACAAACTCATGACAGTACATCCAGATTAGCTAGTGGTCTAAAAAAAGGAGTTGATTTTTGGGTGGCCATTTTGGATTAAAGTTTCTTATATTGTCGTGATCTATTCGCAATCATACAAAGTACATCTTCATACCAAGCCAAATGGTCTGCGGCGATAGACCATCGACTTGAAGGCCCCGGGTTGAGTCCCGGAAGGGTCATGTGTATGGATTTTAACAACATTTGTTTTTTCGTATTGTGTCAGGGGGCGAAATCGTACGGGATAAAAGGATTTCAGTCTGAAAGAATTGGAGAGAATATCCTACCCAGGATACTTTCATGGGAGTAAGGAATTAGTAAAAATATAGGATATACATTTTATAGCAGGTTTAAAATTATGGTTTGGGTATCCTATTTCTTTTCTGTTAATTATGTTCTTCAATGTTCGAATTTTGATCATTCTCATGATATTTTCTGCTTTCAACGGAGTTCCATGAATATTATACCAAATGTTCTTTACACTCTGTAAGAAACCATTTCTGAAGATAATTTAGGTCCTAATGAATATTATTCACTAGGAAAGGGAAGTATTCCCCTCCTCTCAACATGGAAGCAAAGGACAATTTCGCACTCTGGTCAGATCAAACATTTCCGCGTAACAAAACGAAGGTCCCCCTGTAAAACCTCTTCACTTAAAGTGTTATTTTTAGTATCATAAATTTGCTGAAAGCAAACAATTTGAAGGGTTCGTCGATAATATCTTTGCTTTCTTTATCCTTCGACCGCCTTCCAAACAAAGAGGTGAATTCTACAATATGACTGCTGTATAATAACCGAGTGATTGGTAAAATGGTAAAAGTGTGTTTTTATGTGTATGTGTGTGTGAGAGAGAGAAAGAGAGAAAGAGAAGACAAAATTTTAGTTGCAAGATGACATACTTCAATTACCGTTTTCGGTTAATTTCGGTTCATATAGCAAAAAGAATACCGCCACCAGAGAATAAAGACAAGTGTAGTCTGTTCTCTTCTGTTCCGCCATCTCAGCCAGAACTTTCAACTACAGCCTGTAATGAGTGTAGACCTTATCCAGTTTTCAAATTGAATAGATGGTGGTCGTAGTTCGGTTTCTTGACCTTGTAAAAATCTTCCCTGTTTTTGATTTTGTTTGTCATAATTCCAGCCCGAAATGAAAAAATGAGAATTCCTCAGTTTACAGCAAGGGGAATTGGGGACAAGACATTAAGGATGATATTCCTGGAAGCTCATGTGTCATGATTATTGCATTCAATAGACAGAGGACACTTTTCTATGAAGGCTTTTCAACATGTTTTCACACAAATATGTCTTCTCCTTTTGCAATCTATATGACCACTGGCAATTTCAATCTTGGGCATTCCCGCCAGCGTTTTCATTTTCGAGACACGAGACGAGACGAGACATTTCACGAGACGTCCCGTCCCGTCTCGTGTCTCGTCTCGTTTTCGAGACGGGACAAGTAGTCTGTCTCGTCTCGTGTCTCGCCTAAAAGGTTCTGTCTCGTCTCGTGTCTTGTCTCGTTTACGAGACGAGACGAGACGAAACACGAGAAATGTCTCGTCTCGTGGCAACACTACATGGTGCTATGCACAAGGGAGAATTTTACATATGACAGAACAGAGACTGAAGCAAAATGAAATGAAATCTTCCAGTTTAATGACCTACTATATTATATCTGTTAGGCTAAGGGAGAAGGATGATTAAGACAAGTGAATGATGATGGAATAATTGGTGGAATAAGAATGTGGGAGTAAACGGGAGTACGCCGAGAAAACTCACGGACACGATGTTGTCCACCACAAACTTACTTGGTCGGGGATCGAACCAGGGAGGGACAAAAGAGATGAAGGGGAAAGGGGAGAAAAACATACATGCTCTGACTTACATTTCAATGGCTGTGATTCAATTTCCATATCAAATTAAAATAACTTCGATCACTTCTTAAGGTAAAAAAGAAAAACATTATTTCGTCAAGAGTTATCTCAGCTGCTTCGTATATTGTTGCAAACAGACTTGCAAAGGAAGATGGTCGTGCAACTACTTGCTTTACAGTTGTTGAAAGAAATATTAGACCCCTATCTCTCCTGTCGTGTCCTGCATACAATAGACTACTTATTACTGTTTCCTTCTTTTCCGAAACAAGAAGCCAATGTCTTTGAAACCGATTGCGATTACATTGCACTTCGGTTGTAATCAGATTTTTCTATGGGAAACAAGGTTATACTGCTAATTCAAGCTGAAGCGGCACAGGAAAGTGTGTTTAAGTTACTGTAGTGAAAATGTCAGCGAAAAGATCATATGGGATATTTGGATCATTCTGAAACTTGGATATTTCGATAGGGCACATACTAGTTCCTAAATAAAATCTTGACCCCACTACGGTAGATCCTATAGTATTGAAGCTATGGACCTATAAAGTTCATTTATTCATGTTTTCGGCAGCCTATAACTCCAAAAGGAAGCATTTATGCACCCAGGTTGGTTGTTTTATCTTGGTCTCAGGATAGGGTTGCCATATTTTGAAATTTGAAAAGCGGGGGATTCTAAATCGTAAGGACTGATGTGAACTTGTGTATTACAAATACTGACGATCCTTCTGACAACTTTTTTTAGTGATTTCTTTGTTAAGTGACACTTCCAATGTACTTTTCTAACAAAACTAAAGTAAAGCAAATTTAGTTTTTGCCTTTAATGTTTTATTAAGTTCAACAAATTGTGAGTCTCGAATTGTAAAGTAAGTATTACAGTAAGATATCTCTAATAAGGATATCTGTAAGACAAGTTGTTTTCAAAAAAAAAGAAAAAGCAAGCTATATATGACATATGTTGTTCATACGGTTTTCTCTCTAAGAAATACAAAATAATTTCTAAACTTTTATCGTAAGAAAGCTAAAACATATTTAGGAGTCTTGGTCCGTCTCTTATAAAATTTCTAATCATTTTTAAAGATTTCTACTTGAAATCATACTAACATACGAAATTACCACAGTTTCACAATATATGAAATACAGTACAAGCATTTTAAAAGAAATAAATACTAATAATGAATATAATCTAAACAAAATGCTAAGGATACCGTAGTTCAATTTGCAATCATTTCTGAATATATAAAGACTACGTAACAACATAGACTTGTTCAGTTGAACTGGACAGAGTGTTATCAAATAAATACGCACCCATGAGATCATACATTAGTATTCATGGGTTGAACCAAAATGTGTATGGTTATGTCATTTTTTTTTTTTTTGTACATTTTTCATTCCCTTTAACCTTCTTTTAAAAATCTTGATTGCATAAAATCTTATCATAAAATTCTACGCATGATACGTTTTCCATATTGTACAAAACCAGTAATAATAATTTGACAGTTTCTACGTTTATCTTGTTTCTGTCATCTGTCCACTCGCGATTGAGATTGACACAGAAATGTAGCGGTTTATGTTGAATATAACAACACTTTATCAACAAAATTCTCTTAGATTTTTCTCCAATCCAAAAAAGCGGGTGGTTTTTCGTGATTACGAGATGATTAAGCGGGGGACGAATATAAGACCTGAAAATCTGGTGGTATCTGCTAAAATCAGGTAATATAGCATCCCTATGTCAGGAATCGCCTCCCAAATGTTGGCGGTGTAGTTTTGAAATACTCTGTATAAAATAATGCACCACGTTATTCTGAATTGATGCAAAACCTCTTACGTTTTTAAAGCCTACATTATTCGTCCAGGAAGCAATCTGCCTCCACCAAACGACGCTTCTGGATCCGCTAGTGTGTGGATTCATCATAATGTACAAACCGACTGTATGGAACATATGCTACACTGTATATTCACTGTCGAGGAAATATATTTATTTCTGTTTTTCATCTTCATTAAACTTAGCGATGATTTCAAGGTTTCCCCCGGGTAGGCTTACCATACGTCCTAGATTAAAGCCCGGTCTGGAAACTGTCTGGGATTAACTAATGCCTGAAATTTTAGGGAAAATGGGAGACTCGGAAATTTCGCTGTGTTTGGTCAAGTGCTTGGCTTACAATTCTGTCTTGTGCTGATATTTATGAAAAAATCAATAGCGATAAGGTGTTCTTCGCAAGAATACTTTACTCAGGAAAATAATTAAGACAATAATATAAAAATTTATTTAAGTATAGAAAATGAACATAAGCATTTTTGAAACTTAAGATTAGACTTTTCTTACCTTCTCAATAAACACACACCATTCTTAAAAATATCCAGAAATTATGATAATCCTACCCCGGGGGATTTTGAATGCACGGGGGGTGGAAGTAGCAAAAATACTGGTAAGCCACGGTGAACATGATCAGAGATATATTTGTGGGGAAATACTCCTCCTGAACAACCCCCTGAAATCACCACTGATTTGACTAACATTTATTTTACTGAAAGGCTAAAGGGGAAGTTTGCACCCAAAGCATAATCATATCTGATTGCGGCAATGTGTGAGCTAGTGGTCATTAAGAGAAAGCAAATACGACAGAAGATAACACATTTGGCTTAAAAATAAAATTTTGCTAAAACATTTTAGCAACACCGTACGTGATTAATATGATTGAGATGTTGGGTGTATATTATATCGTATGGAGAGCAAATTACCCCATTTGTACGTTTAAGACCGTATGTCTGGCAACGCTGATACAATAGCTGTCAGCAAATAACAAACAAGAGGTAAAATTCAGGAAGAAATTGAATTTCCTGTGTGTTTGTGTGTAGGACGAAAAAGCAATTCCTTTCTGTACGCTTTCCTTTCTTCTCACAAACACAACTTTGCAATAACTTATCAGATGAAAAAAGTTGTTTGACTAGTTTGGCTGCAAGAAGGAATCATTGGAGAGGTGAAGAAACCGAACTGTCCATCACTACTTTTGGTAATAGTCGAAACTTCGATAATACTCAAAATTAGGATAATACCCGAAACTTCGATAATACTCGAAATTTAGATAATACCCGAAACTTCGATAGTACTCGAACTTTCGATAATACCCGAAACTTCGATAATACTCGAAATTTCGATAATACACGAAACTTCGATAATTTCAAATACTCGAACGGTTTCGAGTAACCGATGACAACTCGATAAATTTTCACTCCCGAAGTTCGATAGATCCTCAGCCTTATCGAACATTCCTAAGCAATCTCGGCCTCAGTCATACACTTTTGTCATTGCTTAACCAGCAACGATTGGATTTCGTGGCGAATGAAGAACAGAGAAGGAGAAAAAATGTATAGAGAGTTGATCTGCAAATTAAAAAAGGAAATCTAGAAGACAGAGGAATATACAATAGAACTAAAAGTGACAAGAGGAATTAAAAAGGGTAGAGAAATTTTAACCCTTATTTGGCACGGTTGCTTACAAGCAACATTGTATTCTATCGCGTTATGCTCACTAATTATAGCTTCAATGATCATTTAATTGGCATTATTGCTTTCATAGAATATTCATATACATGATTTGCGGGTCGCTTGTTAATCTTCATCAACAGAAGACAGTAAAATTTAGTATTATATAAGCTTTATCTCTTACGTTCCGTGAAAGTTTTTGTTATTATTATTATTATTATTATTATTATTATTATTATTATTATTATTATTATTATTTGTGGTTTCTTGCTCTATGGGAAAATATTTCAACGAAACTGCTGCTAATTACTGAAAATACTCATGATATTTGACCATAATAGGACAATGCTGCTCAGTAGCAACACATAAGACCTATTTTATGGCAATGTTGTTTTGAAATAAACATCCTGTATTTTGTAACCAAAACACAAAAATACTTTAAAAATTACGAAATTATCATCAGGAAGACATGGTTCAACCATAAATATAAACTAAATATTTTAATGTTAATGCTATCAATCCTTGCCAATTAAAGCGTTAATAATGTATATGAAGGTAAATATCATGGAAATAGAAGGTAGCAAGGGAAAACTATGACAAATGAATTTTTAATGAGACAATTGCAGCTTGACAAAGATGGAACGAATACATTGAGTAACCGGATGATAGCAAGAATACATTTTATATCTTAGTTATTAAAACGGAAAACAAAGTAAATGAGGATGGCAGAAGAATTGGGATGCTAAGGGACAAGTTCAGAAAATCATTTAGTGAAATTAAGAACGAGAAGGTAGCCAACATACACCACTTCATTAAGAATACAGGAAAAGGAAAAAGAAATATTCAAAATGTGTAATCAAATCAAGAGTGACATCATAGGCCTTCCTTCGGAGAGTGAAGATTTTGTATGAGGACTCTAGAATTACATTGCTGCAAATGAGCTAAGAACACTGTCTCAAAGTTGTACACAAGAAGAAAGTGATTGTAGATGGTACTGTTCCCAACATGGCATCGATGAGATATCCTGAACATGTTATACAGACTGTTCAAAAAGGAACAGCTCAGATGCGTCGTACATATGCTGTATTTCTGTTTAAGAAATGGTCATTGTGAGCTCGACTGAAGGTCAGGTGCCATCCCACAATGTCTCACAATGTCCGATAAGGCTTAGGTCCGGAGATCTAGCAGGTCAAGGAAGAAATGTTCCGCGTAAAGGGTGAAAGGTTCATTTGTCATTATGGAAACGCGCGTTGTGCTAATAAAGGCAATTGTGTAGATAAGCTTTACAGATAGCATTGACAATACTACGAAAGTACAACATACTAGTGATATTATCCCTAAGAAAAGCGGATATGTAGCTTATTTATCGCCTCCTCTCTTACTAATTACCAGAAAGTCTAGAGTGAGTCCTATATGACGCTGAATTTTTCCGTTCACCTACAAGTTTACATACAAGCACAGATCCATCACTGTGCTCAAAACAAAAACGCGCATCCTTACCACTGCAGTGTCTCTCGATATATATCACAGAACATAGAATTCTAGCAAGTGACTCGAATATTAAATACTGCAAATGATATAGGATGACAAAATGGGAAGAGGTATTTGATAAAAATTTTATCTCCCAGTAACATCATTTACGAGTATTATGCAGAAGAGTATCGAATAAGAGTTAGATTTGGAAACATATTGACTATAGGAGGTAGAAGGACTAATGATGAAATGATTGTTACAGCAGAATCTGAATCGAAAATTAACATGATGCCAGATTACGTAAGAAAAGGCTCTGAAAATAATCTGATATGAAAATAAATATGAAAAAGGTTAAAGCAGTAATGGGTAGATGGTTGAGGTTGTGATAGACATCTGAGCAAGGCAGTAGATTAGATGCCTATTACAATACCAACATAGTAGTATTATTAACGTAGTTATAAAATGACAATTTGAAATAGAAACGGCGGAGAAAAATTGTGAAAAATTATTAAGATTGTGATGAAAAGCATATTTTGTGAGTCACTGAATGAAGAGTTACAGAAAGGACTGGGATGAAGAGTATTGCATTTTAAGAAGCAGAAACGTTGCATTGCGAGAAGACAACACAAAATACTTGAGTTCTGGAAATTTGTATTAATACTTTAAGAAGGACGTAAAATTTTTGGAACAATGAACCAATAAGGTTCATTGGGAATAATAAGTAAAAATAATATAAATGGAAGTAATCACGAAGATATTAAGAATATCTTCCGCTGCTGGAGAATAAATTATATTCCGAATGATATGTAGAAGTTATGGTAGAAGAAAAACAAGGAAGGTAGAGAAAGAATAAATTAATGGATAGTACTAAGAGTATAATTCCCATGTCAAGGCGAAGGAGTACCTAAAAACCATATTGCATGTGGTAGTAATGGAAGAAAATTATGGTGATTGGGTGAGTTAAGTGATTTCATCACTACTGCACTAAACCTAAGTGCAAGGATCCAAAACTCACATTTTCGGTTCCAAACCGAAAGTGAGTTTCACATGCAGCTCACAACTTTGGAACCCATCGGAAACAAATGAAAAAATATTGGCGGAAATACGTCATATTTAACCTATGGATTGTATTGGTAAAGGTAGTATGAGGTGAGGATCCAGTTAGCTCATAATTCAAGTAAATTACCATTTACTGATAATTTTGACGTAAATTTAGTTGGAATTTAGTAGTATTCTAGTCGTCCCCGTCCTCCCGAATTTTAACTTGCCAGAGACGCCCATGTTAGCAACACTGGTGACAACAAAGGTCTTGAAAATGGCGACGGTACAAGAGAAAGCACAGTATGTGTGTTTGTCTGCAGAACTGAAATCAGGTGTGAAGGTGCAGCTATACTTCAGACGAGTGTACAAAAAAGTACCTCCTGATGTCAGGAGTATAAACATTTGGCACTGTAAGTTTCTGGCTACTGAGAGTATTTGTGATGTGCAAAGAAGGGGTCAGACGTCAGTGAGCCCAAACACGATGCGAAGGGTTGCCAACAGCCTGGAGAGAAGTCCAAGAAAATCGATTCTGCGGCGGTCGCTGGAGTTGGGAATCCCTCAGTCAACAACGCGAAAGATAATGGATAAACATTTGAAAGCCAAACCGTACAAGATTAAATTTGTGCATGCACTGACAGAAGATCAAGACACGAGACTGGACTGGAGTTCAGTGAACTGATGCTGAAATGACTGGATGATGACAGGGAACTTCTGCAGTTACTCATGTTCTCAGTCGGGAAGGTCCCACAAGTTGTTGCTCAAGTCTGACTGCCATATAGCACATCTGATAGAGCATCATGAGAAATGAAAATGAGCAAAATTTAAGGTGCTATGGACCAGAAGGATAGGAGCTATGGGGCTTCAAAATTTGAATATCCAAAATATTATATCATGGAATTATGTACGTTTAAAGTAAATATCTTGAAAACCGTTAAAGCAATCAAAACAAAAGTTGCACAATGGACTAGATATAGTGTGACGTCACATCCTTCTAGTTGCCATGGTGATCATCATTTTATTTTCTAAACAACAAGTAGCCTAAGTACCTAAAGAATCTATATGCAAAGCGAAACCAGTGATAACATATGTCGGAATTGCAAACATTAAAGTGAAAGAAATACGTTTCCTTTTAAGTATTTCTAATAATTGAAACTGAAAAGAAGATAGAAACTTTAGTCAGGTAAGAAATATGTTAAATCCTAATACATGCATGACACGCATGAAATTGAAAGCAGCAAGTTCACACGTCTTGTGAAATTTTCCCTCTGGTATTATATACTTTGAGAATTTCTATATTTCCAGGTTAAATTAAACCTGAAAGTGTACTCACGTTGTTCATAATCAGGTATTAACTTGAAATAATTTTGGAAATTTTTTCATTTAATATCAGTATGATATAGATACACCATTGCAAATGTGAACAGAATTACTGTTTAACAGTTGTGTAAAAGAAATGTTGAACCATCCATAATTAGATGTGTAATTATTGTACCTTTTCTAAATGCTTTCTTAAAAATGAAAATAGACAGAGAATATAAGAGATCTTGCCTATGTCCACCGATGGTCTGGATTGAATATTCCTAAAGGTTAGCTTATTCTTTCTTTTGTAATATTGTAGATATTAATATTGTTCACTCCCATTATAAAGAGTGAGCGTTAAAAGTGTAAATGTCCCAACAGAATTAACATTATTCTAGAAGATTTTTTTCTTTTAAAACATCGTATATTTTTACAAATTTCCTCGTGCCGACAGTTTGTCAATCAATCTACATGCTTAGGAGTTAATATTGTGCATGATTACACGGTAATGGCTCTTACATTAATTATTCGATTTCTAACTTATCACTTAGAGATGTGGTGCTTTTAGAAATAAGTTCCTTAGATATTCTCTTTCTTTTTTAATTTTCGTAATTGTATTTGTAAGTTTCTTAAACGCAGGCTTCCATGTTCTAAATCTATACCCTTTCCCACCAACTTTATTAGTCGTTAGAACATTTTTATAATTATAAATAAATTTACAGCCATTGTCTTTGTTTGTACTAGACTTTAACATACACAATTCCTTCACATATTGTATAGAAAAAAACATGGCGCACACCATGGTAACGGAAAGGAAATGACGACTTCACTATCTCAGTAGGACGAAATGCCCCCTCAAAAACCACAAACAGTGTTGCTTTAGGTGAAGCAGTGTTGCCAACTAAGCTTAAAGTATTTTGTTTGAAATAGCACTATATACTAGTGTGCACAGATTTAAAATGCACTATTATCACAAAACATAACACTGAAGTGTAGTGGTACAGTGTTGCACACTGTTGGGCTAGATGTGCTGAAAATGTACAATGGAGAAGTCTGATATGTGGCATCATATGGTAACAAAGGAATTTGCATCTCATACTATGAATTTAGTTCAAATGCGTAGCACCGATAATGTAACATAGCAAAATGTCAGCAGTCACAAAATATTGATGCATTTGAAAAACGAAGTTGAGTGACGCCATTTTACGTCCTGTGTCAACTCTGAAGCTATATACGACGGGTCCTATAATGTAAAGTGGGATCAGAACCACTATAAAAGAGAAAGATAACAATTAAATGTAAGGTGGAAAGAACAACAAAAACATATCCGAGGCGGTATTGGAACCCTCGATCCCTAATAAGTCGGTTGTTTAGCCTTCCAGACCATACGGCTATCCGGGCCGACTAAAAACGAAATGAGGTAGTAATAAAATAATTATATTTCCAATGTGAATATGTGTATATGGGTGGCATAAAAGTAGGTATACATCCCTGCATTGATCAAGTATAATATTCTAGCTTATAGGTTTATTTACTTCGGTTGTTCCGAGCTTCAGATATAAGTAAAAAGACATTAAGAACAAATAATAAAGAAACTAAGTCTACCTAATGGATAACAGTAAGGAATGATATGAAATACAGTGAGCTGATCAGTACGGGACTGTATACCTACTTTTGGGCTACCCTGTATTATAGTGTACAAACATAATCATATGGTATGTAGGAAAGGAAATAAAAGAATATGCCACTTAACACGAAATACCTAAACCAAGAAAGTACTCTTCCAAATATTGATAAGATAATCTGGAGAACCAGTTTACAGAATTAGAAAACACGTCTTCTCCATTGAATATTTTCTGCACACGTAGCTCCAACAGTGTGCAAAACTGTACCACTACATTTTACTGTTATATTTTGTGATAATAGTGCATTTTAAATCTGTGTGCACTTGTATATGGTGCTATTTCAAACAAAATATTTTATGTTGAGTTGGCAACACTATTTCACCTGTAGCAACACTGTGGTTTTTGATATGGCATTTTGTTCTCATTATATTGCGCAACTTTTGTTTTGATTGCTTTAACGGTTTTCAAGATATTTATTTTAAACGTATATAATTCCATGATATAATTTTTTGAATTTTCAAATTTTGAAGCCCCATAGCTCTTATCCTTCTGGTCCATAGCACCTTAAATTTTGCTCATTTTCATTTGTTATGATGCTCTATCAGATGTACTATGTGGCAATCAGATTTGAGCAACAACTTGTGGGATCTTCCCGTGTCAGATGAGGCAACTTTCCATGTTTCAGGAAGGTAAACTGACACAACTGTCTTGTTTGGGAAAACTGAAAACCCCCAAGAACATGAAACGCACGAAAGAGACAGCTATAGAAAGTGAATGCATGGTGCGCCGTATCAATGGATCACCCCATAGGTCCGTTTTTCTTCGACGAACACATTGTGACAGGGGAGACATACATTGAAATGTTCAGAAATTTCCTGATGTCTGAATTGGTTACATTGGAAATCAAGGATCGCATCCACTACCAGCAAGATGGAGCCTTCCCCCACATTTTGCAGGACTACCTTGATCATGAGTTACCTGGCAGATGGGTTGGATGCACATTCCACCATTTGGTCTCACAGGTCTCCCGATTTAGTACTCTGTGATTTATGGTTATGGGGTCATGTTAAGACTTGGTGTATGCGGTAAATCCAATTGACTTGCAAGACTTGAAAGCTAAGATTAATGAAGTGATCCATATTCTGACGACGCCACTGATTTCGCCGGAGCTTCCAGGAATGTATGAATGCCAACGGAGCCCAGCTGGAGGTGTGACGATGATGGCAACAGTGTAATTTATGGATTATGATACAAATTGTAAGTGCCAATAACGATCTTAACCTTCATTTCACTGCAATATTTTTTTTTTTTAAGTTATAAGCATTTGTTTTATAGCAAGAACTTTATAATAACCCTGTGTTCTACGTAAGAAGATATATTTTGGCCTTGTTTTTTTGCAATATTCAACGAAGTTATGCAAATGTATCAATTTTTAAAATCAAGATTATGACGCCTGAGATAATTAAAATATAAAAACATCTGATAATTATAATATAAAAACTAAAATATATCTTTACTGATGAGAGGCACAACTAACTAACTGCAGAAAGCAATCAGGATCTGGAACGAACTGGTTTTACCATCGGAGTCTGACCATAGGTGCATAACTCTGCGGTTGAATTATATTTCCTATCCTTTCATCAGGGGTGTACTCAGGGGATAGGTATTGAGTATTCAGACCCCGCGAAATCCTGACTTTCCTGTAAATTTGGTCTAATTTTAGGGGAGAGTTTACAAATTTTAATATAATGTATCCTCATATTGAATTTGGACACCCCAAAATGCTTTGGACCCCTACCGAATACAAATGAATGCCTAAGGGTAAATGCATGCCGAAGATACCTCGCGATTGAGGTCGAGGTTTAAGTCGCGGTCGCTACAGGGCGCACATAGCGAGGAGGTCGCACCCTCGCTCTTAAGTTCTCCGGTTAAGGGGAAACATTGCTGTCACGCATGTGAAATTATTCCGTCACTGTATAAAAATTAGTGATGAGCGCAAGAGTCTTGATCTTGCAGTTTTTGCAAGAGTCTTGCATGCAAGACCAAGACCAAGACTAGGAATCCCGTTGCAAGACCAAGACCAAGACCAAGGGGTGCAAGACCAAAACCAAGACTCTTGCGCAAGTCTTGCATAAGTACCGGTACTACATGATTTTTTTTTTTATAAAATGTAAGAAAGAAGGGAAAAAATCATTACATCTTTCTCTTGAATTTCTTGACTTCAGTAAAAATGCCGCTGGAGTGAATGTGTTCCCAGTAGTTTATGCAATCCGTGTGAGTCAATCTGCCTCTGTAGCATATAGCTACAGTATGTCGTTTTCTGAGTTGGTTGTTCGCGTTTTCAGTAGGTATTGCTCGTTTTCAAGAGACACAGATGTCATCTTGCGCCATGTAGGATATTTTGGTGAGCAAATACCGTGTGCGTGGATTTTCTCAGGGTTTTTCCGTTTTCTCAGACTTTCTTCATTCCACCATTTTAGTCATTTCTCATCATCACTGTCTCCCTTAGCCTTGGTGAATAAACGTGAGACGTTAAACTAGATACTTCATTTCATTTCAAAGCATATTAGTCGTGTTCTTTCTCCAAAACTAAAGAGAAATGTAGTATTGAACATCGGTAATTCCATACACCATAGGTGCCGACAACATGGGTATGGCCTTGGCTCCGAGACTCAAGCATCCGTTGGAAATTTTTAATGTGTGCTCATAAAATTAATATCGAAATAACACTTTTATGACATTGACAAAAAATTCAGTGCATGTGACCGCAAGTTTTATTTCATGGGCGGATGCTTATACGTTGAATAATTGTTTTTCAATATAACTTTTAGCCTCCTTAGGTACAGCACATCGAGGATTGGGCGATATAACATTATACTATAACAGTAAATCTATACGTATTATAAAATTGAAAGTGACTATGTTTGTAACTCCTAATCTCCTGAACCACCCGCTCGATATCGATCACATTTTCAACATAGATGGGGTTTGGGCCTGGGAGTGTTTTCATCATTTCACTTTGACGATAAAACTTAGGGGAAGGGGAGGGAGGAGGATGATAGTTATAAAATAATAAATAAAACTTAATAACTCTTGAACTAAACGACCAATCTCGATCAAATACAAATTTTTAACATAGATGAGGTTCAAGCCTGTAATGTTATTTATCAATTCAGTTTGACGGAGCAACGTATAGGAGGAGGAAGAGGGGGAGATATACAAAAATCAATATAAATACAAATAAAAGTTACTAAGTTTGTGACTTAATAGCTCTTGAGCCACCCAACCGATCTCGATCACATTTCAACATAGATGAGATTCGGGCCTCAGATTGGTTTCTTTTATATCACTTTGACGGTGCAGCTTAGGGGAGGAGGAGGGGGAGATATTTTAAAATGATCGAAAATGACTTATATTAGAGTGGAATCTATAGTTTTGGGGGTCGCTGAGATAAACAGTGACACTTCCGATGCTCTTTAAATCCAAATTCAGCCCCGTAGCTTGGCGGAGGGGAGGGGAAATATATAAAAATGATCGAAAATGACGAATATTAGTGTCGAATTCATAGTCTTCGAGGTCACTAATTGAATACTGACACTTCAGATACCATTTACGACAAACTTCAGCTCGTAACTTGGGGGAGGGGAAGATACATAAAAATGATCAAAAAATGACCAAATATTAGTGTCGAATCCATACTTTTTGGGGTCGCTAAGGTAAACAATGATAGTTCCGATCCCGTTTAAATGCAAATTCAGCACTGCAACTTGGGGAGGAGGAGGAAGAATATATATAAAATTATCTAAAATGACCATTATTATCAATGTTGAATCCATGGATTTCGAGGTCATTGAGATGAACAGTGACATTTCCGATGCTGTGCCTTGCAACATGGGGGAGGAGGAAATATATAAATTTATTGAAAATGGCCGATAATAGTGCCAATTCCATAATTTTCGGGGTCTCTAAGATAAACAGTGACACTTTTGATAGCGTTTAAATCCAAATTCAGCCCTGGAACTTGGGAAGGAGGAGGCGAGAGAAATATAAAAACTGTCGAAAATGACGGATATCAGAGAACGCTTTAGTAATAGTAAAAAGTGACTGACTAACGAAACATATTATTATTATTTTTTAAATTTAACCCAAAGAAGTGGGTAATTGATGATAGTAATCCATATTCACAAATGAGACTGATTTTGTACAGTTATTTCAAATAACTTGGGGTTTGCCTTAATCTTGTATTTTTAATATAGGACAAAAATATTTATTTAAATTGAGTTTACAGAAAAGATATAGACAGTTGAGTCGTTTTCAGTTTTCAGTCAAATTATTCTAAAATATTAAGAGTTTTGATTACAATAATTATTATTTAAATTTTCTCTCTCTCTCTCTCTCTCTCTTTTTTTTTTTTTTTTTTTTTTTTTTTTGAATATTGCTAAACATATCATCATCATAGTTATTCTGCCATTATTGGCAGGTTATTTGTTGCAACTGAGAAACTTCGATGTACGGTGGTCCTCAGCTAGTCTCTTCGTCTTAACGTAGCAATTTTCTGTTTTAATACCTTCCTTCAACTAAGTCTCCTTCGCTCCTTCCCTCTCTTTCCTTCTACCATACCCTCTAGCACGTCCTCCTCAGCCAATATCCCAACCAGTTCCTCTTTCTCCTCTTATCAATATCTAAAATTCTTCCTTTTTCCCCCTACTACTAATATTTCTAACACCTTCTCATTCGTTTTCCGTTCAACACAGCTAATTCTCTCCTTTTTTCTCCATGCTCCTCTCTTTTTTTGAAAGCCTGCAATTTTTTCATCGCTTTCGCGTAATGCCCATGTTTCTCCCCATAGAGTACATATTGGAATCAGTAAAACAAAATCTCAATATTTAATTGGAAGTTTGTTTAATACAAGAATTAGCTAATCGTGGTTGAAAAGAAAATTCTGACACCTTTAGAGTGTAAAAATAATTTTGCAGTTCATGGTATCTCAATAATCTGTGCCGTCTTGATTTGCTTTCGTGTGTCTCAGGGGCAGCCCCCCAGTTCGGGAACCAGTGGAGTGTTGGATCTGTGGGGAGTGGAGTTTTTAGGCATAGAACAGTAGCTTCTTTTTTTCTTTAGAAATTCCACAATTTACGGACTCAGCCCGAAAGTCCTCTCCCTGTAACCGCCACTGCCTTATATAATAATAAGCTACAATACAATTCTCAAATAAATATGAATAACTTATCTAACTTCCCATTTCAGTTCTTATTTTCTTCCATTCTCTATTTAAAACGTGCCTATTATGATGTTTTTTTTTTAAATCCCATATTGCTGGAACATTCCTCACTAATTCTATTAATATGTCTTTCATAGTCAAATTTAATAGTGCAGCAAAACCTTTCGAGCATAGACACACACAATCCTCTGCAGACGAAATTCGAAACCAATGAAGACTTTATTCTGTGCAGCGCTTCAGGGAGAACCAATGAGAACACGAGCCACAGCGATGCTTCCACTGAACATCGATGTAAAAACAAACTCAGTTGTTTATCATCGCGATCACCCTCGCGGTCGACCTCTAGGTTGCGATGTACCGTACATCTTCGGCATGCACTTACTCATTTGAATCCATGGGTTTGTGCCAGTATCGAGAGTGCAACCGCGACTTAAACCTCGACCTTGATCGCGAGGTCTCTTCTGCATGATCGTACCCTAAGTGTCTGTCTCTTATCAGCGCCACCAAAACGGCAGTTCAAAAAACATGGTGTGTATAACGCAGAACTAAGCTATCGATGGTTGAGGGAGAGTGAATTAGTGCATATCTAGAGATATAACGATTTAAGACTGAATTTTATATTATCCAGAAAATGTGCGATATGGAGTCACCATAACTAGGTATATTGGAGAGATATTTTACGTAGCCTGACTCAATTAAGAAGCATTTGAGCCCGTTTCCAGTCTTATTTTTGAAGTTATGAAAATAATTTCTTATTCTGTCATCTATATTTAAATACGAGAATTATTTTTAAAGTTTTCGAAAATATGTCTCGAAACTTCTCTATTTTTAAGCATAGTGTAACATTTCGAAAAAAAAAAAGTCATAATGGAAAGTGAGATGGCAAAACTGAAAGCATTCTATTGGACTTTGATTTGTGCTGCCACCTATCAAGAAATTACGTGAACTGTTCTCCCGCTGACAGCCGCGTACTAATGATTGAGGAAGGAAGCTTTATTTTGTACTTCGTTTAATGGAACAGTGTTGTGTTGAAGTATGAGTGAAAAGTAATGTTCTTTAAGTGATACAAGTTCGAAGAGCGTGTTTGTATGTAGATTGTAAATTGTGTACAAGTGTACACACAGTGTTCAGTGAGTTAGTTAATATTTTCCTAAATTTAAACCTAAAATATTCTCTTTCTTCCATTTTGAGAAATAACAGTTTTAACAGCTTACCGAATGACAAATAACCGTTTTAACTGAGCTTTTACACTCAAGGGACAACATGTTATTTCGTCCTTCTGGCATGATTAAACTTGTTTTTTTAGGAAGATCTATTGAAATTAAAACCTTAAAATCGCGGAAATTTGTATTGTCCCATAATTACTTTTCACCACTGAAATTGATAAGTGATTCAACACAAGCATAAGATTAAATTTAGAAGATTTATCTTCTTGGAATAGGCCTAATGTCTAGTTATGTTATTTGTTGCTTCTTCACATATGTTGAAAATTTATTATAATAAAATGCCATGTTTTCGAAAGGTATTTCTTATTCCACATATGCTAGATGTTCACTTCAAACAGTGATTTACGTAACCCAATATTGGTCTCCCACAGCAGGATTAACGTGTATGCTTGCCTACCAGGAGCAAGTTATGTTACAATAGTCTATACTCACTGGTGTTATTAATTTTTAACAACCGGTTCTGTGTAAGCAAAGTTGTTACTGGTTAGGCTACCACAAGTGATAATAGAAACCTACACAAGATCCTAATACAAAATGGTGTGACGAAATTATGTAGCACTGCGAATATCTTTGAAAGGAATTGTGCAAGAAAAATGGCTGTCAAAACGTATTCGAAAGACCTTAATGCAGCAATGGATCGATGATTGTTGATAATGGTATGTATGCTTTCCAAATATAAATAACCCTTTCCACTACACGTATGTGATGCCAGTTCTCATTCTTGATAACAGAATTTGAGATTAAGAAATAAACGTTTACATCTTGTTCTGAGAGATCATATGTTTAACCCCGTAGCCGTAAGAATTTCTAAAAACAAAGATATTTATACTAAAATTACTTGTTCCTAGGTATAACTGGGTAAAATTTATTATGTCTAAGTATAACAAACGGTTCTGCGAACTCGAAATATTTTAACAACCGGTTCTAGCGAACCGGCTGAATAACACCACTGTCTATACTGACACTAACACTGTCCATACAAGTTTAGTATCATGTGGATTTAACATGATAAGGCAACAATAACTCCATTATAGATTTGTGAATAAAATTAAGCGGGGGTCGGTAGTGAGATTCTACAATTCTGCTCTCTTGAAGATGATATGCTGTGGTGGCCCTATTCTTAGTAAGCCTGATGTTGCATAAAGGCGCAAAACACAGAAATTCTAATTAAAATTTTAAAAATATAGAATAATGTACATACTGTCTTCTTCCTCTTCTGGTGCTTCACCTGAAAAAAAAAAATGGGAAAAAATTAGAAACAATCTCTATAAGTTAAGAACCGCTATAGGCGATGAAACAAGTTCTAGGAATTCTAATAGGAGCTATTAAGAATGTAAAACTAAGATGCATTTCAGTAAAATGTATTGAAGTCATTTTCCAAAAACTTCACGACAAAAAATATACCAATATGGCGGCCAATTTGTACTTATTTTGCTTTTTCTTCCGCCTGGAGTCGCTTAAATAACTCCAAATCAGTAAAGTAGAGCACGTTCTAAACAAGAAAAATCACATAGCATGAGAGCCGTCCCGTCTATTCTCTGGGCCTGGGGCTGGGGCGATATTTGAGTGAGGCCAATTTCATACCCAGCATGAATAAATGAGCTTGCTGGAACTACCACATGAATGATAGCGGTATTTCATTATAAGTGCACTTCCCGCTAGTAAGAGTACAGAGTCGTAAAAATGTCTTACAAAATAATGAATGATTACTAAACCATTTAAATGAATTAGAAATACTGAAACTTGATCATTTTTCTGAACAGCCTAACTCTATCCTCCTACGGCTCCGAGGTCCTGGAGCAATTGCCACACTTGTCCCACCTACGGGACGCCCTGTATATGATCATTCAGAACATAGTAAATCACTTAACACTCGTTACATTCTCGGAGTAGGAGAATTCTAGAATTCATTTCATTGTGTACACTTGCGTAACATTAACTAAATTAAGTTATAACAGCTACGAAAAGAAATACTCATTAAATAAAGGGAAAATGCATCATAGAAAACTGTTTAGAGATTGAAGATCAAACCAGAAATCAACAAAATATGAATATCCAGTTACAGAGTTTATCATGAGTAGTGATCTTTATCTGGAAAGCCATCAACCGGTAACCGGTATTCGCCATGAATATAGTGTTACCAGCATATTAATATATATTTTCCCCATCAGGTCAAAAACTTAAAATCACCAGAATATCAATACAAAAGTTGAAAAGCAACTAGAAGTCCCACCGCACAGGAAAATGAAGAACGAAAACGAAAAATTTATCACACGAAATGGCCACTGGTTTGATGGAATTTCTATTTTACAATGCACATTTAGAAATACAGTGTGGTCTTTTTTAATTCGAAGTCTAAGGGGACATTAAAAAAAATTGAATTATCAAAAAAATGCGTTGTTAAATACAAAATTAAGTATTAAATACAAAGGCAGTAGACTTTTTTAAAGGAGCACATCATTTGCATGATACTATATCGAAAACAAATAAACGACATTTACTCGCCCATAAATTAACCACACGTACCATAGAAACCACACTTAACTACAACACCATATACACAGAGTTAAAACACTAAACAAGGTAATCGTTTTGTTCTTAGTTAAATAAGTACATCATCTTCGTTTGGTTTGACTTGATGGTTTTAAACTGTAAACAAAATCTTCAGTTTCCTTCATTTCGTGAACTATGTTATAGTAACATTTGGTCAACATTCAAATATATCTACTTGAATTTGCAACCATTTCGGAAGCTTCAGATGAGGTTGAGACATACTGGTTACTGATCTCATCATCATCTTGATCTTTAGATAGATTGTGTGTCACTCTTCCTTTCGGTTACCTCTGGATAACTGAAAACCGTTGATACAATGTTCTTCTCTTTGTAATCTGACCAGCACTAAAAGTTCTTGTACTGTAATACTGGATTTAACCCTCTTTATTTTCCGGTTGGCAAGGAAAGTAGTGCAACTTTCTACCAGAATCTCTGTCTATGGAAGTCTGTGAGGAAAA
This sequence comes from Thermobia domestica, assembly GCF_964235325.1. Classification (NCBI taxonomy): domain Eukaryota; kingdom Metazoa; phylum Arthropoda; class Insecta; order Zygentoma; family Lepismatidae; genus Thermobia; species Thermobia domestica. The sequence goes on along the minus strand of NC_137465.1, from coordinate 204,708,347 downwards.
ATGATTTTTTGAGATCTCACTGAAGAAACTTTCCTTGCCTAGTTGTTTTAGTTAGACAAGCAGCTAGAATCCTAGAATTTTGATCTTAATAGTGAATTCACCATACAGTAGAATTTGTAGCTTGTAGGAAGATGCTAAAGTGAAAATGATCTGCTTTGAAAGCTAAGGGGATCGTCCACTGTCTATAAGTAAAGGGTTGATGTTACGTGATCGTGATCTGTTAGTTATTTTAAGAAAAAATCTTAGTAAATTTTATAAGTGCAGACAGAGTCGCCCATAAGGGAGAGAGTATGCTCCTGTTTCGAAGAACTGAAAAATAACCCAATGCGTGTGTTTCTGTTTCTCAAGATGAAATTTCTTATTTTTCACATAGGTTTGTGGAAAATTTGTACTGCACCGGAAGCACACCAATATTTGTATTACATGTTGAGAAACTAATTCCATCGTTTGGAATCAGATGAACTTAGGATTGTATCCGGGAGGCATTTACATGAACCAAATGCTGCCGAAGTTCAATGTAGAGTTATGGTAGACAATGAAGAGAAGAGTCGCAGACGAATCATTGGAAGTTGTCACCAAAATAACTTGTTTATGTAAAATTACGCATTCAACTTCAATATTTACAATTTTTTCATATTTCCAGTTCAATTCAACAATTTCTTTAATTTTATTGTAGAGAAAAGATTGTGCTTAGTGACGAAATTGCTGCAGAATTACCGCTGTTCTCAGATGTCAAGTATGCACTATGCAATGTGGGTTCTAAAGGCTTTCTTCCCTTGCCAAGTTCTGTGAATGAACTCGTACAGAAATGGATACAAACATCGAGAGGGGAAAAATTTTTGCTCATTGATGATGGAAAAGGACCAGCCATCAATTAGTCAAGATCAGATTTGTTTTGAAAAAAGAATTTATTACTCCACATAGTATGTACTGTCCCAAATCAAAGTTCCTAGCCTATGAAGTTTAGCCTTGCAATTTATCAGTCAAATTAGTCAAAAATTGTTTTATGTAGAGAGAGTATCAACCACTAAATTCCATTGAGCTTAACAAAATTAGCATTTACCCCATTTCCTTTCAAAATGTCCAATATAAAATGCTAATACTTATACTGTATATGTATTTAATAGGAAGAAGCTTTTCGTTTACCTCCTTGTTCTTCGTCGTTCTCAGCATCTTCAGCATGCTCCTCATCGTCTGCCTGAAAACAAAATGGATTTTGGATTCTGAACATTATAATTATTAATTGCTACATTTTAAATACTTATTTGTATTATTCTGGAATGGCTGATCAGTTGTATGGAAGTGATGAATAAAGACTTTTATTTATTTATCGAGTATATTAATAATTTTTCATTAAACAAATTTTCATTTGTAAAGTGGTACAAATCAGGCCCGTATCCAGGGGTCCGCCCCCCTAAAGTTTTGCTGGACCCCCTAAAATTTTCACTGTAGGCTTCCAAATGAATATGGTGATGAACTATAATATGGTTGAATCGCCCCCCCAACCCCTAAATTAAGCCGGGCCCCTCTACATTTTGGGGCTGGCTACCGGCCTGGTACAAATCTAATCATATTATTAAATTTAGGTTTCCAGTAGAAACATTGATTGATTGATTTTAATTGGGACGTCAGCAGCGAGGCTATTTATCGCCGTCACGATTAACATGACTGCCATAAATAAAATTAAAAAAAAACAAAAGTATCAAACTATAACAAAAATGCTGCTGGAAAAGAGAAATAACTAAGAAAAGAGGTAAATTAATAAATATATGAGAATAATAAATTATAACAATAACAAATAGTAAATATATAACAACAATAAATAGTAAAGATATGACAATACCAATAAATAGTAAAAATAGAACAATAAAATACTAATAATAGTAAAATAGAGAAAATATATAAGAATAACAATATAGGCTAGTGAAAAAACAATAAAAAGTCAGAATAAAAGATAAACATGCAGCAACAATAAATACACGAAGAAAAGGGTAAAAAAATATAAGAGAACGTGAGCAATGTTACAAACGTGCACAAAAGAGAGGACACGCTCAATAATTGCATTGTTCAATGTGTGTAAGTGACAGTCTGTGACGTTCTCTGTATTCGGAGTATTCCGAACATTCGACAAGAATGTATCGAATACTCAGTGGAACAATACATTCCTCAAAATACGGACGATTCAAACCAAGCAACAAACCCAGTACAAAAACAAGTAAAAATGACGCAATATTTAAAACTATTTGAGCTGACGAAATGTTGCATTTGCTAAAGTCTTTACAGCCTTAGAACAAAGTTGATGTAAACAAAGCGAAATATATTACTCCGCGGCTCACACGTGCTTCGGCAGCGAGAGACGTGAACAGCAAGATCTTCTGCTAGCTTATTGTCGTCGCATAATTTCCAAAGTGTAAGGCTCTGTTGGTTGGTATATAATTAACGCACTGACATTGACTACTATGTTGGAAATACATATTTTTTTTAAATCGTTATATAAACGAGATTGCCTCTGCTCCTGATGTTCTCTTTTGTGTTTTATAACACGAGAGGAAGGTGGATTGTTGTAACACTTTTTCGCCATGGAACTCTCTGCACTCTACAATTTCAAATGAGTGGGGTCGGCGCGCGAACGCATACGCATGCGCAGTAAATACTATATGTCCAAGGACAGGTGAGGTTGAAATAAAACTACATCTGTTGTTAAATATTATATATTGCGTTTATTATCACAAAGTACAGGATAAATTCGGATATTTTCATTTGAAATTATCATTTTAGTAGGGATTATATTGCGGTAGGATATTAGTACAGTGAGAACAACCAATCACTGGTCATCGATCCACTTGTAGTCAGGTGGGTTTGTTTACATCCACTTTTTTCTAAGGCTGGAAAGAGATTATGTACAGAGGTGATGGCCAAGTGTTCATGGACCTCATGCTACAGCGCACCCAAGTACTACCAGGAATTACCATAAGAGTCTCTGGCAAATATTCTCACAATTGATCCCCCCCCCCCATCCAAGTCAGAGTGGTTCAGACTATTACTGCTAGAATTATTCCAATAATTTATCCTCTGATGTTTGAATATTCGTTTTCAATATTCGTTATTAGAATAATTATTATTCGTCATCTGAATAAAAGTTCAAATAATTGTTCGAAAAGCGGATTTGTTCGAATATTCGAAGAATTCACTGTTCGAATAATAAATTATTTGAATTTTAACAGTAGTACTTCAGACAACATTCACACGAAGTCCAAAAAAGTGTTAACCCAAAGCTCCTAGAGAAAGTAGACTAACCCACCACGCGATCCGAACTATTTCGACCATGCAAGCTGCGTTACTGTCAAGAATTATCGGCGGAAGACTGTGACCGTTAAGTGAAGCACGGAACGGTTGTGCTGAGTTGATATAAAGACTGGTCAAAGTGTAAGAACATAATTTGTTATTCAACAATTGCTGGAAGTGTCAAGAGTTCTTAGTAAGATTATTTGCAAAGGGATTGGTTTATTTTGGGGTCATATTCTATATATAACGTCCCACTAGTCTGATTTAGTGATTAATGTCCCACTAATCCAATAAAACAGAATCGACCAATCCAGGACGTTGAGAATATTAAAATGATTCTTAACTTCAAAAATAAGCAGAAATACGCCAATTCCCTTAGTTTTACGTTCCAAAATTATGTCGGTTAGGCTAACGGAGACGGTGATGATGAGAAATGAATGAAATGGAATGAAACAACTGACAAGTAAGGGACCATATGGTTGTCGCGCAAATCAGATGCAGACATACGCCATCTGATTGAGCATGAAAAGATATGGAGAACACAGAAATTTAAGGTGCTAAGGGCCATAGGGAGCGGAGCGAGGAAAGAGGAAACATTGAATGTTGGCAAAATTGAAGAAAGTCAGGAAAGACGGGAAAAGTTAATTTCATGCAAACAGGGAAAGAAAGTCAACCAAAAGAAAGAAACTAAACATAACAAGAGCATCAAGGACGAAGAAAGATCATAATCAGGGTTGCCATCCGGACCGCAGTGTTGCCAGCACTGCATAACATTGATATGGAAGGTATAGAACAGTATAGCAATTCATGCACAAGTAAAAATATTAGTAACACAAAAGACAATTGAAAGAACTCTGTACACGTGCGTAAAAAAGTTTAACGATAGTCGTGAGTGAATAATGTATTATACATGAGGGAGGACAAATATAGACATGAAAGTGAAGGGGGTACACATGATAACACAGAAACGAAAGTGTTTGGGAGCATCGTTCCATGAATTCCCCAATGTGAAAGCATATGCAAGCAGATCAGCGAATATGACCAAACGGGATTTGCAAATCTTCCTGGAAGAAGTTTTGTGTACCCCCTTCAGGGTAAGGATTGTGTTTTGCTTTTGGTTGACTCCCGGACTCCAAACAAGGATGACACTCTTTACAACATGACTGTTCCTGACGGTGTTTAGTTCTACAAAAAGCTGATTCCTCCGAAATGTACAGGCCTTATACAACCTGCTATGTTCTTTCGTCCATTCAAAAACATGGTGAAGTTCATCACATATACGTTAGTGTTCTCCAGTATTAATGTGTGGCAACGTGAGAACTTTCTCCGCCTTCAGTCATTTGTTCATTACCAGTTTTCCTCTAGGTGATTCCAAAAGATGATACGCTTTGCGTTTTTCAAATGTGGCTACTCCAATGAACATCCTGGACAGTTTGAAACACCTTCTGCATATTGCTTTGAAAAAGGACTCACAGAGGAATGTTGCAGAGACGCGTGTGACCAGCTTGCTTTCATCCGCTGTGCTCACTGCGAGAAATGTTTGTGTGTTGACCACGCATTAATTCGTGATCTTCACGTCAACTGCAATTAAAGTACAATTGGTGAGTACTGTTCTCTATTTTCCTCCGTTTGTTTTCACGCGGGTGTAATATTCACTCACGACTACGTTAAACCTTTTCACGCACGTGTACAGTCTTTTCAATTGTCTTTTGTGTTACTAATATTTTTCCTTGTGCATGAATTGCTATACTGTGCTATATCTTCCATATCAATGTTATGCAGCGCTGGCAACACTGCGGTCCGGATTGCAACCCTGATTATGATCTTTCTTCGTCCTTGATGCTCTTGTTATGTTTAGTTTCTTTCTTTTGGTTGACTTTCTTTCCCTGTTTGCATGAAATTAACTTTTCCCGTCATTCCTGACTTTCTCCAATTTTGCCAACATTCAGTTTCCTCTTTCCTCGCTCCGCTCCCTATGGCTCTTAGCACCTTAAATTTCTGTGTTCTCCATATCTTTTCATGCTCAATCAGATGGCGTATGTCTGCATCTGATTTGCGCGACAACCATATGGTCCCTTACTTGTGAGAAGAAACGGGAGAACCCTTAGGAAACCCACGCACAGTATTTGTCTAGCACGAAGCTCACTTGACGTAGGCTGGGTTCAAACCAAGGACCCCACGCACCAGAGGTGAACGCTCTACCAATGAGTTATCGCAACCTTTTTTTTTTTTTTTGCAAAGTTGTAAATGTGTGTAAGGGATGCACACATTTACAACTGTAAGCAATAGGCAATAATAATAATAATAATAATAATAATAATAATAATAAACACTTATTACAAGCCGCAAATTATTTATAGAGTGAGTAGCAAGATGATGTGATAAAAGAGACTTGTGATATGAAATAAGTTGGGAAAGTCTTGTATAACTAAGATATGTTTTTTTCAGTTATCACCCTGTAAAACAACAGACTGACAATTATTTATATTAATCTGTTTTTAGCTTATTGCCCACTCTATTTTTTAAACCTTATAAACCACTATATTTTTTAAACCTTATTTATTTGTAAGGGTTAAAAAATACAAATGCAAATGTATTTAATACAAATGCAAAGTGACTATTGAGTAGCAACTTTGGTTTCATTAAAACAAAGCAGAAAAAAAGTAATACAATGGAAGTATGCGTAAGTTTTGTCGTAAATACATATAAATTAATGAGAATTATTATTGTTAAGGATTTGAGAATTCAATGCAGAGGAGTTAGTGAAGTATGCATGGTTCACGAAGGGGCGCGCGAAGCAAACAAGGTTCGGAAAGACTGTTAAACGTTTATTCATTCGTGCTAATCCTTCGTGCCCTAGCTCCTAATCAGGGGCGATCCAGAAGAGGATACTTTCTTATTTTTGTATATAAATAAAACCCATCGCAGAGTTTGGAGCTCATAAAAGTAGCTCTAATTAACAGTATTACAACCTACCTCCCCACAGAAGTCCGTCCTGGATCCGCCCCACCAGTTAATCAATCTAAGTTAGTGAGCTTGGACATTTCTTAGAACTCCTACTGGTAGTACTGAATATTTATTCCAAGAATTGTGAATTGTGTCTTTTTATATCACAGACCGCTAAAATATTTAATAAACATAGTTTTGAAGGAACACATACATTTTAGTTAGAGACCTCATATTTTAGTAGGGTAGTTAGTGCGTTGGATGTCTGCGTGGTCTCGGGTTCGATTCACGAGTAGTTCATTCCACTTTTCAGCGTCCACCCAGCGTCGTGAGGCAATTTGGGGAGTTACGTGAAAGAGACGTAACAGCTACTAGTTTCAGAAAACTCCAGATACATCTGTTACGAGATAGAGCAACGCAACACACTGATCACGTGTTCGTCACTAAACCAGGGGCGGATCCAGGGCCGACTTCTGGGAGGGCGGAGGGTTGTCATATACTGCTACTTAGAGCTACTTTTAAGAGCTTCAAACTCTGGGATGGGCTTTATTTATATTTTCCTCTTGTGGGAGGGCAATCGCCCCCCCTGGATCCGCCACTGCACTAAACTGGACGTAGTTCAACTGGTCGCTAATAGATAGAGTTGCAGTGGGTCAGACCCTCAAAGAACTGTCACCCCAATGCTTGATTCTACATGCGTTTTAGTTAAAAATTAATCGTGCTTATATGAAAACCGATCCCTAATTCCCTTTCTATAATTGAAATTTCCCTTTGATATGACATTTAAAAAATAATATTAACATCTTCAGCGTATCTAAAGCGTATTATACATCGTCATATCTATGTATCAAAATTTTCTATCAAATATTGTATCAAAATTTTCTTTGATGGCAATTTGGTCAAAGCAATGCCCGGGGAATATAGTGGTTGCTGTGCTGCTGTGCACAAGTATAGTTTAGAAAGTGCTAAACAAGTTAGAAAGTGCGAAGTATATGTAGAGTTAACGAAGTTTTTCGCTTTGGAAGAGATCAGAACCGATGGACCCTGGAATCGATGCGCCCCAGCTGTGGTACCGGTATATCTCGTAAATTGAAACACAAAATTGGTTAATTTCCACATCTAAACATTTTATTTTAATGTATTATTTTTAAGAAGTAAACAGAAAATATCCCAAAAGGCTAAAATTACGAAGGAAGTAAGTTACATTAACGACGAGAGAATAATTTTAGTCTAGCAATGTAATACGGAATACTTTCTGTGGAATACCATGAAAGCCTTAAAATTTAAAAAGAAATAATGTTAGCAAACTATGCAAGTGATCAGTATATTTACCATTTCTGCTTAGGCTTCGATCTTCAGTTTACAGTTCGTATCCGACAGCTCAACGTATTTTACCTAGCAACAATTACGAGTTAATGGCAGTTTCTGCTTTCAACAATTGAAATTGCTAAAAAGAGAAAAAAAAAAACGGAGATTTGAATTAAAAGTATATTTTTATTTGTGAAAAGTTTTCAGGCTATTTTTAGTATGCTCTACATTGGTTATAGTTAATTTTCGCAATGGATACGATTATTCTATCTGTAAATTATCAAATTGGATTACTATATGGCACACTTTAAAAATGGAGGACATTTTTAGATTTCACAAAAACGTATTATTCAACAAAGCTGATAATGGCATAGAGAAAATATAATTTATACAACTTAGAGTTTTACAATACCGATTACAGAAATATTAATGCAGTGTTTCAGGTTAATATGTATATTTTTAATTAAAATTTACTTGCAATATTTGCTCACCTTTTATTTAAACACCTAGAATTTGTTCATTCTTCTTTCTCTTTTATCCTGATTGAAGTTGATATTTTCAGATGTAGACCAAAGTCGAAGTCACCTATACCACAGTTTTGTTATGAATAATTGTTTTGTAATATATATCTTTATTCATCCCATTTTTTGCACATGGTCGCTCAGAGACTGGTACACAGGAATTGTCACAATATTGAGATAATGTTAATATAATCTAAAAGCGTCTTTCCTAGTAAGATGGTGAAATCGGTTCTTGATCCAAATTGGGTCGTAATTGACCCAAAAGGTTACCCTTGACCTAAAACTACCTCAAAAATTTGACCCCAGTTTACCGAATTATCGTATCACACATGCTCAAAATTTAATCTTTTTAATTTTGGTGGGGGTGGTCGAAATATTTTGAAACTTTCACAGATTGTAGATACTACCTAGGTGTAAATGTGCGTTTTTTCAAAACAATTGATGCGAATTTTCTTTGTTTTTTTTTGCGTGTTAAAAATTTTCAAAAAAAAAAATGTAGAAAAATTGGGGGACACGTCGCTGGTTTTTTGTACAAAAAAGTGTTATTTTTGGGGGCCTGACAGTGATTGCAACATTGTCAAAAAGAAATAAAACTGAAAACAAACGTGTTTTTCGCACAATTTTTCCACAATTTTAGGGCCCTCAAGGTGAGGGTCCCTTCAAACAATCCTTTGCCAGAGTTCACAATTTTCCTTTCTCTTGTGTTCCTTCCCCTTCTGTCGTTCTTCGGCTGCTTCGATTGTCCATTTCGGAACAAAAACACCAAATATATCTCCATAACAGTGCTTCCACTTCAACCGGCTCTTGCACAATAAATTTATACCTTGCGTCCAGGCACGTAGCCAAGGGGTGGGTCCGGGGGGTCCGGACCCCCCCCTTCGAGACCAGAAATAAAAAATTAAGGAAGAACGAAACAAAAAGAAACAAAAAATAGGAAGAATCAGCGTTAAAAATAAAGATAAAATATAAAGATAAAAATATAAAGATAAAATATAATGATAAAAAAGCTAAAAATAAAAATAATTTTTCGTCATCGCATCTTTGCAGTATCAAACATGTTATTTCAGAAAAGGTTTTCTACTGTTCCTTTAACTTGTCATTTGGAACAGACAGTAATTGACGGAATAATAAAACAAAAAAGTTATGTGGAAAGCAAGTCCTGTTAACATTTCATTCAACAGAGAAAGGAACGCAGATATTATAAAATATTTTACAAGACATTATTGGATACGTACTTTTTTTAATAGTTGAGATCATAATAAAAGGAAAATTGTTATATTTGGATGAACAAAAGAAGGAACGTAGATATTATAATTTTTTAAAAAATATTCCTTTATTCGAGATTTCTTCATAGTTTGTTACTAAAATACTTACTAACATGCATGGGCGCCGATCCTGGGGGCCGAGGGGGCCCGTCCCCCCAAAGGTCATGTGGGCCCCCTTGTTGTATTTATGAATATACAATATATTGACATAATTTGAATGCAATTTGTCTTAAAATACTCATATATGCCTTCTGCATTTGAATGGACCCCCCAAATTTACAGAGAAATCGGCGCCCTTACTAACAGGTCATAACTTTAGTCTTAACATACCAATATATGTTGCTAGTAAAATGTTTAAATTGATCAGGCCCCTGGTGTGATAACCACAATATTTCATATCATACCCCCCCCCCTCCATCACGAAATCGTGACTAAACGAACCAATATATGTTACTAGTAAATTAGTTTAGAATAATCGAACTCTGGTGTGATAACCACAGTATTTCATGTCTCGAACCCCCCCCCCTTCTATTACGAAATCCTGGCTACGTGCCTGTTGCGTCGCCTAATCGTATCTACCAGTGCTTGCTTTACTGGCCGTACACAGTGGCGCTTTCTGCTACTTGCATCGGGAAACGGCGTGTAGGGGGAACACGAGTGGTCTTGAGGAAAAACAAGTTCCTATTCCTCGTGGCCGACAGGTGCTTCGAAGTTTTGAAAACACTGCTTCTATCACTTGCTGCTAAAACACTGCTTCTATCAAAAATGATGAATAGTTTGCTAAGCTTTTGCAGCATCAAAAACGTAACAATTCAAATAATGAGAGCGCTTAACTTTAATAAAGATCTAATTGATGAGCGTACTAACGAGGTGTTAAAACACCAACAGATATCAGTAGCAAAACAGCAATGATGTGTGTATATGCCGGCAGAAAACACATATTCCACATATCAACAATAGCTCTCAACGATCTACCACATTTAAGTATCATAAATCACACAAGGGACCATCAAGCGCCTCACTATAAGAACAATTAGTCTTGAAAAGACTGTTAGCCACCAGGACTTTGTAATGAGTCCGCACACAACGAAAATAATACAATCAATGAATAAGTAGTCTTGAAAAAGACTGATTATATAAGGACTTTGAATCAGTCCGCATCAAAGGCGAGCTATGCAGTTCTGGGAGGTAGATGATTTATCTCAAGCACAATATCAAATAAACCAAGGCCCAGAAGGAACAAAACGCATATTCATCTCATGTAATAATAATCTCAAATAACCACTTCTCCAGGGGACAAAGTTTAGGTCCCAAAGTAATACAAGCAAAGTAGAATATGGTGGATTCCTTAGAATTACTGACAAGCGAAGTTAGTACGCAAGTAGAAGCACGGCGCCACTTTCCAAAATTTATGAGGGTGCATATCAATGGCAGGACGTGTTAGCGTATATATTTTCAGAGAAGTCTCGATATATGATTGATTTATTTTTAGTTAAAGGGCTGTTTCTCTTTCATGAACACTGTCATAAAGGGCTGTGCTGTGCTGACTTAAATGCAAGAGAAATGGGTTCAAACTCGGCTCGAAACAAAAAATCTTGCACCCACAAGATTATTTGAGTGGGTGCTGGAACCCCGGAGCACCCACGTAGTCAGCGCGCATGAATAGAAGAATTCCCGGTAACAACGTCTAATTATTGGACCAGAGTAGATCTCACAGTTCGCTACCAGTTTTGTCGTGGGTGGCGTCAGCAGACCAGAATCCCGCTGCTATCAACCAATAATTATCGTATCAAAAGTCTCTAAATACTAAACTTAAACAAAGTTACCTTTCCGCTCGTTAATAAGTGAGATCTTCCAAACTCAAATATAAATAACACTTGACTGATCTAGAGGAGCGCCTTGAATTCGTTCTACAAATTTGCATATACAATACGAAACAATACGTTATAACGAAACAATAGAAAGTTTCAAACTAATTTTGAAACCACTTGGGGGCAGGGCCGGATCTTGAACCCTGCGAACTACGCGTTTGCAGGAGACGCCAGGGGAAGAGGGCGCCAAACTGGAAAATGAATTTTGTATTTTAAATGTGATTATTTTTTAGAGAAAACGTTATAATGAAAAAAAATCAAATAGCTTCAAATGAATATAGTACAGACTGGGATACAGATAAAAGACATCAAAAGGACAATAAAGTCGATACTTTGCGTGGTTAGCTGTAAAAAAAAAAAAAAAAAAAAAAAAAAAAAAAAAAAAAAAAAAACCTTTACAACTCAAATGGACTCTTACATCAATTGACGCTAAAAGTTTAGTTTGAGGATAATTTCCCGAAGCGCAGGGAGATTTAAGAAAGATTTTTTTAAAGAGGAAAAAATGGAGACACGATTATGAGATAATATGTAGGGAAATTTAGCTTTCCAATAGATGTTACATTAAGTACTACTAAAGACAGCGGCATTCTTTTCACAATCCCATCATATACTCAAAATACGAATATAACAGACTCTTAATTCCATTCCCATCAAGCCTTCCGCGACGTGAATAGAGAATATCATTGCCGAATATGTCTTTGAAATGGGAATGGATCAACAAACAAAAGGAAGTCAACTGCACTTGTTGTTTATGGATTGGGTGTCATTATCACAGTAGAAAGAAATGTCTTCAAGGGTACCCTTCCTTGTCATAAATTGATTCCGCATAGTGATTCGGTTCAATGACCACAGTTGAGAAAGCTCAGCGTAAATGAAATGCACATTATGAAAGTGCATGCGATTAGGTTTTCGTTGCCCATTTGTCCAGGGAGGGGACGAGAACTAAGAAAAGACAGGCGGTACAAATAAAATTTTTTATCATTTCTGAGGGAAATTTTAACTTGACGGTAAGTTTCTAATAACAGTATCTCACAATCGCCGTACAATGCCTAATGCTCACTTTGTTAATGTCTATTAGTCCATTTGTTATTCATCAATATTTTCGTTTATATCCTGAGCCGTTTCGTTTTTTTATTATAATGATGTGTGTGTTTCACTTTTCAATAGTACTTTGTTTTTCATGTAATAATAATAATAATGATCAACAATAAATAAAAAAAAAAAACAGGTGAGTATTTTATCGGAAAAGGAAGTTATGAAACTTGAAAGAAGATGAGAGGCATGCGAAGGCTCTAAAAAAAGTAACGAAGCATTTGCAAGTCGACAAACTTTTGAAACTAAGTTTATTTTACTCGATTGCAGTAATTTAGTTATTAAATTAAAATGGAATGGATACGGCCTCTTCAGTTACGGCTCTGAGTTAAATCTAATGTATTTCAAAATTTCTTTGAGTTTTCACGCAGTATATGCGTATATAACTCAGAAGGGTAAAGGTAATCGAAATCGAAACTGTGATCGAAAGGTCATTAGGATTATAAGTAACACTGTCCAGGCCGGTAGCCAGCAAAAAAAAAAAAAAAAAAAAAAAAAAAAAAAGGTAGGAGGGGCGTTAGAAGTTAGGGGGCCCGATCCAACCATATTATAGTTTATTTGCAAGCCTAACGTGAAAACTATAGGGGGCCAGCAAAAATTTAGGGGGCCTGGTTCCCCTAGACCCTCCTTGGATACGGGCCTGATATTGTCAATCACAGCAGCGTATAAAGTATTATAACTGTAACAATCATTATCAATCAATTCTCTCGTATTAAATGTAGATGGAGCGATAGCCTATTTTTAAACATTTGGTAATAGTCCTACTGCAAAGTATAGTTTTGATTATTAGTTACTTGTGTTCAGGGATGCATCGGTGGTAGTCCGAGAGTCTGGATCCCCCAGAAATTTTATTTATTTTTTTTTAAAGAAAATTAGCACAATTTCAGGGGACAAATACACAAAATTATTTGCATTTTGTAAGCTACTCCAAAAATCTTCGGGCAAAAGGAGAAATCTTGGGGCGCCACTGCTTGTGTTTACATTGTGTTGTTTATTGCCTGATTTCGAACGTCTGTGTTGGAAAGAGACATGAAAAGACTAAATTGTTTTATGGGGGCCCTGAAAAGAATTTTTGCGGGGAAAACCTGATTTTAAAGTTCCTTCATTTGATCGAATGCAAATTAAATATCGATTAAGGCACATACTTTTGTTATTTGTTTTGTATTAGACAAGTCCAGCTAAAATTAATAAAAAAAATATTTGAGATCAACTATACCTGAAGAACGATATTGAATGGACTAACTTCGATGGCCATTAAAAATGGCATACTCAATGAAATAGATAGGATGCAATATTAAGAGATTTTTGCCAAATTGAAAGCCAGAATAGTGCCTTTATAACATTACTTTTTAACAAAGAAAACGAAAAATTAACCGAATTGCCATAATGGTATCACAAGAAAATACTATGCAAATATGGTTCTAATGAAGCAAAAGAGCACACATCTTTGTCAAAATCAAACATGTGTTAATGTTAGACTTTAAGCTCATGAGTTTTATTCTGTTTCGATTTTCATGTTTCAATTGAATCATTGAGTTCGAAAGCCAGCCATCTCCATTGAAACTAATTTTACAGGAGAGACAAAAAAAAAAAAAAAAAAAACTAAATTATTCGATATGCATCTAACATATAGAGATGTTTTCATTTTCTGACCGTAGATTATGGCTGTTTACATAATATACCATCACTTTAATGTGATAATAACGTTTTGTTTCATTAAAAAAACAAAAATAAAAATTGGAAATGACTCGTTTTCGTACAAAACAGAAAAATATACTTTACATTATGTTAAAGAAATACAAATATTAGTCATTTTTCATTTACAGCAAATTTTGCATAAAAATTCATATTATCAATTATGTGCAAATTCTCATTGTTTATCATTAATTAACCTAAAACATATCTGTTGGGGTAATTTTACGACAACAGTGTTGCCAGAGGTCTGTTTCTGTCAAAAACTCCCATTTTACGGACTTGCATTAAATAGCCTATTTATATGGCAACACTGCATCAACATTGTCACATTTTCGGAACAATGGATAAATGTTGATATATACTGTTGATACATAAATGTTGATGATATATACACAGGAATTCACCAGTAGCGTCATTTCAGATTTGGCTTGGGGGGACAAGGCCCCTTGATATTAGTAAAATTTCGCGTTTTTTTACTGACTTACTACTATTCTATTGATAAAATCTATATAAATCTCAAACTCAGGAGGGAAAATGCCCCTCCCTGACCCCTAAATGACGCCCCTGGAATCCACCCGCAAGAAATCAGTTTTCTGCAACTGAATATTGATTTTCTTCATTTTGCACATTTTTTATTTTCCGCTTACAGTAGTTTCTTTCGTTATTAGACATAAACATTACAAGTTCCAGCATTAGCCATGATCTCGAAAATATCTACATAGAACATGCTTGCATTTGTTTCAAGTCTCAGGTCTTTATCATTCTTAGATCAAAAGATATATATGCAATCAAACTTTGGGTTGCGTAACTTTACGGACACACTGTATATGCTACAGATTACATGGACATGATTATGTCTCTCACTATAATAGTGTAGTTCAGTTAACATAAAGTTAAACTAAGTCTAGAAGGTCAGATCTGGATCAAGACAATCTGTTGTAGGCCACAAACAAATTTCTTCACAGAAAGGCAAAAACTTATGAAAGGATTCACCACAGAAAGGATGAATTTGAGCACTTTACTTATGTCTGCAATTTTCTTTTGGTTTATGGCTACTTTTCCGGAATATGCTTCCTTTACTGGTAGTGCAGCTACTTTCAGGGTACTTTAAAAAAAAAAAAAAAAAAAAAAACTGAATGTGCATAAACCACAAAAGAAATTAGATATTTCAACTTCACCAGAAATTGAGATTGGTAACTAAAACCGCTGTAATTAGACACTTGAAATTGCTGTTTCTCATTTCTTATTTTTTCGTAGGAGTTTGTTGATAATACAGTTTGTTATAATACTCCGGCCCCCAGCTTTTGAAATCAAGTATCATATTTGTTCTCACCTCCTTTACAGTGAACTTCTGTAATGTAGTTGATGATTCTATTAGTGTGCATATTATTGAGGAATATATACGGTCTTCTCTTCGGATTTTTCTCTTCACAACTCCAAAATAACGGTCACAAGTGTTGAATGAATGCCTACGTAGTGGGAAAAAGTAGTGAATGGCATCAAAACGACCAGAGATACTTTAAAAGTCTCACGACTGTGTGAGATTTCGATTCTGTTGAATGTGGTGCCATCTTATGGCATATTTCAAAGTTTTGTTCGAAAACGAGTCATCTCCAGGATATGGCATGTTTTCAAACTAAATGAATATTTCAATGTACAATATTTTCTATAAACAGTGGGAGGAGATGCATTGTTTGCAGCCTACATGTGTGTCTACATTAGTTGATTTGAAAAGTACAGTGATCTCAATTTCGTAAAAATGTGGAGATGACTGGTTTTCCAACTCATCGATTCAATTACACTTGTCAAAATATATGTCATAGGTATATATCTTAGTTGTGTCTTGTGCTTATTTAATGAAAATGCTATTAATTATTAAAATTGAAACTTTGTTCAGTGTTCATACACAGTCAATTAGTAATAATTTTGCCATTTTTCGTTAATATTCACAGGAAGACTGCAAATATTGAAGAAAATTGCAATTGTAACAATTATTTGAAGAATTTTTGTCCATTATAAGTTTCTACTCTTCTATTATCATTCAGGTGGGGTGCCTAAATATTGTTTGCTTACACTTAAGAAATGTCTAGAAACGGCCCTGTTGGAAGGTGATCCCCTTTATAGTTAAGCGACTTGATGGATGAGGAATGCAAGTAATAGGTACATTGAAATACAAAAGAAACTAATGTAACCCTTCTGAGAACTCTGATCCTACCGCAGGCTCTCTGGAAGTAGAGATGGAAAACTCCTGAGTTACCACCGACATTTCGGTGTACACAGGCATTTCGTACACATCAGGTAACAAAGGCACAGTTAATTCACTTACGTCACACACAACGACTGTAGTTAATCACTTGCGCTTCGAGCGGCTGAAACACAAGAGCAGGGTAGAAAGACTGTTACCAGGACTTCGTACGGGATCAGGACTTCTTCTTAGTAATAGAACATCACACAAGCTGGTTTTCTCCTGGCCTGATTGTCGTGGAAGGGAAGTGAGACGAACGGTAGAAACACGGCATCCAATGGAACAGCATCCAACGGGACTTCACTCCAAAGGTTGTTCTGCTTCCCCAATAGACTATACGTCTATACGCCGATGCTAGAGGCGTCAATAGAGACCTCGAGATTACGATGAGAGAGATTTGTATGAGGTATTATTACGGGAACCTTGAATGATGTAAGCAATACATGAAGTTCGAGATTGAAAGAGTTTTATTGATTGGTTCTGCTAAGTCCGTAGACTTTACACAACATGAATCATCCAACATGAGGTCCAAAAAGTTATGGACAGCAGTCATAGCGTAAACTGAGTGAGAGTAATTATTAAGAAGCGTCTAGGTGCCGTATGATAATTGGCGTCTGTGAGGATCGTACTGGATACGACAGCAACAAAATTAATGGAGCACAAGAATAGAAACAGCAGCGAATCGACTTACATTGGGCTGTCTAATAAGCAAATAGTTCGGCACTAATGATGAGGACGCTGATGAATGTATATGTACACACTGTTCGTTAAATGGTCAAGCGATATCGTTCTTGACGCAGGCGGCCGTGGCACTCAGTTATCCACCAATAAGTCCATTTGCCTATTGAAGGTAACTTAAGAAAATACACAAGTCTAGACTGACACAAGAGTTAACACTTGTCAGTGTAAAGGCGTAACGGAAGATGATCGGTCTCTTCCGGACTTTCTCCTAGATGACGGACGGCATGTCCGTGTCGTGAAGGTTCTACGAAATTTCCCCCTAAGGGCGACGAGCACGGGGCTCGTGCCTCGGCTACAACTCGATAATTTCCCCATCGAGAGAGAGGTTGCATAAGGTTTTAAGAAAACCTTATCAATTGCACGAATCACTAAGTCAGTGTCGTGTGTATAACGGAGTGAGCTCTGAGCTTACCTAATTGGAGCTTTGTAATCTGGAAGGCAAAAAAAAAAAAAAAAGGATCCGTGAGCATGTGAGAATTTTTGAGTGGGCTGCCCTAAAAACTTCCTGTACATTTGATGTTTTTTTCAGATCACGCTATGATAATTTAGTTAGCTGACCTCATGTGTACATTGGTCATATTTGGATACAGGAAATGGAAATTTAGTATGACATAATTGACTCACTAGTAACCAAATACTATATAACCATCGTATTAAAGGATTTAGAGATCAAACTATGAACATGGAATATGAGAGCAATGACTTTATATTTCGTGAAAGATTTCTTTAAAACTTGTCACAAATAAGATGAATAATAAAATTTATATCAAACACTTATGACAGTTGCAACAGAGTTAAGTTACTTGAATATATTACTGGTGAGTAATATAACCTATCACCTTTGGATAAACATAAATTCTAAGTTATTCTTGTCTTTTCTGTTTTTAGAATTATGATAACCAAGATGAATATTATTCCTTTTTCTTTTTTTAAAAAAATGTTATCTAATAGTGATGAGCAAATGCAAGACCAAGACCAAGACCGGGGTGGTCTTGGTCTTGGTCTTGCACACCAGTCTTGATCTTGCTCTTGCACTGGAACTCTTGGTCTTGGTCTTGCATGCAAGAGTCTTGCAAGTCTTGCATTTAAGAAATCTCAAGCTTTTCATAGGAAAATTTTACTATGGATATAAGGGATAATAAACTCTATAATGCGCCAATAGTAACGGAAATACAATGCATGTTTCTAAATGCAATATAGTTCAACTTTATGTAAGTTTCATGATAGTGTACAAAATAGGTGATGACCTTTCCTTTTTTAATGGGTGCCCACGCTTCACTACTTGTAAGATATGCCTAAATTACAACGTTTCGTAATCTGTTTATATCTTTTAACAGATCCAACACTCCACTGGTTCCCAAACTGGGGAGGCTACCCCTGAGAAGCATGAAAGAAAATCAAGACGGCACAGATTTATTGAAATACCATGAATTCCAAAATTATTTTTACACTCTAAAGGTGTCAGATTTTTCTTTTCAACCACGATTAGCTAATCCTTGTATTAATCAAACTTCCAATTAAATATTGAGATTTTGTTTTACAGATTTCAATATGTACTCTAAGGGGCAGAAATATTGACATTACGCAAAAGTGATGAAAAAATTGCAGGCTTTCGATACATGGGCATGGAGAAAAAAAAGGAGAGAATTAGTTGCGTTGAATGGACAACGAGTGAGGTGTTAAAAAAATAGCAGTAGGGAAAAATGAATTTTAGATATTGTTAAGAGTAGGAAGAGGAACTGGTTAGGATACTGGCTGAGGAGGAATTGTATTATGAGGGACATGCTGGAGGGTATTGTGGAAGGAAAGAGGGGGAGGAAACGAAGGAGACTAGTTGAAGGAAGGTATTAAAACAGAAAATTGCTATGTCAAGACGAAGATACTAGCTGAGGACCACCGAACGTCGAAGCTTCTCAGTTGCAGCAAGTAACCTGCCAATAATGGCAGAATAGCTATTATGAAGATGATGATATATTTAGCAATATTGACTTAAAAAAAGAGAGAGAAAATTAAAATAATAATAATTATAATCAAACCTCTTAATATTTTAGAATAATTTAAGTGAAAACTGAAAACGATTCAACTGTCTATGTCTTTTGTGTAATTTCAATCTATATAAATAGTTTTGACCTGTATTGGAAATACAAAATAACGGCATCAAACTCTAAGTTATTTGAAGTCTCACTTGTGAATATGGATTACTAGCATCAATTACCCACTTCGTTGGGTTAAACTTAAAATAATAATAATAATAATAATAATAATAATAATAATAATAATAATAATAATATATTTGGTCAGTCAGTCACTTTTTATTATTAGTAAAGCGCTGTCTGATGTTGATCATTTTCGATTATTTTTATATTTCTCTCTCCTCCTCCTCCCCAAGTTGCGGGGCTAAATTTGAACTTAAATGGCATTGGAAGTGTCAGTGTTCGTCCCAGAGACCCCAAAAACTAAGGATTCGACACAAATATCGGCCATTTTCAATAAACTTATATATCTCCTTCACCCCCATGTTGCGAGGTACGGCATCGGAAGTGTCATTGTTCATCTCAATGACCTCGAAAACCATGAGTTCGACATTGATAATAGTATTTTTTGATAATTATATATATATATATATATATATATATATATATATATATATATATATATATATATATATATATATATATATATATATATATATATATATATATCTTGTTTCTCCCCCAAGTTGCGGTGCCGAATTTGCATTTAAACGGGATCGGAAGTATCACTGTTCACCTTATCGATGCCGGAAACTATGGATTTGACACTAATATTTGGTCATTTTTGATCATTATTATGTATCTCCCTTTCCCCAAGCTACGAGGTTGAATTTGATCGTAAACCGTATCGGAAGTGTCAGTATTCAACTCAGCAAACTGGAAAACTATGGATTCGACAATAATTTGTCAGTTTCGATCGTTATATATATATATATATATATATATATATATATATATATATTCTCTTCCCCCCGACAAGCTACGGGGCTGAACTTGGATTTAAATAGCATCGGAAGTGTCACTGTTTATCTCAGCGACCCCTAAAACTATAGACTCCATTTTAATATCTGTCATTTTCGATCATTTTTACATATCTTTCATTCTCCGTCCCCTAAACTGCACCGTCAAAGTGGTCTGACAGGAACCACCTCAGATCCGATCCTCCTCTATGTTGAAAATGAGATCGAGTTCGGTCGGTTGGTTCGAGAGTTATTAAATTTTATTTATTTTTGTACATTTTCCATATCAACCTCCTACCGCCAAAGTGATTTGATAAACAACACCCCACGTCAGAACCTAATCTATGTTGAAAATTTGATCGAGATCTGTCGGCTGGTTCAAGAGATTAGAAGTCACAAAAATAGTCACTTTCAATTTTATAATATAAATTTATTGTTGTAATATAATGTTGTATCGTTCAATCCTCGATGTGCCGTATACCTAAGGAGGCTAAAAGTCATATTAATAAACAATTATTCACCGTATAAGCATCCGCCCATGAAATCAAACTTGCGGTCACATGCACTAAGTTTTTGTCAATGCCATGAAAATGTTATGTCGATTAGTTTTAAGAGCGCACATTGAAAATTTCCAACGGATGCTTGAGGCTCGGAGCCAAGGCCACACCCATGTAGTCGACACCTATGGTGTACGGTATTACAGATGTTCAATACTACATTTCTCTTTAGTTTTGGAAGAACACCACTAATATGATTTGAAATGAAATGAAGTATCTAGTTTAACGTCCCACGATTATGCACCAAGGCTAAGGGAGACAATGATGATGAGAAATGACTGAAATGGTGGAATGAAGAAAGTAGAAGTAAACGAAAAAATACCGAGAAAACACACGCACACGGTGTTTGTCCACCAAAAAAGCTCACATGGTGCGAGATGACACCTGTGTGGCTTGAAAACGAGTAATATCTACAGAAAAAGCGAACAACCAATTCAGAAAACGACATACTGTTGCTATAAGCTATAGGGGCAGATCAACTCACACGGATTGCATAAACTACTGGGTTGCATAAACCACTCCAGCAGCATTTTTACTGAAGCCAAGAAATCCATCTTCTCTTTTACATTTTATAAAAAAAAAAAAAAAAAAATCAAGTAGTGCCGGTATTTGCGCAAGAGTCTTGGTCTTGGTCTTGGTCTTAGTCTTGCATCGGGATTCCTGGTCTTGATCTTGGTCTTGCATGCAAGACTCTTGCAAAAACTGCAAGACCAAGACTCTTGCGCTCATCACTATTATCTAAGGCAGACAGAGAGAGAAAGAGAGAGAGAGAGCAACAAGTCTCGCTAGAGGAAGTTAGCTGGCTTTTGTTACCTCATACATATATGAGTTTGGAGGGATGACTAGACGAAAGAATAAAACATGTTTAAACTGAGCAAAAAATAAAGCAAAACGAAGGGACTGAATATGGGTTGAGATAGGGATGTCTGTATCCAATACTCTATTTAATATTTTCCTGTTTTACGAATAAAGTTTTGTGTTATCCAACGCAATTAGTGAGGCCAATTGTCGTGAAGTAAAAAAAAAATAAATAAATAAATAATAATGTTTAACTTCGGGCGTTCCAACTAACCAATTGTATAACTTACTTTTAAATCTATCTATATATTCATCTTTTAGTGATGCAGGCAACTTGTTATACAGTTTTATTCCAATTGTCTCATAACTATTTAATGATTTGGACAGTCGTTGATATGGGACATTTATGAATTTACTGCTTCTAGTATTATACGAGTGGATGTCTTGCCTGAGTTGTAAATTTTGGTGATTACTTTTTATATAGAGGAGTACTGTGTAAATGTATAGATTGATTATTGTCATAATTTTAAGGTTGATAAACAAAGGTCTGCAATGAGCTAATTTGTCTACGTTTGAAATAATTCTGATGTCCTTTTTCTGTATTAAAAGAATGCTATTTACATGATGATAATTGTTACCCCAAAATAGTATACCATACAAAATTATACTCTGAAAAAAAGCAAAGTAAGCCAATCTGACACAATTATCAGGAACATGATTAGGAGATATATTACTCTTGAGAGTTTTCCAGAAATATAATTAATATGCTGTTCCCACGATAACTTGTTGTCAATATATATACCTAGGAACTTCATACATGCTGAGTTATTCTCAGCAGGCACATCTTTTAGACTAAAAGTCATATGTTGAGTTTTATTCTCGTTAAGTAAAAAATCATTAGCCTTAAACCAAATCACAACCTGATCCCATGTATTTTCAGTTATAGAATTAAGTCTACAAAGATCAGGACTAGTATTTAGGAAGGTCGTATCGTCAGCATATAGTATAGAGTAAGCAGATAAAAAGTAAGGTAAATCATTTATCATTAGTAAAACTAGAAGTGGCCCAGGTACTGAACCTTGGGGTACTCCGTATTTAACTGATGCAATACCAGATTTATTGTTATGTACAAAAACAATTTGTTTACGGTTTTCTAAGTAAGACTTGAATAATCTAAAACTTAAACCCTTGATACCGTAGTACTCTAATTTTTTAAAGAGAATTGTGTGTTCAACACAATCACAGGCTTTGCTTAAATCACAAAATGTTGCCTGAACAAAATCCTTGTTTTCAAAGCCTCTAATAACCTTCTTTACCAACGAATCAATCGCTCCAACAGTACATCTACCCTTTACAAAACCAAACTGTGAAGTACTAATTACGTTATACTTATCAAGATAATCACATAACTGCATATGTATCACAGTTTCAAGAATTTTTGAGAAGACTGGTACCAGAGAAATTGGTCGATAACTAGATGGACAATTCTCGGGTCCCTTTTTATATACAAGCACAACTCGTGATAATTTTAAAACTTCGGGGAAGATTCCCTGTGTTAGACACTGGTTAATGCAATGGGTAAGTGGCAGAACAATACAATCAATAACTTTTTAAATTAGATTACACTTATTAACAGACGATTCGATTTTTGCCGAAGTATACTGCTTTCTCGCTTCATTAACAGCTTGCTTATATGTATTCCTAGCTTTCAGATAGAATGACCTAGTTACATCATTTTTCTCTCTTATATTTGTTTAAATGTAACATCGCCTCACTCTTCATTGAGTAAAGTTAAGGGATATACCACGTGGAATTATTTTCTTTATGTGGCTTTTTAAGTAGGCTCCGATTAACTTTACAGATTCTTTGTGGGATGAATATGTCAAAGTTATATAGAAACACATTCAAGAAGCGTTCGAACAGTGCATTAGAGTCATTGTAATTCGATAGCAATTGAAACCAATTCATGTTGCAGAGTGAACTCTTAAACTCATATATTTTACCCTCAGTGATTGGCCTAGAGACAACTATTTTACATTCTGTGGACTAGATATCAACCTCCTTACTTAATAGTGCGTTATCCAATTTTATCCATACACAATCATGATCAGAAAAAGAAAATATTGATGCATCACAATGAATTTGACATAAAATTAAATTTATAAATATGTTATCAAGACAAGCTAGACCTCTTGTTGGCTTCATATTTGTAATACTATAATTAAATTGCCTTAACAAAATTTTTAATTCATCTACACTGTTCTTTGTTGTTGTTACATCAAAATCAGAGTTTAGATCACCACCTATGACTATCTTAAAATTTCTAAAACTAGGCCTACTCAATAAGTTTAGCAGTTCCTCGAGTCTATCTAGAAAGACTATTGAATTACCGTTTGGGGATCTGTATAGTGGTACGAAGACCAACTTAAGACAATTAATGATACCTGTGGCTTCGAAATCGATTTCAGTACATAGAAAGTCAAAGTCTAGCTAGGATAAGTGACTGATCCCGGGAAGCTAGGGTCAGCGGAAAATTTTCAGATGGAAACATATATCGCACTGGATGGCATACGAACATTCGCAAAACAGAAATGACAAAGCCAACATGTGCTTACACGTATACATATTTTCGAAATATTGTATCATTA
The DNA here is from genome assembly GCF_964235325.1 of Thermobia domestica. Taxonomy (NCBI): domain Eukaryota; kingdom Metazoa; phylum Arthropoda; class Insecta; order Zygentoma; family Lepismatidae; genus Thermobia; species Thermobia domestica. The sequence goes on along the minus strand of NC_137465.1, from coordinate 204,684,383 downwards.
AGTATTTCAATCAACGTTACTTTTTCTACGTTTAATAACATTTTGACATGTCGTATTAAACCTAAACGAAGAAAAAACATCTGCACACGTTTCCCGATTACGAAGGTTGGATGGCCTTGAATCTGGGATCTTTGGTTAACTGTTTACGAAGATACCCGAAGTTGGACTTAGAAAAGTTTTGCCTCAAAACAGCCACAATCAATGCGCTTTCTGGAATAAGGTGCACATTCTCGTAAAAAAAAAAAAAAAAAAAAAAGAAAGAAAGAAAGAAAGAAAAAGAAAAAGAAAAAGAAAAAAGAGAGAAAGAAAACAGCAACGAAATACAGCTTACATCACCAAAGAAAAATTAAAATAAACTAAATTGGAAAATATGGTACACTGAATAACGGAAACAAATCGCGGCTTTTGTTATTGTTTTTCCGCTGCCTCTAGTGCGTATTCGAAACGTCAGTTGTGGGAAAACATTGTTCATCGGTAGCGAGTCGCCGTTCCCTGATACAAGTAACAGAGAGCGCCACTGTGTACAGCCAGTAAAGCAAACATTGGTAGATACGATTAGGCGACGCGAGGTGTGTGTAACTTTTTTGTGGAAGAGTCGGTTGAATGGAAGCACTGTTACGAGATATATTTGGTGTTTTTGTTCCGAAATGAATACAATCAAAGCAACCAAAGAACGACAAAAGGGGAAGGAACGCAAGAGAAAGGAAAATTATGAACTCTGGCAAAGGATTGTTTGAAGGGGCCCTCACCTTGAGGGCCGTAAAATGGTGGAAAAATTGTGCGAAAAATACGTTTGTTTTCAGTTTTATTTCTTTTTGACAATGCTGCCATCACTTTCAGGCCCGTATGTTGTACCTAAGGATATAACAAATTTTTTAACAAAACGTCCCCGCAAAAATTTTTTCTACAATTTTTTGAAATTTTCAACACAAAAAGCAAAGAAATTGCGCATCAATAGGTTTGGAAAAAAATGCACATTTACACCTAGGTAGTATCTACAATCTGTGCAAGTTTCAAAATGTTTCGACCACCCCCATCAAAATGTAAAAATATTCAATTTTGAGTATATATGATACGATAATTCGGTAAGGGGAGTGGGTTGCAATTTTGAGGTAGTTTAGGTCAAGGGTAACCGTTTGGGTCAATAACAACCCAATTTGGATCAAGGACCGATTTCGCTATCTTACTAGGAAAGACCCTTTCTGATAAAAATGGACGATGATGAAAGATGACGGATGAACCTGTCTTAATTTGATATTTAAAAATAAAGGGACAGGGTAAGAATATGGACACCACTCTTTAGGAAAATTACAGGTAAAATATTCTCTCATACAAAGGGATAATGATATTTAACAAACCAAACACAAACACACCGGTGTTCCAAAATAACAGTACAGACGTAAATTTCATAAATTTGTGGATCTCTTAACTCTCGAACAGTTCTATAGTTGCGTGTCATGTGTTAGCACACTGATTTCATATACTTCACTTAACTTCACTCTGTGTACCGGTAGATTCCATTTCTTCGAATCTATGAAGGGAGAGACGTGACATTTGGTATATGGATTTATCAATTAAAATAACCAGACATGCGTTTAATCGTTTTCTTTTTTTCTATATTTCCCTAGAAGAGAAAAAAGACCGGACGAAAAAGGGTGGAATTACAATTGTTATAACAGGGTGGTCATATACCGAATTTGCCATTTAAACTTTTCATTTAATACTGCTTGTAGACGATCCAAGAAAGCTTGAACAAGATTTTTGTTCAAGACTATTTGATGAAAAAAACGTCAGCACTGACGTTATTTTTGTCTTGAATTCAATAGTTTCGTTCAAGAAATTTCGTTTCGGTCCCGTTCTAAACAATCCAATTCAAGAGCATTCAATAGCCAATCAGCGCTCGAGTTTGAGTGCAGGAAAATACAAAACAAGTATGATGGCGCCGTGAGACTTAGCTGCAGTTGAATAAATATCTTTTCGTTACTCTTTTCCATAATTATCTGATATTCCAAGTGTGTATTATAATAAACAAAGCTAATATTTGCGTCGGAAGATATTACATGCCCATAACTTTTGTTAAATTTTGAGGCAATGAGAAGTACAAGTATTAATTTGAGAATTTAATATACAAGAATACCGGGTGTAGATTAAGAAAGAAGAGTCCATTAAATAAAAAAATATATAACTGACTTTTCTTGATTTAATAAGACGTTTTGTACTTTTACTAATCTCTGATAATATCAAATAATGACATACAGATTTATAATATGCTCACAAATTGAAGTATCGTGGAAATGATTACATGTTATTCTACTGTAATCTAATTATTTTATCACGAAATCCACACGTAGTATTTGAGAAGTTATTTCTTAAGGTAGAGGTTGCTTTCACGCGTGCAGATTAATTTTACTAGTGCTTTCCCGTAAGGTACAAATGTGCATCCTAACATATGCTACATACAAGACTGTGCAATAATAATAATAATCAAATCAAGATGCTATTTAACAGTGCCGGGGCAGGAGCATTGAAAGGGGTCCACGGGAGAGTAGTCCGTACGGAGCAGGCGCGACATCGACGGAGGTTATAGTACAAGAATAAAAATTATGTATAAATTAGAATAGTGCAACAAACCCTTGACATCGTATTCACTCATTTGAACTGAACTATAAACTCTTGTAATGATTTGATACTGGTAACATTAAACTTCTAAAGATAAAATACTGGTTTCCTACAGGCATGTTTCGACAGTGGAAATTATTACGGTATCTCAGATAATTCTCCTTCATACACACTCACACATTTTAACAGAAAAATTACTATTCGTTTGACGCGTTATTCTTAACCAGTACCAAAACAGGGATAGATTTATGAAGAAAGTCTGATGCAGATATGGGCGGTAAGTCTTGTAGCTGAAAAATATCATTGCTTCGTTTGGTTTTCTGTGATTTCAGCCTTTTCTTAAAAGGAGTTTGATTTAAGATTTTAAACAAGAACATTCTGTAAATATTTTTAAAAATAGAACTATAATTGTAAATAAGGGAATTACTTCAAAGTTACCCGTCCACCTAATTTTAAACAAAAACGATAATAAAATCTACAATCATCAATTTCTACTTAAACTTTACTCATTTTATGTTCTGTTACGTTACCTCGAGGGTGGGAGTATGGAGGGAGGACCACAATTACATATGGAAATCCTTTATTAACCTACAGGTGAGACTGGCGGGCCGCGGGGAGCATGGTTGTGGGCAGTAATGGGAGAAGCCGAAGTAAGGTGGGATGACGCACTACTAGGTTACTTAGGTTAGGTTATGTCTACTTCCCACTTACCTTAATACTTAGGTTTGTAGAGCTCTCCTATCTCAAGCAGAAAGTCGTAAACGATTGTTGGTGGTCTTTGCTCTTTCATTCATTAACCGATGAATATTCAAAAGATTAACCTCATTGTCAACATCATGTTTTATAAATATTAGTACTGTCAATTCACATCCAGCGCAGCCTGTACTCTTACCTTATTTATTCTTGGGATTTTACAAACAAATAAAGTTAGTAACAATACCTATTTAATAAAATTCACGTTTTTTATGTATATTACAGATTGTTAACTTAATGTGCGTATGTAGAGGGGGATAATAGAATTATGTAGAAGCAAAATACTTAAACATTCAAGAGCAGATAAGATGAATTGCTGATGTTACTATTTGACGTTGGCTTTGGCCCCCTAACTTCCACCGGGCCCCTTCTACATTTTTTGGCTGGCTACGGGCCTGTACCTATCGATGTCTCAAAACTTAACAATAATTATGGGCATGCAAACACTGTAACTACAATAATCGTGTATATTATCAACAAAAATACTAACAATAGCTTCCAACCCAGATATTAGCTTTTGTTTATTATTATAAGCACACTGAACATCAGATAATTATGGAAAAGAGTAATAAAAATATATTTATTCAACAACTGCCGCTCTGTTGATGACTCACGACGCCATTATAGTTGTTTTGTATTTTCCTGTACTCAATTCGAGCGCTGAATGGCTATTGAATGCTCTTGAATTTGATTGTTTAGAACAGGACCGAAACGAAATCTCTTGAACGAAACTATTGAATTCAAGACAAAACTGACGTCTTTTTCATCAAGTAGTCTTGAATGGTTTTGAACAAGACTCTTGTTCAAGCTTTCTTGAACGTCTACAAGCAGTATAGGTTTGGAAAACTCTATTAGCATATCGTGGGAAATTTAAAAGCAAAATGGGAATTTCTGCCCCTCGAGATGGGATTTTATGACGTTTCAGGTTGGCATCACTGCATCAATTTTTGATTAGTATTCTGATTGTTAGTAGTGATGGGCAAAACGATTCACCTCTGAGATCGCCGCTCAATAGTTCGCCCACTAAAATGAATCGATTCATTTGAACGACTCAGTGACTCACTTATATTTTTATAACGGGGCGAGGGGGAAGTTAAAAACTAAAGTTGTATTATCAGACTAAATGCATAACATAAAATGAATTTAAAAGATATAACTCCAATTTTAGATTACAAGCACACGGCTATTACAAATTTAACTTTAAAAAATTACAGGAAGTTACACTTTTACGAGGGAACCTATCCAAGTGCAACTCTGACTTCGAGTCAAGATTATGGCCGTTGGATACTTTGTCCCAAAAGAACATAACACGAAAGGGGATACATCCTCGATCGCAACCATTGCGGAGGTATAAGCGTGAAAAGTTCGAAATTGAGCTCCATACTATACATAACAAAGTCAGATTCCGGGTCAATTTTCGGAAACGGTCGGGTAAGGAAACCCAGCGAATACAAATCAAATTTGTGTGGGGAGCCCAGCACCTTTTGAATGAAAAATTTGTGTCCCCGGGACACTCGCAGGGTCCCAGGCGGGGTCCAACTCAAAATTTACAAATGGAACCGGGTGTCAAGTAGCATACTGCATGAAAGCTATTGTTAAATAAAAGAAGATAGAACAAATCTCAACTCTACGATAACCCTGTGCAAACGAGCAACTGGTCAAAATGTCAATACAACCTACATCAGAAAATGTATGGCCACTCTTCTAAATCCGTTAAATTGCGACAATAACAAAACAGAAAAACACGTTTAAAAGTGCAAGGTATGACATTTTGGGGGCCGCGGTGGCTCAATGGTAAAGCGTTCACCTCTGGTGCTTGGGGTCCAGGGTTCGATCCCAGTCATCGCCACGTGAGCTTTGTGGTGGGCAAACACCGTGTGAGTGTTTTTCCTCGTGTTCTCCCGTTTCCTCCCACTTTCTTCATTCCATCATTTCATTCATTACTCATCATCACCGTCTTCTTTAGCCTAACCGGCATACCGTGGGACGTAAAACTCAAAGATTTCATTTCTTGTATTGACATTTTGACCAGTTGCCCGTTTGCACAGGGTTATCGTAGAAAGTTGAGATTTGTTCTATCTTCTTTTATTTAACAATAGCTTTCACACAATATGCTACTTGACCCCTGGTTCCATTTGCAAATTTTGAGTTGGACCCCGCCTGGGACCCTGCGAGTGCCCCGGGGACACAAATTTTTCATTCAAAAGGTGCTGGGCTCCCCACACTAATTTGATATGTATTCGCTGAGTTTCCTTACCCGACCGTTTCCGAAAAATCTGACCCGGAATCCGACTTTGTAATGTATAGTTTGAAGCTCAATTTCTAACTTTTCACGCTTATATCTTCGCAACGGTTGCGATCGAGGATGTATCCGTTTTCGTGTTATGTTCTTTTGGGACAAGGTATCGAACGGCCATAGTCTCGACTCGAAGTCAGAGTTGCACTTGGATAGGTTCCCTCGTTAGACTAATCCAAATTACAATTAACAGATGTAACACACAAAAATGCAATTCATATACAAAATACACATGCGAATTAGATTAAATAAAATTACTATTAATAAGTGTAAAAATACATCACAAATGCAAAAAAAAAAAAAAAAAAAGCTATATTCAAATTACAGCCTAAACGAATCAAAATACGCAATGCAAACTATTACAACTTTAGACTCAGTGCTATAGCAATACACTTTTTGAATTACTGCAAAAGTCTTACAGCTTTAGATTCAATGCCAAAAATATTATAATTTTATTACATCATGAGAAACTAAATTTTTCCTAAAAATGTTGGCCACCACATCCCCCTTAGAATACACATTTTAATCAAAGTAACGAGTTTCCCCGTGGCTAAGCGGTTAGCGTACGCGCCTTTGATTTCCGGGAGTTCATGTGGTTCGGGTTCCACGTTAATCAGTAGGTCCACGTCTCATATAGCGTCGCTGCTGAAATAAAATGAAATATTTTAGTTTAATAGCAAACGATTAAGCCCTGTAAGCTAAGGAAGACGACGATTAAAGCAACTGAATTATGATGGAAGAATTGGTGGAATGAGAAAGTGGGAGAAAACGGAGTACTTGAGAAAACCCACGGACATGATGTCCACCACGAACTTACCTGGCTGGGGATCGAACCAGGGACCCCACGCACCAGAGGTAAGCGCTTTACTACTGATCTGCAGTGCCTCGCTACTGAAAAGAACGCTAAACTCAAAACCAAATCAAATCAGGCCAGTAGCCAGCCCAAAAGTGTAGATGGGGCCGGTGGATGATAGGGAGGGGGATCCAACCATATTATAGTTCATCACCATATTATAGGTCATTTGCAAGCCTACCGTGATAATTTGAGGAGAGGCAGTAAAAATTTAGAAGTGGCTTGGTCCCCGTGCCCCCCATGGATACGGACCTGAATCAAATCAAAGTAACATGACAAAAACTAATTCAAAGTAGGTGTTAATAACTATATCAAAAAATTAATTTTAAGCGGTTGAACTATTTTCCCTTGGCGTGATTACAAGATTCTTGACATTTTTATATAATAGACGTATTGTGTCAATAACATAACATTGCGGTTTAAAAACTGTTTTAAGTACAGAAAACTTTAACAGGGGCATTGGTCCCACCCATCCCAACCCTGTGTGCTTCCATAAAATTCAGTTATGTTGTAGGTACAACTTACGGGAAATACGTTTTGAATTTTGTACATCACAGTCTTAAGAATTTCCATATAGGCCTATATTATAAAAGTATCTTAAAATATCCTTAAGTAGACATTCGTTATTTAAGCTGAAATTACCTTTTGCAACAAAATAATGAACGAAGACGGTCAGGAGCAATTCTCTCCTATTATAAAACACATTTAAAATTTACTGTAACTATTACGAATTTATTTGAATTACATATGCTCATTTTAATATACCATTTCTCTAGAGAATTGTATAACACATACTTTTGTTAAAAACCAAAGATCTTATAAAATAGAGGATCTGCCCTTACGACAAAATCTTACGCCATACGTCACAGTTTCGCCACCCCTCATTCTCCCACTCCGCCCAATAGGATCGCAATGTTTTGAGCCAACAATCATGGCGGAAAGGAAAGTAGCCAATCAGACGATGGTAGAAACGAGAGTAGCCAATCAGACGTGCCGATGCTCGGTTGCTTTTTGGCTTCATCGATTGAATAGGATGAAGATACATATGGGCAGATCCTCTATTTATAACATCCTTGTTAAAAACTAACAGTTGCACAATATTGATGTACGAACAAACGCAGAGTGACTAATCAGTTCTTATCTCTACTGCTGGTGCGCTGTGCTCTCTCGTTTCATTAATTTCTCAACTGAATATTCAATTGTCTATTTGCGAATGCAAGAGCGGATCCAGGGAACAGGAAAGAACATGCTCTTTCGGGCTTTTACGTACTTGACCTACTCCCCCATTCTGCAGATTCGATTTTAATTGATAGTTAAAAGTTTACGCTTTATATGTAAAATATCAATGTAAGTCCAACTGATACATCAAAGTGCTAAACATTTACATTGTTGGTACTCTTTTTAATTTATTCATGCCAGAGGTACAAATACACTAAGGCAACGCACATTTGCCAAACTCCACTCAAGAGGCACTCGCCATAGTGAGAACCAGCGAAACTACCCCTCCAAAACAGCAACTGACTGAACCAACCAACAAGATTAAACAGCAAGAGAGCGGTTCGCGAGTGAGCGACGTACAAGATTCACGTTCTCCAAACATTGTCACTCCTAAAGAATCGTCCCTTCCAGAGAACAGTGGTTCAAACAGAACCATGACGCCTGAAGAACCACGATTCCCGAAGAACAATGATGGACCACGACTTCCGAACAATTGTGATTCCCGAAGAATCACGACTCCCACAGAACGACTCTCGAAGAATCGTTGCTCATTTCTATTGTACAACGACTCACTCACTCATCCAAAAGAGTTAGTCAGAAGTGTCGGCTCACTCGCGAGCGATACATCACTAATTGTTAGTAAGATAGATGAGAAAATTCGATAATACAATCCAACACAAATGTTGCACAACTGGTTTAAACGTAATTTGAAATTAATCCATAAATATTTTGATTGGTGGTGATTTTAACTTGACACAGCTTCAGCTCAAGTCAGCTTCGCCATTTTGTTTTATTTGTTATGTCAACGATACAACCAGCACAAAATTAGCACAGTCATTTCGAAACAGTTTTGATATATTTTACTACTGAATTGTGATTTTCACTTGACATCAAGCTAGTATCGCCATCTAAGTTTTGATAAACGATCTGATTATTGGTAAGAAATATGAGAAATATCAATAGTCCAATCTATCACAAATGTAGCACAACTGCTAAAAAATGACTTGAAATCAATTTTTTAATATTTTGATTGGTGTCGATTTTAACTTGAAAACAAGGCAGCATCGCCACTTCATTTTATTTATTATTTCTTCCAATTGATAGCAGAAACGAAAATTTCAATGGCACAAACCGGCGCAAATGATTGAGACCATTTTCGATCATAGATTGGCTATTTTGTGTTGCCATACGTACGAAGGATGAGGAAAAAAGGGGAAGAATACGTCAAAGAAGTAATGAAATAAATGAATAGTTACGAGAAGATAACTTTAAATACTATCATTACTTCCATCAGCTTTTAAATCCAAACATATGAGAAATTTCGCAGGTCAATCAATTTAAGGAAGAAACAGAATAGGGGTAAAGGACTGTTTTTTTCTTAAAGTAAATAATTTATTTTGTAAAAACTAACTCATAATATAAATTATCCGAATTAAAACAGTAACAATAAAAGAATAACATAATTGTACTTTGCAAAGTATTTTTTAATGTAGAAATATGTGTACATAAGATAGATACTACATTAAAATATATAAGAAATGTATTTAAAAAAGAAAGAAAATATTAAAATCGTGCTCTTTTCTGAAAATAGTCAAGCACAGATTAAGAATACGTTAGCTTATAAAAGTTCATGGTTAAAATACTTGAACAATGGGCATATAGGAAGTCAGTTTATACATACATGCAAAAACTGTATATCGACACAACGGTATTATGAAGAGCAAACACTATGCAGTACAAGAATGTATAGGATGTTAAAAAGTACCTAAAATGAGTAACTGGAAAAGCAACCAACCGTCCACCTTCCACGCCCATATGTATTGGGCCCCTGAGGTTGTAGTGCCTCCTTGTGTTACTGAGTTTTTCCCTTGTATAAGCCCACTTTCAAGTTTTTAACACGATTGTTTTATAATGTTCGGAGAAGAGCTAACAATAAATGAAGAAGCCTTTGTGCTACAGAGCAGGTCCAGTATTTTAAGGGTAAAAACGGCATTTATTCCGAAGTTGGGCGTCCGCTTTCGCCAAGTTTTTTTCGTTGTTATCTCCTTTGCACACTTTCTGCAATTTGTTAATCCGTGCTCTTCACAAACTTTTAAAAGATTTTGTTCGTTATCAATGTATTGCTTTACAAATATTAAAACTGTTACTCCATTGCCCTTGTACATTTGCCATGCTGATAACATATATGCTCGTTTCTTTCCCACAATGCAACTGTTTTGTTACCTTGCGCCAAGTAGTTCCACCCGCTCGCCATATAGTCCCATGTTTATAACCGCTTATATATAACAAATAAACAGATCTTTCGAGACTCTTTTATATTATCAAGCACACAAACGATCAAATTATCCATATCTTTCCTGTAAATTTTAAAAATTTTGCTGGAAACGGACGCCCAACTTTGGAACTTAACCCGTAAAAACCATAAATTTTTTGTCATTTATGTGGAAATTTAGTGTCATTTAGAAAGTGTTTCTTACGAATTCCTCGGTGCACGTCACTTTAAGAAAACTTTATAGTTTAGCGTGTATATACTGCGTACGGAAATGTGTCATAAAAACTGTGAGAGACAAACCAACTTGTGCTATGTGGTTACTAAAAGCAGGAATTCTATCTAACCGAGTCAGAGCAGGAGCACAGCAGGAAAGCTTGAGCGGTTGCGAAAGGGTGCGTCGATAGGAAGCAGGCGCGTTAGCGAGGATGTCGTTAAAACTAGGTTTATCCTTTTTAATTTTACGCCGATACACTATAAATAATAACACCTCTATCGAAACGTTATATTGAGCTTCTCCGTGGCTAAGCGGTTAGCGTACGCGCCTTTGGCGTGGGAGGCCCGGGTTCGATTCCCGGCGGGAGCTCATGTGGTTCAGATTCCACGTTAATCAGTAGGTCCACGTCTCATATAGCCTCGCTGCTGAACGGGACGTTAAACTCAAAATCAACTCAACTCAACTCGAAACTTTGTATCCTCAAAGAAAAAGTACCTCTCAGTGCGGACTTTGGTATTACTCGAGCAGACGGTTCAACCAAATTTTGACTAATTTCTTACATGTTCAAGTTAGGTTAGAGTTTTTATATATATATATATATATATATATATATATATATATATATATATATATATATAAAGAGAACATGCACTAAATAAGCAGCTGCATTACTACTTGCAGACTAACATCAAGAGAGCTCAGTATGAATACAGTGTGGACGTATGGCATATCTAACCGAGTCAAGACAGGAGCACAGCAGGGAGGCCAAGTGATAGCGAGGGGATGCGTCCCTAGGGAGCAGGCGCGTCAGCGATAAGGGATATACGTATAAATAAGGATAATGTAAAAGTGCATTTAAACATATAATACTTTCACTATTACTCAAAATTCATTTCAATATGCTGTGCACTGACAATAATTACTTATATTCACATTCTCATTCCTTCACGAAAAATGTTTCATATCGTACTTTACCCATAAATTTTCTATTTGGTAGAACCGTCTGTTCGAGTAAACCCCTGACTTTTCCCAATGACATTTTACACCACCATACGATGTTCACTTTTGAAAATATAACTTCCATTTCTTTAATTTCAGTGCCGCCTTAAATTTGCCAGATTTTCTGCTCAATTTCAATAATCCGTGCCACTGCATACAACATAATAACTCTTTTCTTCACCAACATAGGTTGTTATAAAACTCACAATCGAAATGTCACATCCGTCATATGTAACTATGTTCTTTGAATTCTGGGAATTAATTTCCTCATTACACCAAAATATCTAACGTCAGCAGGCCTCCACGTAAAATAGTATCAACAATATGCAGCTTCTGATACTTGAAAATACCACATTACACTTCTTTTGTTAACATGAATTTATCTTTTTTTTTTTTCATGTAAATTCTACGTATTTTTCACATTTCTCGACCTACCCGGGTTGGAAAATGAAAGGAAATCTTTGAGTTTTACGTCCCACGCTTATGTCGGATAGGCTAAAGGAGACGGTGATTATGAGAAATGAATGAAATGGTGGAATGAAGAAAGTGGGAGGAAACGGGAGAACCCCGAGAAAACCCACGCACACGGTGTTTGTTCACCACAAAGTTCACTTTGCGGGAGTAGGGTTTGAACCCGGGACCCAATGTACCAGAGGTGAACGCTCTTCCACTGACCCACCGCGGCCCCTCCCCCCGGATTTGGTGGTAACATAAAGACACAATGTTCACACAGAGCAGAAATCTGTTGCGATCCCGCTATTCCGAAGACCGTCATATACAAACTGAACAGGACACTGAAAAAAATATTAACTGGAACTTCTACCTCCAGAGATTTTTCTTGACGGGTTAGTTATTGATAGTGATTGTAACTACATGCTTTGTAATAGAATTGATATTATTTTTCAAATAAAGTAGTGTACGTACCTGCAGTATAAGTTATTTTTATTAAAGCAGAATGTATATGCCAAGTTCGTACGTTACTTTATTTATAGATAAAAGCATATAATAAAACAAAGTCTTAACATTATATTTTGTTCGTAAAGCCTATATAATTTACCAAGTACTACATGATCTAAGAATTCAAGAATATATTTTGATGAACTGTGTGAATGAACAGAATATATAGGGTGAGCGGGAATTAACTCCCTATTGAAAATTGTTAAAAACTTTTAGTATTGAACCAATTTTCATGATACAAAAATCATTTTGTTCCGTACAATGGTAGAATTTAATGCATGATATCTCATTTATGTCATTGCAAGTATCAATGGCGCGGTGTCTAGCCTTGCGTGGGCGGGCTTAACTGGCATCCCGTTACGAAGTATGGCAATCCGTGTCAGTGGTACAGAGATGATGGTGAAGTAGAAAAAGACCTCGTGCCTCGGTAGATGCAAGACTATAAGGAATTCTCTTCGAAACTAATGGACACAGTGTCTGTAGCAGATATTAGAAGACGCGGTCGCCCTTCAGCATCCAGAACGCAGAAAAGTGTGAAAATAGTTCAGGAAATGTTCACTCAGTGTTCGTAGAAATCATAAAGACAAGTATCTCGCCAAAGTGGTTTAATCCGAATCGTTTAAAAGAAAAGAGTTGAATTTTCGCTCGTGAAAACCACATTACTGCCAGCAGTTAGCGCCGGAAGACTGTTATCATCGGTTGGAGTATGGGGAGTTGATGCTTGCTTGGTGTGAAGACTGGTAAAGATCTTTTTGATGTGGTCCGATGAAGTCCTATTTCATATTAAAGGATTTGTTAATCGACATTCTCGTAGCCACAACAAAAGCCAATCAGAAGCCAGCATTTCTCTCAGTCAATCACAAGCCCCCTTTTATAGCTCTGCCCCTAAGTAGTCACTATATATACATGCTCACGTCTCTGGTCTCTTCATTACAATTTCTGAAGATAAATTCGAAACGTCTGATGTCAATACCTTCACCTGGCTGATAGCCCGAGAAGACTTTACTAAAATAATTGTTAATATTGGCCAGGAGAGTATCCGAGGGTACTTGTTGAAAAAAGCTAACATCACCCAAAGGTTACCGTGTGGTGCTGGGTGACAAGAACGAAAGTTGTGGGTCCATACGTTAGTCAGAGACGGTAAATGCAGTTCGGTACCTTGCTATGCTTGAAAATCATGTTCACGGGATTGTAACCTGTGGGGGTAGGGGCCGCGGTGCCTCAGTGGTAGAGCGTTCACCTCTGGTGCTTGGGGTCCCGGGTTCGATCCCAGCCCCCGCCAAGTGAACTTTGTGGTGGGCAAACACCGTGTGCGTGGGTTTCCTCGGGGTTCTCCCGTTTCCTCCCACTTCCTTCATTCCACCATTTCATTCATTACTCATCATCACCGTCTCCTTTAGTCTCACCGGCATATGCGTGGGACGTAAAACTTTAAGATTTCATTTCATTTTTTTTGTATGCTGTGGGACAATTAGAACGACTTAATCTCTTGCAAGATGGGGCACCGTATCATTTCACACATTCTGTCCATGCGTGGTCCGACACCCATTTTCCAAGACGCTAGTTGGGACTCGTGGCCTTCTTGAATGGCTAGGAAGGAATTCTGACCTAAAGTCCTACGACTTCTTCCTCTGGAGGTGGGCAAAAGAGGAAGTTTATTGCACAAAACCAAAAAACTTCTGATGAATTGGAGAAGAAAATTCGCCAAGTTCTTACAAACATACCACTGGAGTATCTGCAGAAGTTTGTCGCAATCATCCCCAGCCATTCACGAAAAATGTTGGATAATGGTTTGCTTATGTGGAATTTTAGCAATGTATAACAATTCTACCATTGTAAGGAGCAAAATGCTTTTTGTTTCATGAAAATTGGTTAAGTATTTAAAAAAGTTAGAAACAATTATCAATAGGGAGTTAATTCTTACCCCCTGTAATTCGAGAAATTTTTACAATCTCAGATTCACTTTCTTCTCAATATTTTCGTAAATCAGAAGTTTCAGGTGGCACGGTTACATTATAAAAGGGTAATTAAGTCTAAATGAAAGAAGTTACTAAAAAAAGATATGCGTTTATGTATTGTAATTACTTATTATTTTTGATGGCTTGCATTTTAGGCTCGTAAAAGAGACAAGAAGTGAGCGGGATGAGTGAGACAGTCGGAGACCCCTATGACATTAATGGCCAGCACTTCAATCCAGATATGTACCTCCAGAAAATGTTGAAGGTAAACTTACTGTAATGTCAATATCTGGCAGAATAAATAAATGGTAATAGTGTAGTTTGATCAATATTCTAATTGTACAGAGCGTTCAAAAAGTCTCTATAAAAGCAACGAGAAAATTATTTTACTCAAAATTTATTATATTTTATGGCATAAAAGCACTATGTACAAGGCGTAGCATATATACACACATTTTCACAGCAAATGTTGGAAATGTCCCCCATGAGCCTCCAAACATGCTTGCACACGTTTGTTCTTGTTCTCAAATACTCTCACAAGTTGTTCATGTGGAATGCTATGAGCAAAATCTCGAATAGCTGTTTCGAGTTCTTGTAGCGTGTGGGGGTTCCCTTTATAAACAGAATTCTTTGCATAACCCCAGAAGTAAAAATCCGGAGGAGACAAGTCAGGAGACCGAGGTGGCCACAATCCCTTTGAAATTATTCGATCTCCAAAAACCTCTTGCAGTAATCTCATGGATTGGCGAGCTGTATGTGCTGTAGCGCCATCTTGTTGTATCCAAGCATTACGAATTTCGTCTTCCGTTAGTTCTCCCATGAACTGGTGAATAATTTCACAATAACGAGTTGAATCTATTGTTTGTCTGAAAAATATGGAGCCGACTGTTCTTCTTCTGGATATTGCAATCCACACCCCTTCTGGTCATGCAGAGGAACTTCATGTATGACATGTGGGTTTTCTGCACACCACAAACGTGAGTTCTGGGCATTGATGTAACCTGATAAATAGAACCAGGCCTCATCAGTAAAAAAAAAAAAAAAAAAAAAAAAAAAAAAAAAAAAAAAAAAAAAAATTCGTTAGACTTGTCCATAACAAACCATGGAAACCATTCACAATACTGCACTCGTTTTACACTGTCGGGAGGAAGTAACTGCTGCACCGCTCTCACCTTATACGGGATAAGACGCAGTTTCTTACGAACCGCCTTTTATGCCGTACCAACACTTATTGCTTCTTCCTGGGCAAGTTTTCGAAGTGGGGGCTACGCTGCATTGCATCCGATATGTGTAGCATTCTTTCTTCATCAAGCACTGACGGTCTACCACTTCGATCATAGTCCATTACCGTTCCAATGTCTCTAAATTTATCGATCAGTGCCCTTACAGTGTGACGATTCGGAACAGGTGTATCCGGAAACCTAGCTGCAAACTTATCTTTGACTGTCTGTTTGTACTCACCTTGTTCACGGAACACATGTTCAACCAGGAATGTTCGTTGTTCTAAATTTAACACCATTGTTTCAGAGACCGCTAACTAGATGCAACAATCACTTCAACGTCACTTTGCCGACTGGAATTTAAGAAAGGAACTTAACGCAAGGCGATAATATAGCAGTGTTGCAAACCTTCGCATAAAATTTTATTTCATGTGACTTTGAATGCGACTTTGACTTGCCACGATTCAGGTGTATAGAGACTTGGAACGCTCTGTATAATCTAAACTAACTTCGTTCAATGTGACTCCAAAAAAGATATATGTTGTCATCTGTCTGGTATCATAGATATTAAACATGGTTCACTGGAAAGTAATATTCAACTTAGTAAATTACAAAATTAGTGTACACTTATTGAAATTTTATCATTTTCGATTATATTCAACCCATGATTTGTGATCCTTTATTAATAATAAGCCGAAATCCTACATACAATTTAATCTATCTTGTAACGATTTGTCGATATTGTATTGCGTAGCGACCTTTGTACATTTAGTTTAGTTCTTTAGCTAATGGAACTTAATTATCGGAAATAACTTTCACCTATTGGTACGAGTGTTATCTCTCATTTTTATGATGGAGTCGTCATGTTTGTGTGTTACATTACGGGCAAGTAAGTTGTCGAAAGTTGAAAAGCATGCATTACAATATTCTGGTAATATTTTCGTAAGTATGATGTAGTGCAACTAAAACAGCTTAAATTATTTGAGACTTCAGTCATAAGGGCTTAAATGATGCTCGTACATGGTGATGTTCTAACCGATAAATTTCGAATTAGTCTTCAGTCTCTGGAGGACGACCTATAATTGTGACTAAATTTTGCCAAAAATTTACGTATGCAACATATGACTGCTGAACACCTCCAATCATACAAAGAAAAGATAATTACCTGAACAACGATGTATTGGTAGTTCCAGTTAAAAAAAAAAAAAAAGTCCATAAAACTTATAGATTACACACCAAAATAATAATAAAAAGTATATTTATCGACTTTTTGTGAAATGCATTCTTTATCGCGATTCACGTATAGAATTTCACATTTCCACTGCAGGGAGCAACTCCAAGGAATTGATTATCTCCTGGCGAAGATAATGATGTATTTGGTCTAGGAATTAATTCGTGCGGGTGGACAAGAGATGGCGCAACGAGCGGAGCGTCCCACAGTTCCGTGTATCCACACATGTGTTGCAAACCCCTGTCATCGCGTATCGTTCGTAGTATAGGGCAGTGGATTAAAGCGTCAACAACACCAGTTTGTAGTTAAGTGAACATGGCGCAATTTGTGCCTGATAAAGTGTTTTTGCGGGTTGTCCTGCTGCATTACTTTAACATGCAGAAAAGTGCGACTGAAAGTCATCGTATTTTGGTGGAAGTGTATGGTGACCATGCTCTAGCTGAGCGAACGTGTCAGAAGTGGTTTGCACGGTTTAGAAGTGGTGATTTCGGCTTGGCAGACCAAGAGCGAGCTGGACAGCCAAAAAAAATTTCAAGACGAAGAATTGACAGCATTGCTCGAGCAGGATTCGTGTCAAACGCAGGAACAACTTGCAGCAGCATTAGGCGTTGATCAAACAACAGTCTCCAAACGCTTGAAAGCCATGTGAATGATTTAAAAGATGTCACATTGGGTTCCACATGAATTGAAAGACAGAGACGTTGAAAGACGAAAAACCATTTGCGAATTGCTGCTTCAACGACGGAGCAGAAAGGGGTTTCTGCATCGAATTATTACGGGTGATGAGAAATGGATCCATTACGAGAACCCTAAACGAAAAAAGGCCTGGGTGAAACCAGGTGAACCAGGTCCATCACAACCAAAACGAGATATTCACTGTGCAAAGGTTATGCTGTGCATATGGTGGTATATGAAAGGTGTGGTGTACTATGAGCTCCTGCAACCGGGTGAAACTATGAATGGAGAACGTTATCGATGACAATTAATGCGTTTGAAGCAAGCTCTGGCCAGAACACGACCAGAATGGGAGAACAGACATGATAAACTTATTGTTCAACATGATAACGCTCGCCCACATGTCGCAAAACCGGTCAAAACCTATTTAGAAAATGTCGGATGGGAAGTTTTACCCCACCCGCCGTATTCACCAGACGTTGCTCCTTCGGACTACAACTTGTTCGATTGCATGAAAAACGATTTGATTGGACAGCGGTTTACTTCTTCAGAAGATATCGAAACATGGGTCTCTGACTGGATCGCTTCCAAGGATGAGGACTTCTTTCGCCACGGAATCCGTACATTGCCTGACAGATGGGCGAAAGTGGTGGCTAGCGATGGACAATATTTTTCTTAAGGTATTTATGTATTTTGTGTTTGTACTACAGCTTCAATGTGTGCGTACCAACCGCACGAATTAATTCCTAGACCAAATAGATAAAAAAAAATCCACAATGCATAGTATTCTTAGGGATATTATTGACTTCTGAATTCTCAATACATCATAGTCGAATAACCATTATCCTATGCTTCTTTGGCATTTTTTTGCAGCTCAGAACAAAACTTAATGTTGGCGCGCGACAGACACTCCTAATACGTCCTCACTCTTCTGCCTCTGGAAGTCAACTAACATGTCACAACTCGTTCAAACTTGACATTGACTGTACCAAAGGTTTAGGCTACAGGGCTTACTAGTTAAAATAGATACAACATCGATAGATGGCACTGTGCAAGTACATTCACCGTTGTTTTTGACCACTCCTTTTATACTTGAAAAGTCTGCGTGCGTCTGTAATATTAACGATTATCTTTAAAATTGAAATACTGCCGATAAGAAAACACAGACATATACATGTCGCCTTGACAAGTCTTAATCGGGTTTGATATCGTCATATCCGGTAGATTTCCTTCTACAATAAATAAATTGTATTAAGTCTTTTCTTTGAAGCTGGTGTCATAAATTTCTTAAAATTGCTGAAATGAAATTGATTAATCTCTTAACATTGGTAAGACTGATATTTAATATTATTAGTTACGTGATCAAACGTGATCAATTCTAAAATAGTACATTTAGACCGAAATACTTGTAATGGGCCATCTATAAAATTTAAAATTTAGAATGAAGAGATTATTGCTAAAGATTAAATAAAATACTGTTACTACTATTATCATCATGATGAGTATTCAGTCGAATTATCTCTTCATGTTGCCAATCATTTCATTCCGTTGTGTTCTGTAATGCCTTAAAAAAACCTTTTATCGGGCTAGGTTAGAAACCCTGAGACTACAGAGTTATGGGGGGAACAAATACAAAGTAACAATTAATGAAAATATCTTTGATATCTCAGAACGGTAAACACATGTTTGGGGGTTTTACCCACGTTTGAACCTTACGGGGTGAGTGTCTGAAAAAGAACAGTTGAGGCGTCTAGTATCAAAAGCCACTTTTTTTTTTTTTTTTTTTAAACCAAAATTGAGTTACATATCGCTTGTTATATGTTTGATCTAAAAGAATTCCATGGACACAGAATTTTGTTTAAAAGCTTAATATTTCATGCTATAAAACTAGTTCAAATATGGGACTATATACGTAGTCGTTTTGTACGCAGAAAGTTTATATATATAATTAATTTACAAGAAATGGATATAGCATATTAAATATTCATGGATCTCAATTAAAATTCGAAAAACCAAATAAGAGTAGTTTCATAATAATTTTCATCCGGTTCACTTCTTGAAAAGGAAAGTGGAAGTGTTCTTTTTAAATAAATTTCTATGTAATAATAGTCCACCTTTTAAGTTAAGTACAATTAATTTAATAAAATCCGGTCACCAAAAAGACGAATTAAAATAGTAATTAGAAACAGGATCTTCAGTACAAATTATGGTAAACGAGTAGAAACAAGGACATTCGTTTGAATCTGATTCACTTAAAATTGAGAATTTGTGGTCTCCTTTTCTTCATTTTTTTCTAATACTGAATTATGTTTAATTGAATAAAATTTTCAGCTAGGTAAGAAAAGTTTCTGGGATTCACTAGGTAAATCTAAAGAGGTTAAATTTAAATTTTGCAAAAGGTCTTCTGGAAGTCGTCGTTGAACTAACCACTCTAATGCTGTCCTATCCAATAAATGTGATATCTCTGTAAATAACGTTTTTTCAAAAATTTTTACCATTCATGCAGTATCTTTCAACTTCCATAAATAAAAAGTAATAGACGTGTCATTAGCTGAGCCTGAAAATTTAGGTAAGCTTTGTAAATCTGTGGAATGTATTATGTCCTTCAGTCTAAGTGTTCTACGATTTTTACTGTCAAATTTTACGCGTCCATTTTGATTCAACTTACATAATGTTCTTTAACTTTAGTTTCTTCATCGGTTACTTATATGTACACAGTCATCAGAGTCACTTGAATCTTCATCGCAGAAATTCTTAATGCCTGTACTTGTAATAATTCTAGGCACATGGAGCAGTGGTCCATTTTCGAAATCAAAATATTTATCTTTGAGGACCTGTACTTCTTGTTTTTAGTTTATTATCTCATCGTTAGATGTTCTCAATTCGACCTGTTTATATTCATTTTCCTCATCTATTATTCTAATTATTCAGTTCATTTTACCCTTTTTCGGCAACAATATCGAACTAAATTTGATCCATGGTATCAGTAACTCAAAAGTTTTGTTTTGATTATCTGGATACACATACGTGACAACAGAATAGCAACCTCTCATACAGCATAAATCAGCATGCTTTCCTTGTAATAAATTAAAATCATCTAAATATAAAGTATTTACAAAACTAAATGTAAATCAAATAAATTAAGTGTGAAATATAGAATACAGTAGAAAGCCATCTTGAATATACTCCAGTACTTGCTTGTCACCTGCTCTCTCAACTGACCTATTTCCTCGTTCAGTTGTTGGTGATATTGTTGTACTTTGACCTGATTTTCCCATCTAATGCGAGTCCTCGTTCTTCGCTAGTTTCGTATTTACTATAAACAACTTCAATTTAACCGTACATTGTCCTGTCTTCTCACCTAATTTCTGAATGTTTTCTTAATTTTGCTGAATAAAATATGTGTTAGCCTGCAAGCTTTGATCACATGAAATTTTTGATTTGAATGCTGAGATTGAATCTTTACTTTTCCCTCCAAATGTGCGGAATTTCCCGTCATTTCTACATTAGTTCTGGTATTTGTAACTAGTACCAAAGCGGTTCCAATGTAATAGTTGACATCTTCAGTTAGAGTTTATCTAGTATATTTTTTTAGCCTTTTCCATTTGTCTGTGCAGTGGACCCGCGTAGCATAGTTGCTGACGCTCTCGCCTTCGGTGCAAGAGGTCCCAAGTTCGATTCCCGGTGAAGACACACTATCGAAAAAGTGTAAAAGCCTTTACAGGCCAGTCATCCCGAGTGTCGGTTTTCTCATTCACACTAGACAAATGCCGGGATGATACCTAACAATGCTCCTAGGCTTCTTCTTTTCTTCCTCCCCAATTCCCCGGGTAGTGTGATTGCCGGGGGACTTCATCCCTATACATGACGAGCCAACATGGTCATAGATGCCGAAAACCCAGAAATCTAATTCCTAATCTTAGTTTGTCTGTTATTTTATGTTTTTATTAATGTTTTCTATAATTTTAAACTAAGTTTCAAAATTCTGAGAATAAATGTTAGAAAGACAAAAGCCATGGTGATGAAGCCATGGCAAAGGAACGAAGGGGTCGGTGTCAAATATGGAAGTAGAAAGAGAGAAAATAGGACAGATGACTAGTTTTCGATTCCTGAATAGTATTATTAGTGATGATATGAAATATGAACATGAAATAAAAGCAAGGATAGGAATAGCGAAAGAAGCCTTTCGGGAGGAAGAAAATACTATTTCGTAGAATTTTGAATGAAGAGTTGAGAAAAAGACTCATAAAATGCTTCGTGTAGAGTATTGTATTGCATGAGTCCAGAAACATGGACATTACGCAAAAATGATGAAAAATGACTGGAAGCTTTGGAAATGTGAATGTGGAGAAGAATAAAGAGAATGAGGTGGGTGTAGCGGAAAATGAATGAGAGGCTTTTAGAAATGGTGGGAGTAAAAGAACAATTTTAGATATTATTAAGAATAGGAAGAGAAACTGGTTGAGACATTGGCTAAGAAAGAACTGTATCATAAGGGACATGCTAAAGAGTATGGTGGCAGGAAAGAGGGAGGGGGAAAAGGAGACTTCAATTAATGGACGATATCACAACAAAAAAAATGGTACGTGAAGACGAAGAGGTTAGCGGAAGTCCTTGGAGCATGGGATCTTCTCAGTTGCAGTAAGTGACCTGCCAATAGTGGCAGAATAACTATAATAATGATGATGATCAATATACTGCTATCGCTTAAATATGTACGAGAATATTGTAACAGATGCAATATTCCAACTCTTCATTATTCAATTCTGTCTTCAGAATTAAAGTGTCCCTGTAGGTACTTATAATGAAAAGTGTGATAATTATAACCTGTTTGTATATAAGCTTTGTTTCATGTAACAGTTCCGCTATTAATATTGTTGATATGCATTGTAGGAGTGTACGCTAACCCAGATAATGGATAAGGAGAAGGAGATAACCAAAGAAACGCAGATCCTGCATTCTGACATGCAGACGTTGGTCTATGAAAACTACAATAAGTTCATCTCGGCTACAGATACCATTAGAAAGGTAGGAACTTCGGCGTAAAGAGTTCATCATGATATTCAGTCTTTGAAATACATTTAATCATTTTAGGTAATAAGAGGGCTGACTGCTGGAAAAGTTTGTGCAATCGAAATATATATATATACATTTCCAGAATTCCACTGCTTTTATATATACAGGGTGTTTCAGATAAAACGTCCAGTGCTTATAAATCCGAAACGGCTGAGAATAAAAAGATGAAACAAAAACTGAGATAGGAAAATGTCATAGGGCGCATCACACGGTGTTGTTGTGGTGACTCCCAGGGCCCTCCTTCAAGGGGGCCCAGGGGCCAACTTCTAATTTTCAAATAGGAACACGTATTGAATCATACCTCATTCAATAGTACTTGAAAAACGAAACAACTTTTGTAGGAAACAATTTTCGATTTGGGCCACCGTTTTCAAAATGGCCGGAAAAAGTGGGTTCTGTATCAGATAAAATGTCCAGTGCTTATAGGCCTAAATCAGAAACGGCTGATAATAGAGAGCTGAAACAAAAACTGAGATAGAAACGATGATAAAGCATATCAAGTGGTGTTGTTGTGGTGACCCTCAGGAAACTCAGTGAAGGGGGCCTAGGTGCCAACTTCAAACTGATACAGGACTTTTTGCAGCCATTTTGAAAACGGTGCCCCAAATCGAAAATTGTTTCCTACAAAAGTTGTTTCGTATTTCAAGGACTATTGAATGAGGTATGATTCAATACATGTTCCCATTTGAAAATTTGAAGTTGGCCCGTGGGCCCCCTTGAAGGAGGGCCCTGTGGGTCACCACGACAACACCATGTCATGCGCCCTATGACATTTTTCTATCTCAGTTTTTGTTTCATCTTTTTATTCTCAGCCATTTCGGATTTATAAGCACTGGACGTTTTATCTGATATAGGACCCACTTTTTGCGACCATTTAGAAACGGTGGCCCAAATCGAAAATTGTTTCCTACAAAAGTTGTTTCGTTTTTCAAGTACTATTGAATGAGGTATGATTCAATACGTGTTCCTATTTGAAAATTAGAAGTTGGCCCCTGGGCCCCCTTGAAGGAGGGCCCTAGGAGTCACCACAACAACACCATGTGATGCGCCCTATGACATTTTCCTATCTCAGTTTTTGTTTCATCTTTTTATTCTCAGCCGTTTCGGATTTATAAGCACTGGACGTTTTATCTGAAACACCCTATATATATATATATATATATATATATATGCGTCCACAGTTGCCCCAGGCGAATCAAATCGCTCAGCGCGCTTCTTATTTTTAACGTTTAGAAACAAAAAGAAGTCATGAATTCGATGTTTTTACTGGACAAAACTCAAGTTTGGTGTGTTGAGTAGGGACTGGCGTTCTCCTGGTGAAGAATGATGCTATGATTGTGTATACCATGAAGTATTTACAATCCTTTTATCTTCTAAAACTATGTCTAGTACATGTTCGGTATAACTGAAGAAACAAGCAACCATTGACTTGGCTGCAGTCCTCGAACGAACAATTTTTGTTGGGTTTCGTCTCACTTTGATAGGCTCAAACAGCGTATTGCTGTTTAGTTTCGGTTCGTATAATTAGACTCAAATTTCTCCCCCTGTAACGATGTAATACACCAAATTAGATTTACCTTGGTTTCCTTTTTTATTTTTTTTTTATTTTTATTTATTTATTTATTTATTTATTTATTTATTTTTTTTTTTTTTGGGTGTGTGTGTGTGTGTGTAAGTATTTCTTGATACCAATTGGCACGAGCCTCTTTTTGAGCTTTGGTCAAGTGGGATTCAAGAGCTTAAAAGTTTCTATACGTTCAGGTAAGCATGCAAATCGTATGTATTACTGTCAATGTTGAGGGATGACTGAATCTTACGACATATCATATGCCCATATCTCTCAATCATTTTACTCACACATCAACATGACTGGCAACGACAGATGTGGATAAACGGTCTTCTGGAAATTCTTTACTGGGAAATGTGCGATCACGCTGGACTTCATAAAAACAATTGAAAAAAAAAAAAAAAAAAAAAACTATTGGATGGTAGTTCACCCTTAAATACCAAATGAAGTGTAGGATGCATTGTTCCGATGTTGAACTACATTTGAACTCATAAAAAATCATTGCTCGAAAGTGTACACGAGACATTTCCATTTCCCATAGAAAACTACTACTACTACAGACTACTGTAAAAAAAGAAACGTAAAGGCTTAAACAAAAAGTCAAAGATAATTTAAACATAGAAACTTCTATTCTTCCGGATTTTATAATAGTGGAACATTAATGCCACTGTTAGTAACAGTTTGCAGAAACTTTTCCACCAGCCCTCCTTCATTATTCCGTGGAATTCGTACGAAGGAATGCAGTGAATTAGGCATCATTTTGATGTGATGTTGACAGCAGGTAATGGATAGTTAAAAAACATTAAAATAATTATTATGCTACATATCTGACATTTTTCCTTTTATTCCTTTGGTAATTGTCCGCACATACCGTATCGCATGCTGCTATTACTTTATGCCTCAGAATCTTGTTTCAACGTTTGAGTAATATTTCTTTCTGGCTTTGCACAGTCAGAATCTTTTGTTTGTTTGTTTGTTTGTTTTCAACAAAAATTATTTCGTAATCTAAAGTTTCAATATTTTTTGTACCTTCTTTAATATATGTATTTATGTTGCTCTGTAAAAGATAGCCAGAAATGATTAAATATTACCAAAGCTCTTTAAATTTATTCTTATAAAAGGCTTTCACAATTTGGGGAAAAAAATTTTAGCTCCACATTTTTCCACCGATGACTTACAAGTTTTGTATTTCTACTTATTTTTAATGAGAGTACTTATTTTTTATGTCCAATTTTGACAGCTTATATACAATGTGAATGCAAGTCTCACACACACACACTTTCTTTGGTTCTAAAAAGTAAAATTTTAATTAGATATTGTCACTTTCTGTTCTTGCACATCTGCCCATAACCTGATAAAAACCTTTAATTGGTTAAGAACTAAACTCTTAATTAGGTGTTTCACTTACACTATTATCCACCTGCTGTCATCCATTATCACATTTAATTAATCATGTACACCTATCATAATAGTGTGAGGTAGGTTATGTTACATAGCCGAAACTGTAACACATAAATATATCTCATGGAGTATACATTGGGTGTCCTAAAAATGGCGCCCACGGACCACAAAGCATTATTCTACAAGTCAAAATAAAGCAATATATATATATATATATATAGATATATATATATTTGTATACCTTACGAGTCCTCGTCTGGAGACACAAATTGGACTATGTGGCAACGTCGCAAATAACGAACCATAGATTAGATCTACCAATCTGTCAAATACAGGGTGGGCCATAAGTCTCTTACCACCCGTTGTAAAATCCGTGTTCGTGGAAAATAGTGAACAACAACCATGCAGTAACATACTAGGTCGAGGGGAAGTCGGATTGTGATGGTAACCAAGGTGGCGGCCATCTTGAAAGCCGCCATCTTGAATTCACGTCAAGATTTTTAAATGGGAACATGGTTATGCGGCACATCATTTTACACTAGAATTTAAAGACAAACACAATGGTGAAACCGGTTTGTTGATATCTTAATTTGTTCAAAAGTTACAGGCATTTCAAATTGCTAATTTTACCTGTCACGTATGGCGGAGCACGTGCTCTACGTGGTTCCCATCCCGAGTTATGCACAAGGTAAGTCGTTTAACCCAATTATCCATGACCCTCAAAACAGTTTCTGGTGAAATATCGGCACAGGCTGCAAATATGCGTTTTTCCAGGTGTTATATCAATTCTTTCCCGATGGCAGCTAAAGTCGATATTGATTGACACTAGCAACACTTATTAGGGTAGCAATCGATTCAACTGTTTGTTGTATTCTGAGAGTAATGCTAATGGCTCCAAGTTAATCTGCGACGTTGCCATATTGTGAAATTCTGATCTCCATAGCGACTGAAAAAGTTCCCGGTGTGCATACTATCATATAACATTTTCGCTTTATTTTGGCCTGTAGAATAGTGCTCTGTGGTCCATGGGCGCCATTTTTAGAAAACCCGATATATTGCTTTGGTCAGTTGGAGTTTTATTAACAACCTTGAATTTTCCAAAGCTACAATGAATAGTTTACTTATTTTTTGTAGATGAAAAGCGATTTTAAGAAGATGGAGGATGAAATGGATTTACTGGCTGCTAATATGGAGTCTATAACGTCATTCTCAGGACAAATATCTTGCACGTTACAAGTGAGTACATATGTAAACACCTCTTTATACTGCTTCAAAAAGCTTGTATGAGTAACTACCATAAGTAAAAGTTATACAGTCAGTAGTTGTCTTTTGTCTGGTAGCACTTAGCCATGTAAAATTGAATATGTCGGAACTGCAAACTAAAACAACTTTTTTTTTTATCAGCTATAAGAAGCTAAACCGAATCTTGATAATGGTTCACTTAATAAAAATTGGGATTATATTATATTAATATAACCAAAAATGATTAACTCCATATATAAATTTTTCATAATGTACTTTTAGAATTCTCTAGCAATTTTGCATACTTTTCAAGAGCAGATACAGTGACTGATGACTCGGTATCATTATGATGGTTTGAAGAAGAAATACAGTTCGTTATAGTTAGTACGTGAGTTAGCGTATGTTCATCACTACTTCTGTTAATATGTTTTGCAGTGCATTATGAATTCCAGTAGGTTTTGCAGTCTCAAGTAGAATCAAGCTTATTACTTTTGATGAAAAAAATTCACAGAGTAAACATGTAAAATTTAGTAATTTAGTTTACAGCTTTGAAGCTGGTATTGGCCTCGACAAAGACGTTAATCATTCAAAACACCGAACTAATAAGTCCATGTACGTTAAGATATATTAATTTGTTTTTATTATTATGTCAAAAGCACCAGGACTGTTAATGAGTCTAATGTTGTCCCCGTTCAAAGATTTAGCAATTTCCCATTGTTACCAGAAAGCTCTTTCGTTCAATTGTACGATGTTTTGTCAACAAATGCAGCAAGCGGACCTGCATACTATTTCTCTTCCAGGGGCACGGTGGCTTAGTGGTAGAGCGCTTACCTCAAGTGCGTGGGGTCCTTGGATCGATCCGGTCAAGTTAGTTTGTGGTTGACAACATCGTGCTCATGAGTTTCCTCGGAATATTCCGGTTTCCTCCCACTTCTCATTCTACCAATTCTATTATAATTCATTTACTGTAATCATCGTGTCCCTTAGCCTAACGGGCATTAAATTGAAAGATTTCATTTCATTTCACTTAGTTTCTCTTCCACTTCCCTTAGGTCTGTCTGCTAGTCTAGGGGCTAGCGTAAGCATTTGGTTCACGTGGTCCTGGATTCTATTTCCGGTGGGAGAGCACTAAAGTTTAAACTCATTACGGTTGGATTCCACCTTAAATGTAGGTCCATGTTTCGTATAGCCTTTATGCTGAAATGGGACGCTATACTTCAAAAAAGAAACAATTATTTACTCCCCTAGTTGTCGCATTCGACATAATTGCACATGAGTTCCGTGACTACATATCTGTTCACTCTAAATACGTAAGAATAACCAAAGGAAGTGTTTTCGTTTATTACAATGGTGAAGTTTATTTATTTATTTATTTTGTTTATTATTATTATACGTCCGATAACTTGCTAAGAGAAATTACGTTTACACTAAGTGATTGACGAGGATATTACTAGCAATAGTATACTGACAGTACTATATAAATTAAGTGCGTCCGGTTTTCAGATTTGAATTACCTGTAGAGTATGTGCCAATTATGAAATGAGTTACAAGGTTGCAGCACTGAGCTTCGGAACTCACTACAAGTTTTGTTTGTAAACACTCAACCATGGTAAGTAAACACGCTATAACGTCAAAAGTAAATACTGTCCTTATGTTCAAAAATATTATTGCTTCTTTTATACAAATTCGGCCCTCTCTGGAATCTTCGTAACTTCTCTCTTCTTGCTAGTACTTTCCTGCTGAAATTATATAAAAGAAAAAATAATCTTTCTGCATACAAGGTCAGTATTAAGAGTTTGGGTTATCAAAACTCATGTGTATATTTACAATGTCCGTCCGTGTGTCCGTCTGGGAGGTAAAAATCTTGAGAACTACTTAATAGACAATAATCAATTTTGGCCAAGGTGTAGAGGGTCGAAAGGTGATAATCGAGTTTGTGAATGGAAGTGATACTCAGACCGGAAGTGATAGTGTTAATTGGAGCCATACTCGGACCGGACGTAAAACTCAAAGATTTCATTTTCATTCCAAGAGAATCAGTTAAGCATTCCAAGAATATCACTCGAATCTCTCTACCAAATCCTGAAATGGTGTAAATCTAATTCCGTTTCTGGTTTCAATATTAGTTTACACAATTCAAACCAAACTCTTTCTCGTTGTGTACGCGTGACGCTGGTACTTGTCTTTAATCTATAAATGTATATCCTACAGCATCCATTAGCAAGTACGCTATAACGTCCTTTGCATCACTACTTTCTGTATTATAGAGTAAATTTGTACAGGCTGTTATTAAATGTTTTATCGCGGCAAATAAAAATAAACTAACCAACTGTAAAGCCTATGGAACCCGGAGGTTCATTGTCGCGTTCACAAAAACTCTCCATTGAGTTCTGTCCTTATCCAATTGAATCCAGTTTCTACTTTGTATTTCTACTTCTGCGAGGTCCATCTTAATATTGTCCTTCCATCTGCGCCTAGGTCTTCCTAATGGTCGTTTTCCGATTGGAATTCCAATTAGAACTTTGAAAGCGTTCCTGCTTTCTTCCATTCTGGCTAAATGACCTGTTCACCTGAGCTTCCTAGATTTGATAACCCTAACAATGTTTGGTATACCGTATAAATTACGTAGTTTCTCGTTTGAAGTTTCCGCCATTCCCGTTCCTCTTGGGTCCGAATATTCCGAAATTACTAAATATGAAAATTTATTGTAGATTTCAATCACTTTTGAGTGCAAAATAAAGCAATTTTTTTTGTAAAGAACTTATACATTCTTGTCTCAGAGTAAAAGTAAACGCAAGAAATAAATGGTAGTTAATCTCGTCAACTTTTAAATGTTTATTACGTATCATTATCAACTTCCATTGGAATATAATTAGATGAGGTTTGTGCTTTAGTTGCCTTATGCACATTCATAGTGTGTGTGTAAAATAAAAGAAATGCATCATATGTTTCGTTCTTTTTTGTTGCAGGAAACTCGGCAGCAAATTAGTAAACTGTCTGGAGTCCATTCGCTGCTGAGGAAGCTGCAGTTCTTATTCAAACTCCCGTCGAAGCTTAAGTCTCGGATAAAAGAAGAGAACTATTCTCAGGTACATTTTCAACATTCACCTGCTTAATGTTTAATATGCATATATTGTAAGGCAGTAGAGATGAGAAGTAACAACTGATAGGTGAATCTGTACTGACCGGGGTTGCTGTGCGTTGTAGAGACGAGGAAAAGTTTTTCTTTTTCAGTTAAATATGTATGTTTTAAATTAAATCGTTAGGGACCCCAGCAGCTTCTCCCTGCTCCAGAACCAGAATGTAATGAAATTTTACTTGTAGTGACCACCTAGCATAGGTTTTTGCGAGTTACTCACATGAATATTCTTGTTATAAAACACTGTATTCATAGCTAAAAAGGCTGTGCCCTTCTAAAGTAACCCGCGCCAAGGAATATGTGACCTACAAAATTCAATTTTGAAGGTATCAAGAGTCGATTATGTCAGAAAAGACAGTGTACATGCAATGTATTTCTAGTGGGGCCCTTATTACAAATCAACATCTTAATAAGTGTTTAGTTCTTTGAGCACCTAGAGCAGGTTAGTGTGTCCTTTTTCACATGAATAATCTTTTGTCTTTCTTCTTCTTTTTTATTTGATTTGATTTTATTTATTTTTGCATAAAATACTGCATTTGTAACTATAGCGGTTATGCCCTCCAAATGTTAACCGTGATATCATTAATATCTCATTTTTTTTTTTTTTTTTTTTTTATGGCACAACCCTTTGCCAAGCCATCAGTCTAACAGCATGTATATGTGCAAACTTGCAACATGGATGAAATCACAGTATCATCATGGATTGCAACCTTCGAACAATAGGGTAATTGTACATGTTGAAGAAAGACACGTTCCAAGTTTCGTTCTAAATTCTTTGACATTATAGTGATTTTTATTGTGGACCAATTTTTAAAACATTCATTTTATTTTGTGCAGTGGACTTATAGAAGTGCATTTAATTTTCATTTTTGCATTTTCTTTCATATTACGTTACAATAGACTCTTTGATAACGTTTTAATCTCATCCTTGGGAACTGGAGCGATAACATACTCTCATAGACTTTGCTTATACGTCACAATAATACTTCAGCCAATGAGAGTGCATGTGCAGACGAGATGAATAAAAATTTGTATGAAACGAGGGTTTCGAGAGTACTTTTTACGCCTGGGTTCTAGACCCAAGGACCTGAATCAGAAACACTATTTAATTATTCGCGAACTTTATTTATTTACTTATTTATTTTGTATTTTATTTATCTTTTGTATTAACCTGTATAGCATAAAGTAAGTATGTAGATATACGCTTATTTTCCTCGGTGCTCGTTATGTGGGTAGTCTGTCTATACGTGATTTAATATTATGTTCTATAGTACAGTGAACTCGTATGGCTAAAGTTATTGCTTTCAACATAACTCTCACATATTGTGGTTTATTACGGTTGTTTGTGGTGAGATTGCAACAAAACTTCATTTTGTTTGAATCACACCATAATTTGCATTATAACATCATTTATGTGCGGATAGCTTTATATGCATTCAGGTTGCTATTGGCGAAGTTGTCAATGCACAGATGATGGATGTCAAGTTCGATTCTTGAGCTTAGTTATTACGCTTGTTTCTTTTGCCTTCCACAATTATCATAATAACGTTTGTACGAATAATAGCTTTTCACTTGCTAATGTAGCTGTTTACTTATTAAAGAAACTGTATTCTGCTGTCTTGTAGGCTGTAAGGGATTATGTTCTTGCTCAGAGAGTGCTAGAGCAATACAGCAACATGCCGTCATTCCACGGAATACAGGAGGATTGTGAGGCAATAGTGGAAGAACTCAAACAAAAATTGAGGGACCAGTTTAAAAGTAAAGAGGTAAGTGGAATCAGTCATCATCAATGTGTGAAGATTATTAAGATGGGGAAAGTCAGTGAAAATGTTAAACATAAATTTGGTACATAAGGTGGACATATAGTCTCTCACTGATAACAAACATTAATCACAAGAAAACTAAGAGTGATGGTAGCATGCGGTTTGCGGCAAATAGTAAAACTAAAAAAACTTTTTTTTTTACTTACTTACTTACTTACTTACTTACTTATTTACTTACTTACTTGGTTTAGAGAATTTCCACATGTGCCCTCAAGACATCCATGCGATATTCAATTTCCATCCATGTGTTAACATTTTAGGAGTCACTATGTCTATTGCGACCCTTATTCTGTTTTTGAGTGTTGCATTGTCACGGATAGGTGTTGCGTAAACCCTGTCTTTAACCTAACCCCACAGGAAGAAGTTCGCGACGCAAGGATTTCTGTCGACTTCGGGTTAAATCAACACGAACCGCTTCTACACGTTCCTCACTAATACTCCATGTACCACTTCTATCACGATCTAAAACACTTCCTGTTGCAATAAACTTGCTGTGCCATTCCTTTGTGCTGTGGTGGTTGCTGTCCATTCTCTCTCCTGAACGTTCGTTGAACTGTGAGGGGAGATTTTGTTTCATGATACTTCGCTTTCTGCTGTGCTGACGCCATTTTTAAACAAATGACTGTCACGCTGCGGTCAGTTGCAATGGATGACAGCACAGGCTCTGACAAAATCTTGAAGTATCATACAAGCGATGTTTTCACACCGCATGCTTCTATCATTCTTTGTTTTCTTGTTATCAATGTTTGTTATCAGGGAGATACTTCATGTCCACCCTGTATTTTAAGACAATTTCAAATGTTTCTTATCGTTTTGTAAAACTTAACATTAATTGACAAATGCAGGTGTTTGCTTCATATTGTAGTATGATTTCAAATATAGGCTTGAATTTTTATCAAAACGCAAAGATATGATTTATTTAGGTATGTTTTGATGATCAATTTGCTGACCAAATGACTTGATTATAATAATTTTAAATTATGTATCAACTCCGTAAAACTTTTCAAAAATTCGAAGACTAAAACAACAGATTAGATCAATTGTTTGCAGTTTCTTACCTTTTTGATACTGGAAACTTACTTCTAAGACAAATGATCATTTATTTTTGTTCTATGCATTTCTTTTCTCTTCGTAGTTTGTTTAAACGCAAAACAATAGTTTGCCATCATATATGTATTCCACCTATCGTAGTAGTACATACACTGAAATTTGAGTGATATATATATATATATATATATATATATATATATATGTCGGGTGTTCTGAAAATGGCACCCTCGGGCAACAGAGCGCTATTTTTCAGGTTAAAATAAAGCAAAAATGCTATATAATGTTATAACGTACGAGGCCTCCTTCACCCGCTATAGGGAATCAAATTTCAGTATGTGGCAACTGGCAACATTGCATATTAACTTGGAACCATTATCATTACTCTACGAATCCATCAAGCAGTTATAGCGATTGTTACACTAATTAAGTGGTGCTAGTGTCAATATCTGTTGACTTTAACTGCCATCTGGAAAGAATCGATGTTATTGTTTGATGGATTAGTATATCTTCTCTGTGTTTCTTTATCTTCGATATTGCCCCACATAGTGCAATTCGCGTTTCTATACGAGGACCCCAAAGATATACAGTTACATATTTTTCGCTTTATTTTGATTTGTAGAATAGTGTTGGATAGTCCGTGGGCGTCATTTTTAGAACATCCGATATTATATAATATAACTCTTTTTTCATAGTTTCGTGCAACTTTCCTCTGATATAATCTAAACTAACGCTAAAAATGAACTACTTTTGATAGACTTACGAAATTCATAGTGGAACTGGAAGAATTTCGTTGTTTAAACCTACTCGCAGACTGAATGTTGAGACACGCATTATCATATTTGCGTTTTTTTTTTTTTTTTTGTACTTTCTTTCTTTTTTTTTTCAACATTCAACATACTAGAAGATTCGTAGGTTTCCTCGACAACAAGTTTTTAATCCTAGAACGTCTATGGCATACATACTCGAGCTTCAGATTTTCTCCTTGTCTCTTAGCCGTGTATCAAATAATTCATCATAATGTCTCACCAAACTTCTTTGTTTAACAAATTACATAGTTTTGCAACTGTAAGTAGTATATTATAATCATTAAAAAAAAAAAAAAAAAAAAAAAAAAAAAAAAAAAAAAAAAACTAGCTTTTTATTTATACCATGCATGATAAATGTGGAAGAATTATTATGACGAAATTGTGAGTAAAACAGTGTCAATAACAGCCCAACGCAAAAAATATCATGTAAGGTTTTTTTTTTTATTTTATTATTTTTTTTATGCTAATGCGAACTGAGAAACAAATAGGTGCTCGAACCTTCACATTCCACACAAAGCAAAATTATTTATGTACTATAGCCAAAATGTAAATTATAATGAAAAGAAATGTATGGAATAGACAAGTAGTGTTAGAAATTAGAAATCTAAAATTAGATCTGAGTATTTATAAACTTCAAGAATCATTTAAAGTGGCGTAATCTGTAGTAATTGCTTTTAAGTCTTGTAAGTAATATTGTTCATTACAGGCTTCACCGAAAGAGCTGGCAGAATCCGTTGATCTTTTGCTTCAGCTGAAGGAACCAGCAGTTTCTTTATGTACGGAATTCTTATCCCATGCTAACCATAGATTAGGGGAGGATCTTTCAACTTTGGAACAGTGCCTTCAGCATCAAAGTCAGGTTAGTACTATTAGTTCCGTTAAACTACATAATCTAAGCAGTGTGAAATTCAGAAGGTACTCACCTTGCTTTTCTGTATTTTCTGTAATTAAGTTCAAGGAAACATGTTGAACATTTATTCAAAGTTGCTTTCTTACAATGTTACCATTTATCGGAGGTGGATAAATTTTGTAAGAGTATCGCGAAATAGGGGCATGTTTGAAATGGGACCTGGCCATCGACACGTTAGCATAAAAGACAGCAACTTTATTCACCTATGTTATGGGTCCAGATAAGTGGCAACGTTGCATTTTCATTTAACATTGGCGTACAAAGAGTGTACAGCGCAAACGCCTAGTCCGATTTTAAAAAATTCCTTCACTTTAGATAAAAAAATTTGAATTGAATTTCAGTTTAGCGTCCCTTTCAGCAGCGAGGCTATATGAGACGTGGACCTACTGATTAACGTGGAATCCGAACCACATGAGCTCCCGCCGGGAATCGAACCCGGGTTTTAGATAAAAAAAAAATCATATTTGGAGACGGTTTCCCCTCTTACATTTTGTTGTAACTCTAATAATAACAGAGTTAACCTATGTCAGGGGACTTTTGAAACATCCTGTATGAAATGGACCCATTTGAATAAAAATTGTATTTCTTTTATTTGTTTCAATTTTTGACAGTAACTCTACAGAAAGAAAATGTGGTGATTCCAGATAAAATATGCGTCACTTTTAGAATCTGTTGTCTATGTAAGCCTCTTGAAGAACCGTCTTCTAAATGCTGAGAAAGTACTTGCCTTGTTCTTCTCTATCTTGTTACAGGTTCATTCAAAAAAAAAAAAAAAAAAAAGTATTAATCATCGAATTTACGTAAACTGTGAGGTCATCATTGTCAACATATAGAGAGGTTGATTTGGAGTGAATTGCACATTCAGTGACTTAAATAAAAAGAAAATCTTACCAAAGTATCCATTTACTGCTAATAATAATATGTATTACAGTTTCGGCAGTATATCATTATCTTATCAAACATATTATGAAAATACAATTTAAGGCTACAGCTTATATATTTCAGAAAATGAGAAGACAATCAATAAGATGTATCCTTTCATTTTTACAGGTATAAACTTTATATAAAAGGGTCCGGCAAAAAACCTTCCGTATTTGGAGAGGGCGCCGTGTGAGTTGTGCTGGGGATACGGCAACGGAAAGGGTATCGATCAATAACGGTATATGTGCAGTTTTCAGTAGTTGCAATGTTGTGATGTGGTGAGCATCATGTTTTTGTTGTGGAGTAGTATATACGTAATGGTGGTTCTATATTTATATAAAGTTTAATCGAATGCGAAATGCTCGTTGAGTAGTAATCATAGAACCACCATTACGAATATATTCCTACACAACAAAGGCACGATGCTTACCGCGCCCACGCTATTGCGACTACTGAAAATGGCACATATACCGTCATTGATCGATACCCCCTCCGCCGCCGCATCCCCAGCACAACTCATGCAGTGCCTTCTGCAAATACGGAAGGTCTTTTTGTCTGGGTCTTTTTTGAAAATTGGGCGGGATCGAACCAGGGACCTCACACCAGAGGTAAGCGCGCTACTGCTGAGCCACTGAATGTATAGAATAATTAATGTCAAGTGCTTGTTTTTTGTTTCTTGCAGGATATAATAGAATTTGTAGATCTTGGGAGCAGCAGTTTCCTTAGTGACCTTTGCTTGGTTGTTGCTGCTTACAATGATATGTTTATCAATCGACCAATCACTGATGATCCTGTAGCAAGGTAAGATCATACAAGTGAGCTATTGCCTCCCTTTTAAGGCTTGTTGTTGTTTGTTCATCGTTGTTGATGATAGATTTGTTCATCGAAATTACATAAAACAGAAAATAATAAATTATAATTAGGGTAATAATGAAATTAAGTTATAACATCTTAACCATAACGTTAATAGTTTATCTTCACCTAAATGAGACGTCCCTTTAGTCTAAAATAGACTGATAACAATTGAAAGTCGGATGTGTTGGATATCTTTCTTTATTTTTGTTATTTTAAAGTAGTAACACATTGTTAGGATCATAACGAGAAAAATAAATGTACACAGTACTTTCTGCCTCTTTGTGATATAACATATGCCTCTATTCAATATGATTTCGGTTTACAACCATGCCATTATTATTTATAATAACATTAATAAAAATACATAATTAACATAATGTTC
Organism: Thermobia domestica; assembly: GCF_964235325.1. Classification (NCBI taxonomy): domain Eukaryota; kingdom Metazoa; phylum Arthropoda; class Insecta; order Zygentoma; family Lepismatidae; genus Thermobia; species Thermobia domestica. Next base: position 204,647,946 of record NC_137465.1, on the reverse strand, counting down.
CATATTATGTTATTGTAACCGGCCAGTTATAAACTTTTTATTTGTGTTGTACTTTGGTTTCAAATTGAAATTTAATTTTTTATAAAAATAAACAAAACAAAGAAAAAGATTTCTTTACATAATTTCAGGTTAAACATTTATTATAAAATATTAAAAATAATTATGTAATTTGTTTGCAAATTCATTTTATATGTTAAAAACAGTTTAACATACATAATGAACTTCCTCATTATGTAAATCTTGCATTAACAAATTTCTTCATTTAAACCAAATTTCAACTTGTACATAAACCCAATTTTCTGGGTCACTTTTTCAATGGCGTGATTTTACATCTACATCACTTGGGTAACAACCTCACCAAAAGTAATAATATATATAACCTCATAATACAGTCAAACCTCTGAATAACGGACACAGCTGGGATATGAATTTTTGTCCGTTACAGAGAGGTTACAGAAATTTAATTACCCACAATGGTAATTGTATGTAGGAATAAACATTAAATACATTATGTATGAGCGTAAATACGTATACTTCAATATGAAAATACTCTATTTAGTACGTATTTAAATTACTGAGAGGGATGAAGGAGAAATTCATTTCTTTTAAATATTATTGCTGGGGGATGCGTTAATATATTCGTATACTGCAAAAGATAATGCGTGTATGGTAATTTTCTTAAGTACATGTCATCACCCTGTAAAAAAAAAAAAATAAAAAAATAAAAAAAAATGCTGGGAAAGATGCAAGGGCCAGAGGAGAAAGGACTAAATTTGTTACGGAAGGGAAGATCTTTCGCATAGAATTCTTGGCCTTACGACTGACCCTGCATGAGTGTTATTGCCTATTAAAGGTTTTCTAGGATTTCCATCAGAAAATAGAATAATTTCAAGTTCAGTTTGAAGCTGTTCTGTTTGATAGTTCGTCAGGTCTAGACTCATGATAGAAACACTTGTGGGGAAAAGACTTTTCTGTCTACTGTAATCAGTGGGGGCGATTGGACGTTAAAAGTGGGGGGGGGGCAAGATATGATCTGAATATGTGTATATCAATGTTAGTGTTCCTGGTTGTTTCTAACACTTTGTTTGACGAAAGGTTGTATAACTAATAGGATACTATCTTTTTCAGTGAAAATACTGTGTATCGTGTTTCATATTTAATTAAGTAAATTGACAAGAGCAACGCACATAGGTATTAACCCTTGATTCCTTGCTCATGAACATCTTAAAATTGTTTGGAAAATTGTGTGATCAGATTATTTTATAACATAATTATAAAACAAATAAATAGAAAGGATATTATTAATCATATTAATGAATAATGAGGCTTGTTTTGTAGAAGTTATATCGAAACTGGGGATTAATGAACAACTTACATTTTTAATTCCACACTTGCCATAAAATGTATGTTATTACTCTTAGAAAATGAAAGACAGTAAATACTACAAGCATATGCTACGACGCAATTATAATATTAATTCCTTTGAATTGCAATTAAAACGCAATTCCTGTAGCTGTCTTAACCCCACGGGAAGACAAATAACCAATACACACTTACACAACGACAAATATTATATGGTACCATTTTTTTCTATGAACTAGTATATGCAAAAACTTTACATTTTCAAATGAAACTATATACGTTAACCATTTTAAATTATGGCTTTTTAAAGGTAAATTATTGAATTTCAGTCAATCAGCTACAGCATCATCCCTATTTACCCTAGGATCATAGTTAGTACCTCATTCTCTTCAGAATAGAACAACCTCTCAAACGGTTTCATTTACGTTTTCCTATCATGTCCCTAAGGCGGGAAAGTTTGAGGGAAAGCTGGATTTTTTCTGATTTTTTTCAAACTTTGATTCCCTCTGGACTCCCTTTGTTAACGCACAGATCTCAAAATCAACTGAAAAATACGAAGGGGTGTACTAAATGTGTATAAAAAATTTCAAGCTTCTATCTTGAAAACTAAGTGCGGGAAAATGTTTACCAATTCCCACAATGCCCCAGATGACCCGGATGTAATATACAATTTCCTGAGACATCCCTATTTATCCTATGATCATTGTTCGTACATCATTCCCTTTAGAATAGAACATACTTTCCAACGGTACCACTCACATGTCTCCATCATGTACCTGAGGTGGGAAGATCATGAAAAAAATGGATTATTTGTTTGAAAAATATTCTTTCTTTGTACTTTTTTGCCCCTCTGTACCCCCCTGTTATAAAGCAGAAATCTGAAACAAATCTAAAAAATACTAAGGGGTGTACTAAATGTATCTGCAATATTTCAATCTTCTAGGTGCAAAAGTAAGCCCTGCAAAAAAGTAATAAAAAGTCATATGAAAAATGTTTTAGTTATGACGTCATCACACTCTTCGTCTCGACGCAAAAAGGCGTGAAAGCATATGTAACGTGTTCTACAATGCCTCCAGGCTTGAGAAAAAAACAGAAGTAAAAAGCTTTGTTGGTACTTTTTAAAATCGAATAATGAAGATTCTAGCATATCACCGAAAAACAGATGATATAATTTAAAAGAGTTAAGTGATCACTTCAAAAAAGTGGGGGGGCAACTGCCCCCTCTTGCCCCCCCTAATCGCCGCCCATGACTGTAATATATCGCAGAACCGAGAATAATTTCTGTCCGTTATGAAGAGGTTATTGAAACGTTTGGGGGGAAAAGAACCGCCCGCGTCCGTATATGAGAGTGTCCGTAAAAGGAAGGGTTTTGTTCCGTAAGAGAACATATATTTTTGCCGGAACAAAAAATGTGTTCGTATTATAGAGGTGTCCGTTAAGAGAGGTTTCACTGTATTTCCAAAATAGGATAATGTGTTACCAAACATTATATCGTTAACTGTTATAACTAAAATTAAGAACACATTTTATCTTCAAACTCCAAACATCATAATCTACATCAAATAAAGTTCAAAAAAGTAACTGTTTCATCAAATAATATACTTCTCTCTAAATTCAAACCAAATTAAGGACTTGCGCTAAAATTAAACCTCAAGTGACTGTTGTGAAACAATATCTTCAATAAAAAACGCAGGTATGTACTTAAAAACTCTGTCAACTGCCAAAAATGTCTCAACACATAAACCAATTCACAAACACCACATAACTAATCAAAAACATTAAATCAATCACAAATTTAAGGCTTGTATCTTTTATTCATGCCTAGAATTTCCAAGTTTAATTAATGTTATGTAATTCTTCTATCAAAAATTTAAAAAAAAAAAAGTTGGTTATGTTTAAAATACAAAACCTCTCACAATGTACCCCAATTAAAATAAACCTTAAACATAACCACATTATTAAAGCCTGTAATTCTGTCCATCACGACTCGAACTCACTAAAGAAATAATTAACACTTCCGACCAGAGTATATACACTTATTTATTAAAACTAAAATACATTGTAATCGGTTTCGACACCTTAACATTATCTTCATCAGACACAGACTGACTACTATATTGAAAGTAGCTTCAAATTTAGCAGTCATATGTAACACATCAATAAAGATTGGAGTATTTCCTTCGAAATGGAAACAAGTATGTGTTGTGCCGCTGATATATAAATTAGATGATCGATATAATGTTAAAAGTTTTAGGTCTGTAAGTTTAGTGAATGTATTCTGTAAAATATTTGAATTATACCCAAATATTTATATTTTAATGTAAAGAATATTTTAACTGATATGCAACATGGTTTCTACAAAGACAAATGCATTTTAACAAATGTTATTCATTTTACCGATTTTACATATTTTGCACTAAAAATTAATTTATGCATAATGTTATATACATTGATATTCAAGGTACAATCTCGAAATTTAACTGGATCTACTGTGATAAAACATGGAGAAACGCCATCTGGATACCCATCTCCAAGATTGGAACATGAATATTCCGAATTCCAAATATGATTGCACAGCAATTTTTAAGCTGGACAAATACAGCAAAACATCATTCATGAATGGCGTAATTGTTAAATTGAAATGTTTAGTGGGTTGGCAAATGCTTAAAAAAAAAAAAAAAAAAGAAAACGAAAGTAAAACTTGTTTCTCTGTGTGCTGTAATAGATATATATATTGAATGATCATGTTAGATGGTTACTGATATTCAACTTACATTATTCAGTGAATAATAAAATAGCCCATTAGCTCATGTTATTCAGTGAAAAGGTAATGTACAGGGTGTCTCAGAAGTAGTGATTCACTTGTTGTTAGGTGCGGTAGGTTGGCTGTATTATTGATGTTGTATATCGGCTGAATATTCCGAAGTCATTGGTTGCCAGGGTTCTGAAGGATCTGAAACTGCACCCATGTCATCCTCGCCTGTTGAACGCACTCAATGAGGGTGATCTCGATCGCCATATCGAGTTTACTGAGTGGTATCTGCGGAGGAGGAAAATCTCATGCCATGATCACCAGACCTCACCTTCCCGACTTCTTCCTATGGGGATATTTGAAGGACAAGGTATATGCAAGACCCATAAACAGTGTTGCGGAATTGACGGCGCGAATCACCGAGGAATTCAACAACATTCCCGTTTAGATGTGCCGAGATGCGTGCAGAAATGTGCGTCTCTTTGACCTCCAAATGCAGAATAAGAATTAGATAGTTGAAGCGCTTGGAGGATAAAGGTGGTATGTAACAAATTGAATATGATGGGAAAATTGACTTCCACAACTTTGCCCGTTAACATACCACCTTCATCGTTTCTAAATATCTGCACTAGGACGAGGACTCACCAAATAATGTGTTAGGTAGCATGAGTAGCATATAACACGTGCATGAACAGCCAAAATGCAACATTTCGAAAAATGTAACATAACACCTTTATCCTCCAAGCGCTTCAATTTAAAGCACTTGATTTTTACATCATCCTCTGTACCTGCAATTTTGTTTCATACCATTCTTGTTTATAATATAAATGTACTGATCACTCGAAATCTGAGTCACTTCTTCTGATATACCCTGTATTTTTTTGGCTTTAGGTATTTGAATCAGGTTTCTTTGTAAGGAACGAAATAAAGACATCTTTTTTTTGTACTTTCTAATCCGAGAATTGAGCCAAATAGTTATCTCGATCTATTAATTATCCTCTGTAGATGTAACAAGGCTCATATTGAAACAGTATGATAAAAATTTCTTAAGTAAAAGTGTACTGATAGGTCGTTGCTACTGTCTGTCTTTTGAGTTAATATTGTTGATAATAATAATACTAATATTTTTGTAGTGAAGAAATGGATGCGATGGCCTTAGCGAAGCTAGGAAGCTTTGTGTTGGAAAATATGCAGAGATACTTTTCCATCATTCAACGAAGAGTGGAAATGGAGCAAGAAGGAGGAGATACGGCAATATTAGTCAGAGCACTCGACAGATTTCACAGGCGGTTACAAGCTATGAACACGCTGTTCGTTGATACAGACTTTGCCAGGTCAGTCCCTGTTTGGCCTTAGATATTTCCATTGTTCTTTGAAATTATTTTTACTCTTTTCTTCTACTCCACAAATTACATATTTTTACTTTCCATAGTACACAAACGTATCGTAAGTATATAGACACATTTACTTATAAAGTTTTCCCTTTACTGATCTGTACATAAAGTTTTCCCTTTACTGATCTGTACCCACTTAATAAGAGACCAAAGGATACAGGATACAGAATAATATCTTGTTGATCGACCTTTAGCTTGAAGCAAAATCTTAATCCGTTGGAGCGTGGAATTAATGAGTTCCGTAATTTTGGCCTGAGGGATTTTTGTCTGTTTTTCACGCAAAAATATCAGAAGTTCTCCACGAAAAGCAGGCCTTGGGGACGCCCTCTGATGGTATAGAATACCCCAGATATATTCAGTTTAATTCACATCCGGGAACTGACTGAACTATTGCAGTTCTTGGATGCCATTTTATGTCCGCCAGGTTTGGGTGTTTTTGGCAGTATGACAAGGGTCGCCATCTTCCATAAACAAAATTATTGTTTTTGCAAGCAACAACCCAGTGAAAAATATCGGTAGCAGACCCTTCTGCAAAATGCCATTGTATCCAGCGCTGCTTATAAAAATATTTCTCTAAGGTGTATCTGCACTCGGGAAAGTCCCGAGTGAAGCTTAAGAGATGTAATCGAGTTTTAGGATATCCAGTGGATATCTCAACAATAGGCATAAGTTATAGTTAAGGTTGAAGGATGCGTATTAATCCACTGCATATCTCAGGGGCAAAAAACACCAGATAGAATGGTTGGCGTGGGAGACCCGGTTTCAATTCCCGGCGGGAGCTCATGTGGTTCGGATTCCACGTTAATCAGTAGGCCCACGTCTCATATAGCCTCGCTGCTGAACGGGACGTTAAACTCAAAATCAACTCAACTCAACCAGATAGAATGGTAATTTCTAAGAATCGATGTTTTTACACTCAGCACTAAGGTTAATAATAAGAAAATATACGATAAATTCGCCATGACACACACACTTGTAATATTTCCATATACGAATCCATTACAAGCATGCATGGAAAATATTCCGATCAAGCGATCAAGAAATATCCAACATTTAATACAACATATATTTTTCATTACGACATTATTGTAGTTACGTCCGGAATTATCTTACGATATACATTACTGTGTTACTGTAGTGTAAATATTTGAAACTTAAAATGGAAAGAGATACATATTCAAAAGAGCGCTTAGTGTCTACTTTCTTATTTCATGTAATATTTCTGTCGAGCGCGAGTCAAGCGTCAGTAATATAGTTACGAATGCTGGATTTGGTCTCTTACCCATGCTCAGCATGACGTCACAGCCATTCAACAGAAAGGAATAATATACAAGAACTGCTATAGTTGCTGAAACATTGGTTGGAAGGAAGGTTTCTGAGGAAGATAAGAACATCCGTGGGAAACCGAATACACAAGGTTTCTCACCAAAAAGTCCTGATAAGAGCAGAAAGCAAAAATAAATTTGCACAGAAGTATATGCTAGCTTTTGCTCGCTTTCTGAAATTGCCCGTAAATATAATATGAATAAAATGTGAATATAGTATCCTAAAAATAAAGATTACGATGTGTTGAGCATGTTAACACATTTCAGCAACTCGGAACGTCCAGAGCTTGAAATGGCTCCCCACATACTCAGTGAAAACTCTCCATATTTGACCGTTGGTTGATTGAGTTGATTTTTAGTTTAGCGTCCCTTTCAGCAGCGAGGCTATATGAGACGTGGACTTACTGATTAACGTGGAATCCGAACCACATGAGCTCCCGCCGGGAATCGAACCCGGGTCTCCCACGCCAAAGCTTGACCGTTGGTTGTAAGCAGTCCAAATGGAATTCTTGAAGAGGTTGTCTCCAGTCCCATTTGCGTCCGCTAGATAAAAATTGGGAAAATATGGATTTACCTATGAAAATTACGTGGCGCCAAAAGTTAAAATCGTGCCGCACCATGTTTGTTACCACTGTTTCCGTTTAGCAATACTTATTGTGATAAGCGAGGTATTACGTCTTGCAGCTCTCCCATGATAGTTTAGTTGAAGCAGATATCTGATAGCTCTAATCCGGCTCATTTCTAGGGTTTCTGCCATGGCTGGAGCCTTGCTTCGGATTTTGTGCCACACGCCTTTTCGTAGTCCTCAACTGGTGTTAGATTGGGCCTGGGTGACCAGAACATGGACTTATACTTTTTTTTTCATACCTCTTAAGCTGGATAATAATCTGATAGTTGGTGGACAGTGCAAACTGAAAGTTTTGGGAAACTTGTCTTTGGCCTGCCCCGAGGTTGCATTCTCCCATTATCCGACCACGTGCGAAACCACTCAACTCTCTGACTCCTTTGGGCAGCAGCATCGTTGTTTCTCTTGTGAAATCTTCACACTTTCCACACCTAAAAAACAATCAAATTACGACCATTAATGGCCGTGAATTCATTGTATTTCAAGGTGTCTATTTACTTATGATATGTCTTTATATTTACCTTAATTTCCTAGTGATCTGTTTATTATTCAAATTGCTGAATTTTCAGTTGACTGTGCTTCCACCTTTTCGTATCCTTTAGCTAGAGGTTGGCAATGAGGAAGGAAAAGCTCAAAGATAAAAAGCTCTGTCTAACTGTTGATTGATGATTATCGCTTTCCCGTACTAGTACGTCATCTTAATATTATAAACATAAATCAATTAATTGAAGTCAACTTTTCTTTCTTTTTCTTCCTCTTCTGTGAAGATAAACTACAAAACTAAAGTATTATCCTTATATATATATCGGGTTTTCTAAAAATGGCGCCCACGGACCACAGAGTATTATTCTGCAAGTCAAAAGAAAGCAATATATATATATATATATATATATAATATTTGTATACCTTTCAAGTCCTCGTCTGAACACACAAATTGCACTATGTAGCAACGTCGCAAATAAAGAACTATAGATTAGATCTACCAATCCGTCAAATAGTTATATCAATTCTTTCCCGATGGCAGCTAAAGTCGATATTGATTAACACCAGCAACACTTACTAGTGTAGCAATCGATTCAACTGATTGTTGTATTCTTAGAGTAATGCGAATGGCTCCAAGTTAATCGGCGACATTGCCACATTGTGAAATTTTGATTCCCCATAGCGGCTGCAGGAAGCCCCGGAGCGCATACTATCATATAACATTTTCGCTTTATTTTGGCCTGTAGAATAGTGCTCTGTGGTCCGTGGGCGCCATTTTAGAGCACCCGATATATATATATTCCTTGCAAGGGGATATTCAAGTACTTTGGAACATTTTAACCTATATAAACCGGGGTCGCAAATCAATAGTTCCTGAGTAATTTGCATATGTGTGATTTCTTCGAAACTTGCCGGCTAAATAGAGCTACACGAGAAACTTTTAACCTGACCCACTTCCACATACCGTAGAAATTGTACATGTGTAATTCTGCATACCTATGTAGGCCATGTGGCAATGTACAGCTCATAACTCTGCATTGTTGCTGTGTTATAGGTCCGAATGTGAAGCAGGGTGTAGTGGTCCAAAATCCATTGCAACTTCAGAAAGTAGCATGGCAACATCGCAGAGGTACTTGCCCCTAGGAAATGACTGCATGGTTGGGAAGAGGTGGAATGAAGATCGTGTGCGGTCAAGAGAAAACGCGAACTATGACTTTATTTGGTACCTAGGGTCGTGCATCTGTTTGGCCAAGATTCGAAGAATGAACGGTGTGTTGTTTTCCAGGAGGCGAACACCTTTTATCAGCAAGCCACGTTCTGTTTCTATTTTACACAAGCTTTTGTTAATGCTACAGTGCTAAATTTGTTATTTTCTTATGGCTTTGCAAGGTTTACATTTTTAACTTTCTAGAAAGCTTATAACAGTAGATTGTCATTGTAGCAATTGGTACGGCAATGGTCGTAATTTTGTTTTGAGTTATTAAAGCGATGTATTCGATTGCTATTTATTTATTTATCTATATATGCAAGGGAATGATTCTAAGAAGGGTACGGACCTCTAACTCCGGGATCACTTCGGTCTTTTAGGTGGGTCTAGGATTTGGGAAGGAACTGGCCCTGGCCTTCTAGAAGGTACCATCCGTGCCTTCGCCTATTGGCAGTGAAGAAAACCAAGGAAAACCTAGTCAAACCAATGACAGCGTACCGATGTACCACCACCAAAAGAAGTCCGTGTTCAACTCTGAGCGACCAAAGTGGTGATCGTTTTATTTGGGATCAGCATGGGGTATTGGCTTCCAGGCAAAAGGTACCACAATTACCAGGATATACTATGCATTACTCCACGTTGCGGGATTTTGTGAAATCCCAGATCGTGCTATGCTGACCAAAGGTGTCCGCCTGCTGGAAAATAACGCACCCGTTTACTGTTCGAATGTTAGCCAGACAGATGCACACACTTGGGTATGAAATCCGTAATAGTTCGCGTTTTCTCTTGACCGCACACGATCTTCATTCCACCTCTTCCCAACGATGCAGTCATTTCCTAGGTGTAAGTACTTCTGCGATGTTGCCACGCTGCTTTCTGAGATTGCAATAATGGATTTTGGACCACTACACCCTGCTTCACGTTCGGAAATATAACACAGCAACAGTGCAGAGTTACGAGCTGTACATTACCACATGACCTACATAGGTGTGCAGGATTGCACATGTAAAATTTCATCGCTCTACGGTATGTGGAAATGAGTCAGGATGAAGCTTTCTCGCGCACCTCTCGTCAGCCGGCAAATTTTAAAGAAATCATACATATGCAAATTACTCAAACTATTGATTTGCAACTTCTGGTTCATATAGGTGAAAATCTTCCAAAGTACTTGTAGAGTATCCCCTTGCAAGGAATACATCGAATTACCAGTCACCTTGTATATACATATAACTATGTACCCCGCCTGAAAAATACATTTCAGTAGTTACATTCGTTGCATGCTTGTGACTTATTGAGCCAGTCAAGGAGTGAGAAAATATACGACTGGAACGAGAATCAGACCCGGGTCTTTGGCTTACTATGCCGACTTTTAACCACTACAGTAGCTAGTTCGCTCATTAAAGTCATATTCTATCACTCAGATTGGTACTTATCCACTTCTAATCACATGTACTTTATCACAACTCCTATTGTGTTTTGACAACTCACTGTCTATATTACATAGCATTTATAACGAGGGAGTCCGAAGATAAGTTTCCCCAGGCGACTGTGGACAAAGGTGGGGATGCAAGACCAAAAATTGCATGTGACATTCAAGATCAGACATACACCCTCCATTCCAAAAGAAACCGAACTTTTAAAAGCAAATAGTACCACTAGTGCCATCTGTTGTAATATTTTACCGGTAGATGGCGTAGTCCCTCATTGACAACTGGTATAAATGTCATGACATTTGGATGCACGGCAACAAAGTTATTGCGTTTCAACTGTCAGTGTGTTGTGTACATCGGTCGGAAAATGAGTTTCAAACAACGAGCTGCAATTGAGTTTTGTGTTAAACTGGGTAAAACTTTTAGTGAAACGCACCAAATGCTACAAAATGCATATGGTGATGAGTGTCTATCTCGTACGCAAGTTTACGAGTGGTTCAGGCGATTCAAATCGGGTAGAGAGACGCTGGATGATGACGAAAGATCAGGCCGTCCCAGAACCGGATTATCGGAAGAAAACATCGAAAAAGTGCGTGAATTCATCAAGCATAACAAAAAATCGTCGGTGAAAGTTATTGAAATGGAATTAGTCATTTCTCAAATAACCGCATACCGCATTTTGACCGAAGTTTTGGGCCTTAAGAAGGTTAATTCGCGGTTTGTACCACACAAACTCACCGAAGACCAAAAAGTTGATCGAATTGCGCATTGCAAAGACATCGTTAAAAGTGCTCGGCAGGATCGAAACTTCTTGAAATCGATTGTAACTGGTGACGAGACGTGGTGTTTTGAATATGAGCCCGAAACAAAGCGGCAAAGTGCTGAATGGAGAGCGCCGGATGAAGGAAAACCCAAAAAAAGTCGCTTGGTGAAGTCAAAAGTTAAGGTGATGCTGATTTGTTTTTACGATTCAAAAGGAATTATCCACAAAGAATTTGTTCAGCCCGGCCAGACAGTCACTGGAGAGTTTTACTTGGGCGTCATGAAGCGTTTGCTGGCAAGAATTCGTCGTATTCGGCCCGAATATCGCGAAATCGGCAGTTGGACTCTTTTGGACGATAATGCACCATCACATCGTTCGCGACTTGTAACTTAATTTTTGGTCAAAAATCACATTATTCGGTTGCATCATCCACCCTATTCACCAGATCTCGCTCCGTGCGATTTCTATCTGTTCCCGAAACTGCATTTGGCGATGAAAGGAAAGTGGCACGCATCGATTGATGCCATTGAGAAGGCGACGACCGCCGTCCTAAAGACCATTCCAATAAAGGACATGGAGAAGTCGTTTGACAACTTGTTGGAGCGTGCAAATATGTGTATCGATGCAGAAGGGGAATACATTGATTAATAAAAATGATTTGTTCCAAAATGTACATTGCTTTTTTGTTTTTTTAAAACGTTCGGTTTCTTTTGGAATGGAGGGTGTACTTCTATTTTTCCACATAAGTACCACGTACATTGAGACATTTGTCATACTGGTCTATAAGTTTCAAAATCCCCTTCAGGCTCTGCATGCAGAAGAAGCGTCGAACAGCTTCTGTGACATAAACATTGCTTCCAGAGCGCCTGCCGCTGAGAGTCTTCTTCAAAACCAGAAACAGATGGAAATCAATGGGTGCGACCGCTCGGGCAACCGCTCGCACTTTTTTTGACCACGACGTCAAAACGCCCCTTCTCTCCATAGCTACCAGGCTGAGATTGAGAGACTCGTCTCCGCCTTACGTAGCCGCTGAGACGGCTCCATTTGCAGGATCTTGGGCAAAGTTGTATCTGAGTGTGTTGCGCGTGCAACCGCTGGGTGTGCGTCTTGTTTCTCCCATTGGTGTTCGCTTTCCTGGGGAAAAGAGAGGGGAAACTTATATTCGGACTCCCCCTCGTACATGGAGGAAATAACCGATTTTATATCATAGCAATTCCAGTATGTATACAGGAATTGGTGTGATATAAAATCTGTTGTTTCCTCCATTTGTGAAATAGTTACATTATCCTTAGATTATTCTTATTGTGTGTAATAACGAAATCTAATGGTATAAATAATTCCCTTAGAATTAGTCATAATTATGTATTTATTACCTTATCCGCCTGTTTTTTATTGCAGAACTGGCACGGAAATAGTTCTTGATGCGGGTAGAAGGCAGTGTTCACATTATCTGAACATTTTGAAGGCACATTTTGTAGACTTGTTGACACAAGTAAGGCAAAGTTTGGCTGCGCCGAAAGTTATTAGTCAAGAAGGAGATAACAGCAGTTTATCCGAACTTCTGACGACACTTGTTTTGGCAACAGTAGAGAAGATCAAAAATATATTAGGTGATCTCCTGGTAAGCTGAAAAAGCAACAATATTTATATATAATTTTTACCAATAGAAAGAATGAGAAAAAACAGGGGAGTTCAAAATGAATGGTACAAAAAGACCAATAACTTGTGACTTTTGTAATGAGTTTATTGAAGAAATAGTGATAATAGTAACGTGTAAGGTAATCTCTTCAAGTTTTTTTCTTTCTTTTCCACAGATGTTCTATGTGGGCCCCTTTTGTGACACGGCAGATATCTAAACGCCTTTCCTCCAGCCATGCTTGCGAATTCTCCCACAAATTACTTAGTTTTAGTTTGTCTACGATTGTCAGCACGCGTACCTTTTGAAATTAAATGTCGACTAAAAGCAGGGAATTCGTGTTACTATTCAGTTCAAAATCTCTTGTCGTCGTGAATTCTGTCGAGGAATTTGAAGCTGAAAATATATAAAATGATAATCATGCCTGTTGTTCTGTATGGTTGTGAAACATGATCGCTTACTCTGAGAGAATAACGCAAACTGAAAGTATGTGAGAACAAGATCTTAAGACGAATATTCGGACTCAAGAGGAACGGGAATGGGAATTGGTGAAAACTTCATAACGAGGAACTACATAATTTATACGGTTTACCAACATTGTTAGAGTCATCAAATCTAGAAGGCTCAGGTGGACAGGTCATGTAGCCAGAATGGAAAAAAGTAGGAATGCTTTCAAAGTCTTAGCTGGAAAACCAATCGGAAAACGACCATTAGGAAGACCTAGTCGCAGATGGGAGGAAAATATTAAGATGGATTTCACAGAAATAGGAATACAAAGTAGAAACTGTATCCAGTTGGCTAAGGATAGAAGTCAGTGGAGAGCTTTTGTGAATGCGGCATTGAATCTCCAGGTTCCATAGGCCATAGACTTAGTTAATTAGTTAGTATCTTTTAAAATTTAAAAGATTGGCATTGCACACACTGTTGTTTGCAACACTTTAAGTTCTCTGCTGGCAAGATGCGTTTACTTTGCTGGACTTCGTTGGAAAGTCGCACGAATATTTTCCACCATTTCATTTCTGACTAATTGCTGTCCAGTTCTTTTTTTCTTGCAGAAGCAGTCTGTCTCCTTAAACTTTCATCCACCTTAAGATAATGTGCCGGTACGGTGCTTATTTACAAAATTTACTCCGGAAGTATCTCTAAACAACGGTTACTGATGAAGTTCTAACGTATTCGAGCATATAGTAACCTTTCTCTGTCTCTAATGCCGCAATTTTACCTACCTACGACATTATTAGGCAAATTCGGAAATGATGAGTTCTTCAGTGTTGTCAAATGGATCTTTAAGATTTTATCTTTTGTGGTATATTGGTATTTCCACAATATAAATTCATCATTGACACACTTGCAGGTAGATTATTATTATTATTATTATTATTATTATTATTATTTTTTGTATCATTCATTTCGAAATGCTCTGTAATTATTATGTAGTTATAATAATATATCAAGTGTAGTGTAAATTTTAATTTTTAAATTAACAGTATTTGATTAATGCCATTGGTACAACGGAGAACAAGTATTATGAGTAATCACTGTACCAGATTAAAAATTTGAAAAGAAATATATAGACTGGTCAAGACAATTAGGGAAGTAAGCCAGAAAATGAGAAAACAACTGAGGGAGATTGAAATTGTTGATGCATTTGGTTGTGATGGTTTTTCCTGTGATCACTTCAGTGCACCTGTGCTGAGTAATCAACATGAATGAACTGTAGGATTATTTTATGTACTTGAATGAGAAACACACACAAGAAAACATGACAATAACATGACAGAAATGGACATTTGCACAACAAAACGTACCTCTAATAATTTGTATGGGTTCTCCGAACACCTGATATTGCTGCACATCTTTTTGGCATTGATTGGATCAGATTGCCAATGCTAGCTGTGGTATGTTTTCCAACTGTTGCAGAGTTCCTGGTGGTGTTGGTAGCAATACATCTGCCGAATGTGTCCCACAAGTATTCAATGGGATTTAGGTCTGGGAAGAACGCTAGTCATACCATCCATTCGATACCATTTGCCTGCGGCACGTGCTCATGAGATCTACATTATCGTCCATAAAAATGAAATGATTGCCAATTACTGCAGCTGTAGGGACAACGTGAGGTCTAAATCTAATTTCTGTACCACTGTTAGAGTACTTTTCCGGATAATCTGGAGGGCTGTGCGTCGTCCTGTACTAATTCATGCTTACAGCATTATTCTACTACCTTCATATTGCGATACTTCCTGTCCATGGGTTGGATAATTTCGAGATCCACGTTCTCTTCAAATGAGAGTGCGTCGATTTAGTAAGTTGGAACGTGACTCGTCCAAGAACAGAACAGTGTTCCACTCAACATGCCGCTATACACTATTCTCAGCAGCCTAGTTTCTGCGAGCCGTCCGCTGTTGAGAGGTTAAAGGAACACACACCACCGCCTTCTTCCCGCAGCCGATTGCGCTCGTCTTAGGGTGATAGCCTGCGTTCTGTTACCAGTACAATATGACCTCTCAACTTGGACATCCCTTTAATTTTGACTTTTCTCGGAACCGGAGAAACTATTTATTTCTATGTATTTAAACCTCACTATCTTGGACATTGGACACTTATTTCTGAGAAGTTTAAACAGGTTTTTTGATGAGACCGAATGAGTAAAATCGATGTAAGAGAATTTTGATCTTCGCAGAGACATGTACTAATACAGCAATGAGTTAGTAAAGATGTCAAAATCGAAGAATGAACATTTCTCTCAAGACGAGGAAGAAACTGAAGAGAATAATTCTGGAGTTATCACACACAAAATAGTCATCCATGAAAGAGCTGTGGAATATTTGGAATAACTTGAACACTATGGTTTCTGTAATCGTGTAGAATTAATTGAAAGTTTGTACCATATTAGAAAAACAATTGAAAATGTGTGAAATTAGTGCAAGTTGAAAAAAAAAAAAAGAAAAGAAAAAAGAAAGAAAGAAAGAAAGAAAAGGAAAACTATCCTTTTTCTTTTAAAAAGTCTTGATTTTTTGTAAGCTCCGACAGACAGCAAACTAATTTCAAGAGAGTGCCAGAGAATTTGAATCTGTTCTTAGCATTCAATTTGAGTCTATATATGTGTGTGAATATCAATTATAAATTGAACTGTTACTTCTCTACTGCTGCATAGGGCTTACACGGATCCTAATGAAAACTCTGGTATTTACAAAATAAAATGCAGTTGCCAAGAGAGTTATATAGGAAAACAAAAAGAAATTTAAAAGTCCGAGTAAAGAAACACATTAGAAATTCGGAAGCGGAAAATCCGGTGTCAGATTTATCGAAACATTTAAAAGAAACGCAACACAGGGTAGAAAATTCAAGAATTTTATTTGGAGCTAGAAATGAAATAGAGAGACTGGTTTTTTGAAAATGTATTTAATCATCTAGACAAGGGATGGCTGAGTGACGAATGAGGCAGTTATTACAAAATTTTCACATCACTGGCATGACAATAAAAATAACATGAGTTGGCATCCTTCCAACAGAGAACAGAAAAGGCTCACAAATTGACTGCGCCATATTTCAGTTTGCTTCAACATCATCTGCAGATCGCTGACGCACGTGACAACGTGTTTTCCGTACAACACAGCTTTCCCCTAGTAAGTTCGTTCCTGTTTATTCCTTGATGTTTCTATTCATTTTTCTTCCTGTTTTTAACTTCCGTGACCAAGATTTCAGGGGAGAGTCGAAAGCTTGGAACTCTAAAAAATTCAGGATTTACAGAAATCTGTTAAGTAGAATGATGTTTTAACCTTTTTATTACTAGAATATAAGTGTTGATCTTTGTACTTCTTGAGTGTGAGGTGGTTGTTTGTTGTAGGTGTTCCTGGAGCCGGATCTGACGTTTGGTCTGAAGCCTCGGTTCCGAGAAGTATTCTGCTGTGAGAGCGTGCGTGAAGGGTTGGTAGTGAGCTTCCTTCAGTACATAACCAACACAGCACGTAGCTTCTGCGAGGGGCAGGATAAGGCACCTCCTTCACTGCTTCTGCTCCTGTCAAGAATGTGCCTCGAATTCGAAATGACAAACATTAACTACGTAGTAAGTCTACCCAAATATAGTATTACTTTGTTTTAGAAGTAGTTGTATTTTATTTAATCAAACAGTTTCAGAATGCATTGATTCCTTTGTCTATGACTTCTAAAAACTGCTGAACTGGACACGTATTTGAAGGTTCCTGCCTACCTGTGGAACCTTTCCGAAAGAAAAGTAAAATAACTTCACTTCTGTAAATGTTAACGAACTAGGCTTCGTAGAAGAAGTACGATGCGTAGTTTATAGTCTTATCGATATTAACTAATTACTTCTTCCTAGAGTAAAATTGGGATGAAGTTTCTGATTACTTTAATTTACTTATTCGGTTAGTTTCAAGCTGTAGCGAACTCGGCTTCTTGGACAAATAACGATTAACAGATTATAAGCTTATCACTGATCCTTCTTAAGTAAATTTGGAATGAATTTCTGATAATTGTAATTCACTTCTGAGCCAGTTGTAGAACTTAACTATAAAAAAATTCGAAAAGTATAGAAATTCGATACACTGAGGAATAATCTTCTACAGGTGGAAACAGCTAGTTTGCTAGGCAAACATATTATCATCACTTTCAAAGGAGTTCGAGAATGGGAAGTGGCGCATGGCGCTAGTGCAGCTTTGGCTACGTACTTTTTCGATAACGAACTCAACAAGAAATATTTCGTCGCTCAAGATGCCATTGCTTCTAAATTTAATTATTTTCAGCAGACTTCCTTTTCGCAACTATATAACATCCAGTAGGTTCCATAGAAGAGAGTAAATAAGATTTCGGTATATCATTATGTATCCTATAGTTTCTATCAGTTATTACATTGTAAGTTATGTAACAATATTCACACTGACCATGAAAGTCAGGGAAATTAAAACGAGTCAGAAAAAAATAAAGAAAATGCTTTAAAATACGCCGAGTCATGGAAATCTAGTATATTTGAGAGAAGAGTCAGGGATATTTTTTAGCTGCTAAAAGAATATATGAAAATCGCCTCAAAGAAGATAAGAAAATGGTATAAGAAAGAAAATTATCTTTAGGAATAAAGAAACTTGAGGAGCATGTAAAGATGTTAAAACTTCAAGCTGTGAAAGGAAACGAACAAATGAAATAAAGTTCAAATGTTACAAAAGGAAAAAGCAAGTTTGTTTTATTGGCCGTAAATAATCAAAGAGATAGGTCAAATTGTATGTTTACTTTGTTTATGTTTGAATGTATTCAGCATGCCGAGATAATGAATATATATTTTATTTAATTTTTTAGTTATTAAACAAATTTCCAGATACAGCATAATTTTGTCATTTTACACAGGGAAATGATAACAAGCAGAAAAAGAAAGAAAGAGAAAGAAAAAGGACCAAAACAATAAAAATAAATACAGTGGAGTCTAGTTAATTCGAACTTGGATAATTCGAAATATTGGATAATTCGAACAGAAGTCCATTCCCCTTGAAAACTATTGAAAACAATAGTAAAAAATCGTGAATAAATCGAACTTTTGAACCTATGTTTTGGATAATTCGAAGTTGAAACAGTTGAAACAGTTGAAAACGAACAGTTGAAAATTTTTAATGTTAAACAGATGTAAACAGAGAAATAGAGTTTTAATGTGTTTTCAGTTATCCAGATGCAGCCATAAAGAAGAGTAATACAAAAGATAAATAGAAAATCTATGTAATGATAAAGATGAAGGTGAGTTGAGGAAGAAGTAAAGATAGAGAACTTGTGCCAATCTCATCTTGTTTCAGAATTGGTTGAAAATTTAAGATGAATTATTGATAAAGTCAACCAAATGTTATTAATATCGTATTCCACGCAATACATGAAATCCAGGATTTATTGACCGTACAAAAACAATCAGATTTACGACTTCTTAAAAGTGTGAACAGAGTATTCAAATTGTTACTAGTGTTTAAATGTTTGGGCTATTCAATGTATGTTGTAGTGTTGTACGTAAATATATTTTCCATTGTACACGTAGTTTGAATTATGTGGAGTCCATGTCGTTTGTTAGTTTGCGATATTCGATCACGCAAATAATAAGCTGCTTTAAAGGTAAAGTCTACACCATATGAATATGTTTTTGATGCACAGTACTTTGGTTTGTTTGTTGTTATATATGTGAAAATGAATGTTGTTGGATAATTCGAATTTTGGATAATTCGAAGTTTTTTCATGTCCCCTTGGACTTTGAATTAAAAAGAGTCCACTGTAACGACAACAATAACATCAATAATATCAACAAAGAGTAAACAAGTAATATTATTTGGCCAGCATGTGTTTTATTGCTCTTTGAAACACCGGGTAGCTCGAAAAAAATGCCCACCTCACTTGTTAGATTATTATAATAGTACGGTATTCTGTGAAAAAGAGACCTCTGTATAATTGTGATCCTAGGGCGCGCATGATGGAATAGGTGGGTATTCCGGGTTTTGCGGGAAGGAACACGTAAGGATAGTTGTTGAAGTAAGGTTTCTGATCTTAGGTTGAAGTAAGGTTATATATAATGTGTGTATAAATGTTGTTTGGTGCTAGTGTTTTGTTCTATTTCAGATATATGAAATTTGACTTATAATAAGTATTTACAATAAGAAAGAAAGCTTACGCTGTATATCAAAAATGAAAAGCGGAGAGTTGGACAGCTATGAGATTGGAGGTCACCAATTAAAACCAAGAAAGAAAGAAAGAAAATCTGAATTTTATCATAAATGACTGTTGATGGTGATACGAGTCAAGAAAAATTTACTTAGTCATGGATATTCAGGAAAAGTCATGTAAATCAACACCAGAATTTCAGTGTGAATACTGTATAATAATAGTAGAGGCGTTCTAGTTTGATAAATGTCCAATATGAAAAGCTTAAATGAAATATTTTGTTTCGCTGTTCTTTTTACAGTATATATAAAAAAAACCTAAGAAATGTAAATGAAAATATCATTATGGTCATCATTTTCAGTGACCATCACTGGTACTGCTACTGCAGATGGAGAAGCTTCATTGTATGACGCTTTTCTGGGGATCTCTTCATTACATCATAAGGATTTTTTTTTTTTTTTTGGTAATAAAGACAATGTCTGGCACACTATTGTTATCTTAATAATAAAACTAATTTTATTATGCCTATATATTTATCTTGGGATTTTTCAAAAGATCTTCGCCGTTCTGAAAACTCACAAAGCTAATAATCAAAATTAAAGGCGCAGAAATTATAACTTCTTCACACGAAAACGAAGGGTAATCGCTGTACACATAGCATCCACATAACTAATTTGTGAAAAACTAGACACACCCGTACATCATGGTTGATAAAGAGAACAAAAAAGTACTTAAAATTTTTCACATACTTAAACAAATAAACAGAAAAAGCACTTTTTAAGTTGATTGCTATGCTGTTTGTTTTAGTCTTTATTTTCTATCATTCCTGTAACAATTCCTAATCGGACATTTTCTTCTCAAAGTATATCCTAACCAATTTAATAATCTCTCTTTAACTATTCCTTGTATTCTTGTCTTCTCACGTTTCGCTGACACTTCTTCGTTGGTTTTTCGTTCTATCAAGCTAATGTGGCCATTCTCCTCCATTCCCATATCTTTAAAGATTTCAATCGTTTTGCATTGCTCTTTCGTAGTGGACCATATTTGAGCTTTATATAGCACGATACTCGTAACGGATTCCTTGATAAGTCTTTCATAACAATTTACTCAGCGACTCACTAAATACGCTTTTATTCTTCTTCCCAAAGACATTTTCACTATTCCTATCTTTTTTCAATTACCGTTCACATGTGAGATCTTCAGAATTATTACTGTCTAGATATCTGAAATAGTAACCTAGTCTGTTTTTTCTGCTTAATTTTGTAGCTGACACCGCTCTCTCCGTTCCAATCACCATGCCTTTAGTTTTCGATCTTTAACATTTCTTTTCATTACATAGTCTTCACACAATCCTTTTAATTTCATTTCAGATTCCACTCTAAAAGTCGTATTATTTGCAAAACGAATACATCTTGACAAAATATTATTTATTAAACTCTCGAACTCTGTCAGTTATGTTTTTTTCTGCCATTTTCCTGTTTTAGTAAAGAATGAGTCAGAAAAAACTTGGCCAGTAACTTTGACCAAAAAAGTAGGTAAAGAAATGAAAAGAAGAAAGGTCGTTTGCATATTTTAGTTGACTATAAAGTTTAAAAAAATAAACACACAAAATATATTATAAAGAACTAATTATGGAAAACTGCTCGTACATTACTCTTAATCCGCTTCATAAGAGTTCGCACATCTTCTTCTGTTATTTGATTGGCAGCTGCAGTCCACTTGCGACGAAAAGTTTTCAAGTCAGCCGCCTTCCCTTTTGATGTTTTCAATGTTCTTTTAATGTGGGCCCAATATTTTTCAATTGGCCTAAGTTCAGGGCAATTTGGTGAATTTGCCTCTCTTCGAACTGCGACGATACCCTTTTCTTTATAACAATCAGTGGCTGCTTTAGAGTAGTGAGAGGTAGCAAGATCTGGCCAAAAGAAAACAGAGTTACTGTATGACATCACAAATGGATACAAGCGTTTTTGTAAACACTCCTTCGTATAAATTTCGCCGTTAATTGTCCCTGTTGTGATGAACGCTTTGCTTTTTTTACCGCATGAACAAATAGCTTGCCAAATCAAATATTGTTTGGGATATTTGGATGCCTTCCGTTGTTTAAATTTATCCTGCAAATCTCCCCTCTTCAGTGCCACGTACTACTCCTTTCCGGGAATTTGACTGAAATCAGCGACACAATAGGTTTCGTCGTCCATAATGCAACATCCATATTGAGTAAGGTACTGATCATAGAGTTTTCTTGCTCTGGATTTTGCCGTCACTTTTTGCTTTTCGTCTCGGTTAGGTACCTTTTGGACTTTGAAAGATCGTAAACTTTTCCTTGCTTAAATCTGTGCACTGTAGATTGGGACGCTTTGACCACACCAGCAACTGCTCTTTCCGATAAATAAGGATTTTGACGCAGCAATGCAGTAACCCTTTTCTCCAGCTTCGGTTGGCTAGTCCCCGGTTTTCTACCTGAGCCAGGTTTTCTTTCAACAGTTAAATCTTGTGCGTACTTTTTAATTACATTTTGCACAGTAGACCGAGGGTATTTTACGAGTTTGCTTAATTTATTTAAGGACATACCTGGATTTTCGAGGTATTTGTTCACAATTAGTTTTCGTTTTTCTAACTGACTCATCGTTCTTTACCACAGTATGCACACTTCACAACTGACAATCTATTCGTGAGTAAGATCGACAGTCTGCCCTTGCTTATGCACAGTGCTGCCAATGTTCATCTTATATACTAGAAAATATGGAGGGAGGAAAGTGGCCAGGTTTCTTCTGACTCATTCTTTACGTAGCTCGTACTTGTTCATTCGTTTTTTTAATTTATTTTATTTATTTATTTTTTTAAAGTGAGTTATTGATTCTTCCATTCCAATGTAATTTTCGTTACCATTTATTCCTATCCTGTTTTTCCTATCAAAATATCCCACTTTATTCGACAAAAAACTTTTCTCTATGAACAGAATCCTCCTGTACATCCTCCGCATTTTTCTGTAAACCTTTTACCGATTACTCCTAAATAAACGAATGGCGTTTCGTAAGCCCTTTCCATCCCTAAACCTAATTTGTTCGTACATTTTGTGGTAAATGAAGGAAATAACTTTATTTCATAGCAGTTGCTCTGTAGGTGCGAATTTAATTATATTAAAAGAGTGTAAAAGTAGACTTTTCGACGTGGAATCGAATTCAGATCTCTGGTTTACTGTGGAGACACAGTTTCGATTCCTAATCCAGTTTTATATTTTTTCTTTTTTTAATTTTTCGTCCTCAGTTTCGTAATTTATTTCAACATATACCTCCTGTTCAACATTCTCATACAATTTTCGTTGTATTGATATTAAAGTAATGTTGTGTAATCTTTATATTTTATGATAATGAATCATCAAGGTCTGTGTCAGAAAGTGTACTCCGTGTTCCTTTAACTGTGAAGTATTCAAGCAAAACAATTACCAGAGTTAAGCTTTTGATCGTGAGTGTAGATTCAATAAACACAGGGAGAACAGAAATACCTGAATAGTTTTTTATTTATTTATTTATTTATTTTATTTCATGCCAAATAGCATATATAAAGGTAACCAAGAAAGTTCTGTCGCTTTTTGTGGAGGTCTGTGTTTCATTGGACTCTCACGCCGTGAATTGAATGTGAATGTAGATAAGGCGAAGGTCAAGTCAGTTGTTGATGTGAGTATATCCAACATACTGCCTGGTTATGGCAGTTCAGTTAACCATGAACTTGATGAACTTGCGTAAGGACAGAGTGAACGTGGGACCTCCACAGAACGTTTATGTTGTACGAGTTCAAACTGGAGTCAAACGCTTCTGCAGCGGGGCGGAAGATATGCCAAGCCTTTGGTGAGGATGTCGTGACTACGTGGACAGTGCAGCGGTGGTTTAACAAGTTTAAAGACGGTGACTAAACACTTGAAGACGCACTACGTGCCGGAAGACCAACACACGTACAAAATGAAGATCTTCAAGCAACAATTGAGGCTAACAGTGGCCAGACATGTGAGGAACTGGGACTACAATTCAGTGTGAGTGCAGAAGTCATTCGCCAGCACCTCCATCAGCTTGGGAAACACTACAAGTTGAGTTAATGGACACGGTTTGACTTCGGGCCAGAAGGCAATGCGAGAAGACACCTGGATTTCTTTGCTGTCTCGTCTGAGGAAGGAGCCACTTCTGAACAGTGTGTTAACATGTGATGAGAAGTGGGTCCTGTACGAAGCTCCACGACACTATATCATTGGTTAGCATTTCATGAACCAGTTGCAAAACAGCTGACACCAGCATTGCACCAGAGGAAGGTCCTCCTGTGTATTTGGTGGACTGCTCGCAGCATCGTATATCGCACACTGCTACCAGCTTGTCAGAGCATCAACTGTGTACTGTTAGCAGTTGAGCCGTGTTGAAGAAAAATTCAAAACTCTGGAACCAGCACTTCTGAATCGCAGAGCTTTTCTCCTCTTATAGGACAACACTAAGCCTCACAAGGCTAGGATGACCCGGGACACCATTCTACTCCTTGGATGGGAAACACTATTGCATCCACCATACTCCCCAGACACTGCATCGTCCGATTATCACCTATTCCATTCCTTGGACAATCACCTTAGAGAACGTCAGTTCAAATCCTTAGTAAAGGTGCACTTGATATCTTCTTCGCTTCACCGCCCACCAAGTTATACCGCGATAAAATCTATGCCTTCCAGAACGTTGGCAGAAGGTTGTCGATGCTGATGGGAACTATTTTTGATCTTGTAAATACATCTTAGTTGACATATCGATGTTCGAAGGTGATGGGTGAAAAATCGACAGAACTTTCTTAGTTACCTTGATAGGAATGTTTAAGTTAGCTTTTTCTTCTGTTATAGATGAACCTAACGGATGAACAGTTCCATATAGAGGAGAAACCAGGACTTACACCAGCTTCTCAAATTTGTTCCGAAATGAGAGAAGTGACACAACAGCTTCTGAACCATTATGTCCGAATGCAAGGCCTCAGCGTTTCTCAGGTGAGTTCAGTCAGAATCACTTAGGTTGTTTTAATCAACGTACAGACAGAAAATATTCTTCCATTTTCGAATTATGCTTTCATCAGAAGAGATTGGACCTATTAGAATACTATCAGGAAAATAGGAGAAAGTACTTAACTTTTTGCCCAGTCTTGTACAGTTTTGTATTTTTCGGTTTTTTATTGTTTTACAAAAAAAAAAAAAAAAAAAACCTAACATTTGTACGTTATGTGT
Source organism: Thermobia domestica (assembly GCF_964235325.1). Classification (NCBI taxonomy): domain Eukaryota; kingdom Metazoa; phylum Arthropoda; class Insecta; order Zygentoma; family Lepismatidae; genus Thermobia; species Thermobia domestica. The sequence goes on along the minus strand of NC_137465.1, from coordinate 204,623,082 downwards.
TATTATAAACTGTTATTTTCTGTTAAAGAATCATACATCTTAAATGATATTCTGTTTGTATTCAGATGCTGAGGAAGTCAGTAGAAACCCGTGACTGGCTGCATACGATAGAGCCTCGTACAGTACGTGCTGTGATGAAGCGAGTAGTTGAAGACATGGCTGCGGTCGATACGCAGGTGGGTGCGTTGTATGAAGAGGGACAAAGACAGGATAGGAGCTCCGATTCCAGTCGACGAACCCACAGGTAGCCCATGACCTTTTCATTTATACGTGTACATATATAAAATATTTAAGGGGCTTAATTATTTCATGTGCAGGTGACGGTGACTTTAAATGTAACTATCCATATACCATTTTTACTATTGAAACAAAGACGTGGTAGACATCTACCGGATGAAATTGAAACCTTTAAGTGTGATATTTTTTGCTGTCTTCAGCAGAGTTTATTATGATTATTATTATTCCATCATTGAAGTGACTCACCTTGAGGTATAGCACAAATACCTCTTATTGCTGTATTACGGAATAACATACAGTTTTACCTCCGCTATGTCTTGGTAATTCAGAGGCATGGTAGCTCAGTAGTGGAGCACTCATCTTTGATGCAAGGAGTCTCGGGTTCGATTCCAGGCCATGTACGTTTGTAGTGGAAAACATCGTATTCGTTGGTTTTCTTCGGATTCTTCTATTTCCTCTCATATTGCCAGTCCATTATTTTTTCATCATCATTCACGTCATTTAATTATGGGGGGTACGGTGACTTAGTGGTAGAGCGGTTACCTCTGGTGCGTGGGGTTCCTGGTTTGATCTCCAGCCAAGTATGTGGTGGACAACATCGTGTCCGTGTGTTTAATCAGGGCACTCCCGTTTTCTCCCACATTCTCATTCCGCCAGTTCTTCAATCATCATTTGCCTTCATCATAGTCCCCCTTATCCTAAAGAGCATAATCGTGGGACGTTAAACTGAAACTTCATTAATCATCTGTCTTCTTTAACGTAAAGGGCATAATCGCAAGACGTTAACTTAAAGATTTACTTTATATATATTTTTTTAAAATTGATTATTTGTAATGTAAGTACACGTACGTTGAAAATGTTTAGGAACAATTGGCTCATCTTTCTACATGGAGAGGTCATAACTGAGTTGAACTTCTTATGTGGTCCTTTGCATCTTTCTGTGGATCGACTAACGCGAAAACTACAGAATGGATCATCTAGCGTTGCATACTAATGGGTTGTCACTTAGATGGTGCCTGTTTGTAACTGGAGATCTAAAGTAAAAGACACTGGAGAATTCTTAGGGGTAGCTGTAGGATGTGTTCCGGAAACATGTATATATTATGTTGAAAATGTACCTAATTACTTTTCTGTCATTTTTAGTTGCAAAATCAATTTAGCTAGGTCTCAAATTTGATAAAACACTTTCTTGGTGATCACTTTCGGGTTTACATAATCGCGTTTTGATAAACGTCTAAACTCAATTTTGCATCTCAGATGTTATATCTAGTATTTATTTATTTATTTATTTATTTATTTATTTATTTATTTATTCCAGTCATGTTTATTTGACTGTATTAATACATTACATAGGGACATTAAAACTTTAAGAGCATAGTACTTTACTTAATGTACTGGAATTCTTGAGTTAATAATAAAACAAACTTAAAACAGCTTTTCTTGAAACGTTTAATTATTCTAAAAGTTGAAACATGTGATGTTGGTGTCAACTCTGGACAGTTGTTTCTGGTTTGTCCCTAGGTGGACCATGTTGTATTTCAAAAAGATGCCATCCTCGTATAAGTTAATATAAAATAAATAAATAAAAAAAATGAGTAGGGAAACATAATAATCGTCCTTCAAATAATTTAGTTGTACTTTGTTCAGGTTGTATACTTTATCTGAAGCAATTAATGAAAAATATAGATGTTGATAGGCTCAGGAATTTTTCATCAGATGACAAGGTTTACTTACGCTATTACTGTGAAAATGTATTATATTGCTTTTTATTTATTTATTTATTTATTTATTTATTTACAGCGCCAGTATATCTCGCCACCAATATCGCTCTAATTGGTCGTCGTATGCCCCGAGTCAACTGGATGGAAGTCTTGTCACCAACATTCAGAAACTGTTCTCAGAGAGAATAGAAATATTTTCCTCAGTCGAGTTTTCCAAAGTATCTATCCTCACTGGGATTATCAAAATAAGCCTTAAGGTAAGCTCATACGTTACTCGTCATATCATGTGAATTCAGAAATGCTTGGTAATTGATGTTCATCAAAAGGTTAACATATTTACAGGGTATTCTTTTCCTTTAAATATTTGGCATTATCACATGAAAGGAATTTGTTGAAATACATTGACCAGTTAGAGCATTATGACTACGTATCTAATATGTAGCAAATCCACGTTTGGCTCGCAGGACAGCAGAAAATGCGGTTTGGCATGGAAGCTATGAGAGTTTTATAGGTGATTGGTGGGACACATCTGCACACACAAGCTATTTAACTTCTGTAAATTCCGCGGAGGAGAGCGATAAGGTCGGATCTGATGTTCAATGATATCCCAAAGATGCTCAGTTTGGTTAAGATCGGGTGAGTTTTGGAGCCATTGCAAGAACTGAAATTCACCACTGTGCTCGTGAAACCACCACAGCACAATGTTGTTTTTGTGACAAGAGGCCTTGTCTTGCTGAAAGATGCCGTTACAAGCTGGAAACTTGATCGATATGAATGGGTGTACATGACCTGCAAGTATCAATGAGCTCTGATGGGGCCTTCCACACGGACTACTGAGCTCATGGATGATCATATAAGGTTCCCCAAATCACAATGGAGCCACCACTGGCCTGTCCTTGTCCTACTGTATACATCTCGAGCAGCTGCTCCCCTGGAAAATAATGGATTCTGACCCGGCCATTGATGCGATGATGGCGGTATGGTAGTTCGTTTGACTATGCAACATTGTACCATTGCTCTGCGGTCCAATGACGATGCGCACGTGCTCATTACAGTCGTTATCGACGATGCTGTTAATTGCGCAACAGTTTGCGTTCTATCCTAGTGTAACAACATCGACATCTTTAGTGAGATGTGGATACCCCACGTCTTGTCCTTGTGCTGGTTTATCCGTCCTTTTCCTACCTTTGGAAGACACTAACCACGACAGCTCCCGAATACCCGACAAATCGCGCTTTTCCGAGATGCTCGTTTCCAGCCATCTAGTCATCACAGTCTAGCCCCTATCAGACTGTGATATATTGCCCGGTCTTCCCCATTGTACGCACAAGAATGACACTGATTCATCGAGTAGGATTCCTGTCACCGTCTGACGATCTGTTCTGTAGTGCTCCGTGCCTCTTATGTCAGCCCAACAGCTTCATTCAAAAAGTAGCAAGTGATCAATAATATTTTGGCTGGTCAGTGTATAATGTTGAGATGTAAATACTAGTATACGAAAATGAATATATGGCTCAGTAACGACAGAAGTGAAAATGAAGAAATGGTTGTTACATCGTAATGTCTATTCTGCTGGTACGTTGATATTTCTCGAATATGATAATTAGCGAGAGATGGTTTTAAATACTTTAATATCAGAGTTTCATAGTACAGATTCTAATGTGATATTATGAATTGTTAAGGAAATTTAAGTTAATTATGATGAAAGTTGTTATAAAAGTTAGAAGAATACTCGTTGTTATCGTAGTTGTTACTTGTTATCGTAGTCAAGATTTGGAAGATAGAAGTGGAAATTGGATTTTTGGGATGTGTCCTATAAGATCTGTGATTCTAAATTTTTTTGACTATTTTTTGTTCAACGGAATGTATTAGTTGGAAATATGTCAGTCTCTTTACTAAGCTGAAAATAAAACATAAGAATAAAGGTTATGTTTGTGAAGGTCAGATACTTGTTATCCATGGTAAAAGCATTTTGTGTGTAGCCATCAACCGAATTTTGAGATATGCCCTAATTTTATGATTGGTCCAAAGTAGGTAAACGATAAGCTTTGATAGCAGTGAACAGGGAATCACTTGGCTCAATGTCGGAAGTGTTAAAGATCGTCAGTAGCACGGTCTCTCGTACTCGAGAAAAATCATGCTGCGATGTTTTCTTTCACGCTTATAAGTAAAGAAAACGTAAAATAGAGCACAGGTTCCTAACACTTCCAACTCCCCTCCGAGGCACTGGATGTCCATTGTTGCTAAGGCTTACCTCCTGCCTACTTTGGACCCTCCTTGAAATCAGAATATATCTGAAAACCCTATTGAGAGCATACCTGAGAATTACACCCTGTAAGGAATACCCTGTACATCTATTGAAAATTGATGAAATATGCACTTTTGGGTTGTGTATGCATGACTTCCTTTTCGCTAATAAAGACCACCATCCACAGTTTCTGGAATTCGAAATAGGGCCCGCTGAAATTTGGCTTTTTCGCGATTTTGTACAGCTCTAGCTCTAAAACTATGCACTTTTTGCCATAGATCCATGTGAACTTTTTATCTTATTTTGATGTAAGGAATCACCTCTTACAGTTTGTCGGCATAGTACATTAAGGCTATATATATATAAAGGGCCATAGCATCAAAACTACGGGACTTACCGTAGTCGGGTTAAGACTTCCCTCAGGAACTAGTAAGTACCTTATCCAAAAATCTATGTTTCAGAATCCTAAGGTACTCACGCAACAATTTTTATAGAGGGAGTTTGGCTATGGGCATATAATTTCAAGTACTTACCAACTACCTGTATAAAAATTGTTGCAGAAGTACCTTAGGATTCTGAAACTTGGATATTTGGATAGAGCACTTACCGGTTCCTAAGTGAAATCTTGACCCAGCTACAGTAGGTCCCATAGTTTTGGAGCTATGGACCTTTAAATTTCATGTTTTCGGAAGCCTACAACTCGGAAAGGAAGCATTTGTGCACCCAGGTTGGTCTTTACTTTTTGTCTTATCTTGGTGTCAGGAATCACCTCCCAAACATTGTCGGTGTTGGTTTTGAAACACCCTATATACAGATGGTGATCAGAAAAATGGAAACACCTGAACGAAATTGCAACTTACCAGATTAATACGGTGTCGGGCCACCTTTCGCCTTCAGAACAGTCTTGATGCGACGTGGGATGGAGGCATAAGGGTCGTGAATGGTAGCAAGTGGAATTTTACACCATTCCTCGTGCAGGGCATCGGCCAGTTCTGTGAGAGAGGATGGAGGTGGAAATCGTCGCCGGAGTCGTGTTTCCAAGACGGACCACAGATGTTCAATTATGTTGAGATCTGGGGATTGGGCGGGCCAGGGGAGGTGTTGAACTTCATCCCGATGTTCTTCAAACCACGCTGCAACAACGCCAGCTGTGTGAATGGGTGCATTATCATCCCGGAAGATGGCGTCATTGTCCGGGAACAACATCCGGACCATAGGATGCAAGTGGTCTCCTAAAATTGCGACATAATCGTTGGCAGTGATTCGTCCGCTAAGTGTGACCGCAGGACCCAATGAAAACCATGATATGGCGGCCCACACCACCACCGAGCCGCCGCCATGTTTCACAGTTGGGCGGAGACACTGCAGATCATAAGCTTCTTTGGGCGTTCTCCACACATAAACACGGCCCGTGGTTTGGAATAGGGTGAAGGATAACTCATCCGACTATATCACACGCTTTCAGTCCTCAACGGTCCAAGTTGCATGGTCGCGGCACCATTTGCGGCGTGCAAAAGCGTTATGGTCTCTGATGAGCGGTTTAGCCCGTGCAACACGACCCCGTAAGTTCATGCCATGTAATTCGCGGCGGACTGTGATTGTCGAAACAGGGTGGGGAAGGTGCTGATTGAGTTCCTCCGTCACTTGCTCCGCAGTGGCACGATGGTTCTGCGTGACAATGCTCTTTAATACCCGGCGTGACCTGTCACTCATGATTTTCTTCCGCCCACTGTTCAGCTTCCTCGATATGGTTTTCCCGTGTGTTGTGTAGGCCATCATCACCTTCGACACTGTCCCACGCGACACACCTAACACAGTAGCCACTGCCGTCACACTCACTCCACATAAACGCGCACCAACAATTTGCCCTCTTTGAAAATCTGAGAGGTCTCCCATTTTACACTACCTCCGTCTACTGCAGCCACTGGACACTGCTGTTCCACTGCGCCTGACGTAGTATGGAGACCGACCTAACACACCACTACCAGCGGTCCGGCGCTGCGGGCGCCACGACACCACTGCCAACCCATACATCTGACGTGTTGCCAACTACAGGTGTTTCCATTTTTCTGATCATCATCTGTATATTATAATAGTAAATTATTTTGAGCACCAACTTTCACTTGAACTAACAAAGTTATGTGTAATTCTGTTTTTTTAAAAAATAGTTATGTTAGTATAAAGCAGCAAATGTTTAAAAATAACTCTGTAAAGACTCGACTATTAGTGGCTTTTTACTTAACTTATAATGTGCTTAATATTAACCTTCCATTCTAACTTGTTTAGAAGTTCCAAGAATTAGGAATTTTAATTTAACTCCAGTATAAAATACGTTTCTTTTCTATTTTCAGACCTTTTTGGAATGTGTCCGATTACGAACGTTTAGTAGGTACGGCCTCCAACAAATTCAAGTGGACACCCATTATTTGCAGCTGTACTTATGGAGGTTCGTGAGTGATGAGAAGTAAGTATATGGTTTCATCATCTTATTAATTGTTAAAGTTGAGTCAAGATCTTATATGCTGCTTGAATGAATTATTGAAATTCAAAGAGGGAAAAATAAGTGACTGGACCGAAAATCAAACCCGGGTCTTGCCTTACTATGCGTGTATGCAAACTACTACGCTATCCAGTCCACCTTTCCAGTTTACCCACTTCCGCTATTGAGGTCATTGTTCACCCGTTTTTCTCCATTTGAATTTCAGTGAGTTCCCACTTGTAAATGATACGGTGTTGGTTTCCAACATTTATGATTTTATAAATTATATTTAATACCAAAAACTAGTTTGTTAAGAGCCTGACATACTAAAAATAACACAAAATTTACTACTTTTCTTTTACTTGTTTTCATACGTGAAAGGAGATAATGAATTGCAACTTACCACAATCATAGATAATGTTATTCTACAACAGAAAATATGAACCTCAAGAATTTTCAGTGTTACCAGAATAACATTTCCCTCAAAATCTAAGTTAAGGCAGCGACTAGAGGAACGAACTCAACAGCATTTGATTACGTATCTCTCATTAACGAACTGTATACTCAAATTGTTGAAGATTTTTCATTTTTATGAATCAGTATCGTTTACTTTATATACGTGCGCGGGATTCCCGACATGCTGCGAAGGAAAGAAGTGTTCCACGTTGTTAATCCTGTGCCCACGCATAGTGACATTTTCAGACATGCATTTTTCAATAGAGTAGGTATGACTTCCTAAGTGACGTTTTTAACCGTACTCTCTACAGTGTATTGTGTTTGAACTATTGGCTTCTGAAGTTCATGTTCCCACGCTTTCGACACGCTGTCACTCCTAAACGGGACGGAATTTCCCCCACGTTCACTAGGACGTTTCTTTTTGGATGTACTATCACCCTTCCAAGTTTGTCCCCTTAGTTAGAACTCACCCTGTATGTATATATATCTAATGGGATTCATTTTGTACAGCTTTGCAGTCTGTTGTAGATTTTTTTTTTTTTTAAATAGACTCATGGTACGTAGCGTTAATTACATTTAATTCTTCCTTAGAGACTTTACACGGACATGTACTTATACGTTTACAGTACTTTATTCTTTCATATTTAGTGCGTTTATTTATTTATTTAGTTTAGTTTATCGTCCTATAATTGTGCTCCGAGGTTAAAAGAGACGGTGATTATTATAATGAATAGAATGATGGAATGAAGAAAATAGGAGAAAACGGGAGAACCCCTAGGAAAGCTACGAACATTGTGTTTGTCCACTACAAAGTCCACTAAGAATTTATTTACTAATACTATTACCTCTAACTTTTCTGCTTTTATTATTATTATTATCATCATCTCTGTATTTAAGTAAGAAAGATTATGTATTAGAACAGCCTTGGCTAAATTCACCTGCTTTAATACAGGCATCTGAATTTAAATTTTATTATTAGGCGATGCTAATATATTGAAGTAAATCTCGTTGCTTCTGATACTAAATGCATCGCGCCGCCACTAACAGTATACAGTCGTCACTATGAAAGATCAGGCTGGCTTTTGTAGGGGGAAACCGGCTTCGAACGTCGGCTCAGATATATTTCGTACGGTTCCCACGTTAAACTGTAAATTTAACTTACGAAGCTAATGGATATAGTCTTATTAAAATGCTGAGGAAGCAGGGCTAATGAGGAAACAAAAGTTTATTCTGAGAAGATTTAAATTTAGGTAGTTCTTAATTTATGACAGTCAGTGAAACATAAAATAAACAAAACTAGCGATAGACTGTTAATTTCATTCATTGAAGTTGTTAATTTTACCATATAAATTCAAATAACTAATCTAGTCCCATATTACTAACAAGGGAAATCCTTATCAGAAAATTTGGAACAATGTAATATGCAGTATTAAAGTTTAGAGCTAAAACATTTCACATCTTATTGTAATGCATAATACTAATATGAGAAGTTCTCATATTTTCTCTTTCAGGAGATACAAAATGGGAAATTATGATACTCATTTTCTTAAGATGAAGACTTACCGTCAAACGATTATTAGATGTCATAGTTTTATTAATCAGGAAATTAGAATACGATTTAATTGTAGATCATCATCATTTTTCGTTGAGAAGATAGTGAATACAGTTTGCTGGTGGTAGTTGTATGATGTTGAGACTTAAAGGAGAAGGATCTAGTAGTGATAGAAATGTATGCACTGCCCGCTGCGTAGATGATTCAGGAAGCAGAAGGAAGTTAGAAGAAGTCACAGGCAGAGAGAAGAGGGCTTCATGCGTGATTGTAATGTTATATTTTAATGCAGTTATGGGGGAGAAACATGAAGAAAATGTCTTAGGCAATATAGTTTAAACAAAACAGTAAAAGAGGTGGGAAACTGGCTAATTTCTGTAGACAATTCAGTAGTAGTTGGTAACACTTGGTTCAGGTAGCCTAGGGAAAGAAGATATACATTTAATCCTACGTTTTGCTAAATGTGACGTGTTAAATTTAGCTATTGTAAATAAAAATAACTACAACTTTCTGAACAACACTTCTTTTAAAGTTAGGAAAATTAATTGCTCAAATTCGTTAATTAAACGTAAATGAATTATATTAGTAAAACCTGTTTGAATGAATTGTATCCCTACTTCTGCTGTGCTACATAGGTACGTGACACCATCGTGACATGATCGCAAATAGAAAATCCACTTAACAATAGAACCCCTCTCGTCCATTCTCGGCTGGTTCTGCCACTCCGGCTGATTCGACCGTGCTCGAGCCGAACTTTTCTCTACTCGTCGGTGAATCACGAGGTCCATTGTCGTTTACTGCCTTCGCGACATTGTTGTTACCGCATATCCGCTTTAGTGCTAGGTCATCTTTTGCATCGTTTCTTTCGTTGTGTGTGTTTTCTGTACTGTATTGTACAGTTTTTAGTGCTTACCGTTCTTTTGTTTTTACTTTAGAGAACATTACAGTAATTTTTGAGTTCAGAGATTGTTTAGTTTACTGTAAATTCGTATTTTTCTGTTTTTTTCTAATAATCCGACCTTTTTTTTTTTTTTTCGTTCCGACTATTCCCCCAATCCCAAACATGACAAATTAGAGGGGTTCTACTGTATTTGGAAAGTTGTAAAGCTAATTAGTAAAAACTTATCAATAACCGAGTAAATTATGAGAGTATGTACACATGAAAGTTACATTTATTCTTTGCTGGTGGTTGAATCGGTAAGTATTATATACCGTCCTATACCCCACGTATGTCAGGTTTTAACCTCATCAATATTTTTTTAGGTTTAACTAAAAATCTTATATTTGTGGCTTAAACTAATGCCAAGCAACAACAATACTCTAGGGTTTATCTGGTCTCTCATACCCCAAGTATGTGAGATTTTATCCTCACCTTTTTTTTTAAGATTCAATAAAACTTTTAACCTCAAAAACACTTTTAACGTAAAAAAATATTGTACCTTTTAATCCAAACAAAAATGTTCACACATTTCCATGTATGAGACATGGTTAGCCACTGTTAAAATCACCCTTTACCCATGAAGTTTGTGGAGTGACAGACGGTCGGGCAGACGTACGAAGGGCCTAGAACACTATATGCATGAGTTTAGATTTTCCACCTATATACTGCACAGTATACTGAAAACGAAATCTGTATATTTACTTTGAAACCATTAAAATTTCTATTCTGATGCTTTAATATTCCAATTTCTGATAAGTTAGACTATTTAAATGACTGCAATGAATTCTAATTCCAGCTTGGTTCATGTTCTTCTGGATGAGATTCTTGGCAGCGCGATTCATCGCTGTTTGGACCCAGTTCTCATGGAACCCAGTGTCGTGGAAATGATCTGCAGTCGAGGGTAAAAGTTACAATACAATGTTCGAATGAATTACGCGAATAATGTTGATGTACAATAAACTGTGAACTTATGTTGGACGCGAATGAGTTACTTTTCTGGTAAATAAGTTAATCTTATTTGTTGTTGAGTACAATCTTCTGTACATTTCTTACTGTATGAAACATAACTTTTCAGTTTAGTTGTATTTATATGTAAATATTGATGAAATAAACAGAAATTTTGTTTTTAAACTGTTCTTTCTTTTCGTTCTTTGTGAAAGTTGTTTCTTTTGGGGAACAGAGGGGGGGGGGGTTAATTAAAGGAAGAAAAAACGTCCTCGCTACATCTTAGTTTAAATGGTTTTTCTCATACGCTGCATCAATGCTGATAATAACTGTTCAACAACGAAAATGTAAATTGAACAAAATCAGCTAATTCTTATTGATTTTGTGGTGCTGATCACGAATTTGAAAGTTATTTTCGAATATTAGCTCTACTTTTCGTTTTACAGGCATGTCTAATAATAACGCTTTAAAAATAAATATTTTCGCTTCGTTTGGGGTAAAATGTTACACTGATCCGGCAACACTGGAGAAACTATATGAACGCTTGGTTCATTGTGTTCCTTATCTCAGTAGTGTTCTGCTATTGTTAGAAAACACAGGTTTAGTGCAGTTATCAGCGTTTTGGGTGTGACGTTTGTGTAGTGCAGGACATAAAAATACAACTACAAGTACGCAAAAATACTGGTATTTCGAATGTATATTTTTAAATAGTTGTCGGAACTATTTCAAGTGACATTTTGAGAATTTCAATAAACAAAAATGCCGCGAAATTGTGTAAACAGTGCGGATAGCTTCTGCTACGTGTGTGGGGAAGTGGCATTTTCCTCACAAAAGCAGACTATAACACCACTAATAAGAAAAGCCTATCAATATTACTTTGGTTGTAAAATTGGAGACCAAGATAAATCTTGGTCACCCCACATTGCGTGTAACACTTGTGCCAGCAATCTAAGAAATTGGATTAATGGGAAGGGGCGCTCAATGCCTTTTGCAGTGCCCATGATTTGGAGGGAGCCAAGCGACCACATCAGAGACTGTTATTTTTATATGGTTCCTTCCGTCAAGAAGGGAATTTCCACGAAGAAGAAGCGGGCCTTGATCTATCCTAACATTCCTTCTGCAATGCGCCCTGTTCCACATGGAGAAGGACTACCTGTTCCTGACCCACCTAAAGAATACGATCTTTTTTCTGATGATGATCAAGAAGTTGAAGCTCCTGAATCAAGTACTTCGAAGGACCCTACGTTTGTTGTAGAAGAACCTCCATGTGAACCACATAGACTTACTCAAGAGGAACTAACTGATCTAATCAGAGACTTGGACCTCTCGAAAAGCAGAGCCGAAATTTTAGCGTCACGCTTAAAGCAATGGAATTTATTGCAGGAAAAAGTAAATATTTCAGTGTATCGGAATAGGGAGAAGATCTTCACTTCATTTTTTACTATGGAAGACACACTTGTGGCATGTACAGATGTAAATGGTCTCATGAGGGCACTTAAAATTAATTACGAACCTACGGAGTGGAGGCTCTTTATAGATTCGTCCAAGGTGAGTTTAAAGACAGTGCTTTTACTTATTGGAAATGAACTTCCTTCAATTCCTGTAGGTTACGCAGTTCATATGAAGGAATCTTATGAAAACTTGAAACGTTTACTTCAAGCCATTAAATATTACGATTTTCAGTGGCTCATTTGTGGTGACCTTAAAGTAATAGCACTGTTGCTAGATATGCAGTTAGGGTATACAAAGTATTGTTGCTTTATATGTGAATGGGACAGTAGAGATCGTGAATCTCATTATCGCAAAAGTGATTGGAGTACCAGAGAAACTCTTCAGCCGGGAGTGAAAAATGTGCAGCATGAACCACTGGTAGATCGTAACCAAATTTTGCTTCCCCCTCTACATATTAAATTAGGTCTTATGAAAGTTTTGTTAAGAGCATGAACCAAGAGGATGAGGCCTATAAGTACCTAAGAGGACAATTCCCTCGATTAAGTGATGCCAAAGTTTAAGAGGGTGTTTTCATAGGGCCACAGATTAGGAAACTATTCAAAGATCACAAGTTCGACGAAATTCTCCAAGGTGAGGAGAAAGCTGCGTGGGAAAGCTTGAAGAGTGTTTGTTCACAGTTCTTGGGAAGACACCGAGCAACAAATTACAAACAACTGGTAGCAAAGTTGTTATTGTGCTACGAAAATCTTGGTTGCAATATGTCTCTGAAACTCCACTTTCTTATTCACATCTAGACTTCTTTCCCGAAGATTGTGGAGCAGTAAGTGACGAACATGGTGAACGTTTCCATCAAGATATTGCAGCCATGGAGAAAAGATATGAGGGAAAGTGGAGTTCTAACATATTGGCCGACTACTGTTGGACTATTGCAAGGGATGCTCCAGATGTAACCTACAAAAGGCAAGCCAAGCGAAGACGCTCAAAATAAAAGAAACATAATCCTGTACAAGGGATCACTTGAAACTTTTGTCTACATTGCAGTGTAGTTCTTGCACAAAAAGGTATTTGTACATATTTTTCATGTTTTGATGTTAATATTGATTTTTATTACGGAATTGTTAATGTTTAACTTAACCACGGTTACTTTATTTTCTGTATCACTGTGAAACTAGTATTTGCGCAATTTTGAAAAAGGAAGTACAAGGATATAGAAAGCTATAGGTTAGGGTACTTCTTAACTCCCCAGCTTATCACATCACAGTGAAATAGATAAATAAAAAAAAAAAAAAAAAGGGAAATGTAGGTTTTTACAAGGATTTTGCTTAAATGTTCTATAAATATTAATACACTTGTATATATACAGCTACTGTTGTACAAGGGCGTTTTTTTTCACAACCTGAGCTAAGAAAATTCTTCTCTTATCATTTCCTTTCATATTATGCTTAAATGAATGTAAAAATCGCAATTTCAAAGAATTTACATACTTTCCATCAAAATTTGGGTGCGACAACGGAAATCAATTCCGTAACTTACATGCATTATCCATCAGCTACTTGGAATAACCAACAAAAAATATTTTGTTTCCATAATACGAGGGGTGATCAGAAAGTAAGGTTACAAAGCCTGTAGTGAAACGTACAACCAACGGATAATACATGCATTGGGTTATTTTTCGACATAGTCTCCATATCAGTTGAGACACTTGAAGGGATGAGTTTGAAGATTCCCTGCTGGTAAAAATCTTGCCCTTGCGTGTTTAGCCACGTTGTCACGAAGTGTTCTACGTCCTGAAGCGAAACAACAGCCTCCTAGGTGCTTCCGGACGAGAATCCCAATTCTGCCATCAGATGCCATAACGTGGTCCTCCAGTTGTCCTGAATCAGCTCTTCCACGCGAGCTGTGTTCAAATCTGTTGATGCCGTACTGGGTTGGCCACTGCGCTCTTTGTCGGTGACCTTTTCTCTACCAGCTTCAAACTTTCGACATCATTCTGCGATATGCTGTCGAAACATTACAGTCTCTTCGTAAACCTCTACCAGCTGTCAGTGAATTTCAGCCGGGATGACATATTTCGTCCTCAGAAATCGAATAGCTGAGCGGGCTTGTTCGCGAGACCAGTTTTTCAAACGAGTCACAATTTACCTATAACTAGCACCATAGGTGGCAGGTGGCTGGAAGTCTTCACATTTTCCAACTCCGTGTATTAAAATTACCGCATAACCGTCTCATTCCTCGATAGCAGACCAAACTCCAGAAATATCGGCCTTGTAACCTTAGTTTCTGATCCTCCCTCCTAATAATAATATGCAAATTATGAGTGCTGCAATAGCATAGTAAGACGTCTATTTACCACAGGATGACCTGGATTTAATTCCAGTGGAGGGTGGGAATCATTTCTCGTTCAACCCTTGGTGTATGGGGGAGCTGTGGGGGACATTGCCCCCCCCCAACTTTTTGACAAAGAATATCCCTATAAGATGCCTAAAAAAAGTCAAAAATGAGAAAAGAAAATGGTCAAAAATGAGAAAAGAAAATGGTCAAAAATGAGGTCTTCCCACCCCTCTAGCAAACTTCCTAACTCCACTCATGCCTCGGTGCAATGCGGCTCTGAGGAGTATCCACCGTCTTCGAAATGGAGAAACCTGGGGAAGTAAAGGGGAGGATCCAGAGCACGGTTCTGATTATATTCCTTCCAAAAGAGTTGAAATTACTGCTGCTCATGATACTAGATTTAGGGTTGTCTCGTCTGGAAATATCTCAGGGTGTCTATCGGTCACGAAAAAGTCACGAAATCAGAAAACGGTCATGAGTCACGAAAAAGTCACGAAATTTAGCTTTTGGGTCACGATTTTTTTTTAACTGTACAAATGTAAGTACAGATTGGAAAATTATGTTCCACAAAACGTCAAAATTCACCACCAGAAATGTCGATGGTCGGGTTTAGACGCTACTAAATCGCAACCAAAGTACGTGTCTATCGCATGGATGAAAATTCGACCTAATTCGCATCCGAATTCGCTCTTGAAAATGTTAGGAAATTTTATGATTTGGTAAAGAAAAGGTCACGAAAAAGTCACGAAATTTCATTTTGGAATTTTAGTAGACACCCTGTATATACATGTTCGTATTTTTAAAAATGCTCTGGCTTGTCTCGTATTTCGAGACGAAAATTCTATCTCTTCTCGTCTCGTGGATATGGAGCCGTTATGTCCACACACAGTTCTTGGACCTTAATAGTCAGGGCCGTAACTTGTGGGTGTAGGGGGCAACTGCACCCCACCCTCCCAGAGAAGCTTTACGTCGTTCGACGGCACCACTTTATGACAAAATTTTCTTACTCCATATACGATACGGACATGAAATTATAAAAATTATAAATGAAACATCAAACTGGTTCACTTACATAAACAAAACAGCACACAAAAGGTAAATAAAACAAAAATGGATCCATTTCAGTAAAAAAAAATTATATTATTAGAGACCCTAGAAATAATTGTCCTCTAAATTAATTTGTCATGTATGGAACGGCCCAGGGGCATAACTTATGGCCCCGCAGACCTTGCCGAGCGGAGGGCCGACAGGCGCCCGGGGGGCCATAAAGAGTAAGAGAAAGATGGAAAGAAGGGACCCAAATATTAATGCTTTAAGTTACGGGTCTGTTAATAGCCTGTTCCATAAGAAGCGTAAAGAGCAAGCAACTAATGACAAAAATAAACTGTGAAACAATGAATAACGCTACAATTTAGATTTAGTAAACTTTACACACGCTACATGTTTGCCATTTTGTTTTTTCTATTCATATTCAAGATTTCTACGTTATTGAAACCTAAATAATTATGCAAATTAAAATTATTTACAAAATTACCAAAAACCAGTACAAAATGCCATTTCAGTGTACAACACGGACTTCCAAAAACTTATCAAGTAAAAGTAGATAATAATAATAATAGTGAAGATTTCAGAATTCAATCCTCCATCTCAAATCGCAGCAGGGGTCTCACAAAAAAGCACGTATGACAGCAGTGCTTACGAATGGGGTGCCAGGTAAAAAAAAAAAAGAAAAAAATGGTTGGAAACCTCTGCTTTAATGAAACTCACATTTACACACAAAACATCTTAAATCTATTCTGTCAATCAATGAAGTATATCATGTTGCACCCATGTTTCTAATCATATTTACCAAGTTTCTTCCCGTATGAAGCAATGTTTTTGCTGTTCTATTATACTCCACAATAGATAGATACGCGTATCTTCATCTTCATTACAAAATTCTATACTAATTTATATTGTAGGCCAGTGTTTTCAATTGGTAGTCCGCGAACCCCTGAGTCAGTGGAACAAATTTAGGGACATTAAGATCTCATAATTTATAAAAGATGTAAAAAAAAAAAAATTAAAAAAAGTACCATGGACCCCTTGTATGTATGTGCATGAGGGACCGCGGTCACTACCTTTTGCGCATGGGGTCCCTGGTTCAATCTCAGATCGTGCCAAGTTAGCTCTGTAGTGGACAAACACCGTGTGGAAGTGTCTTCGCGGGATTCTCGCGTTTCTTTCCATTTTCGTCATTTCAGTATTATCATCAATCTCATTACTGTCTCCCATAAGCACGGTGCATACTTGTGGAAAGTTGAAGTAAAAAGAAAAACGAAGGCTTATAAATTTAATTTTAGTGAATATCGCTACTTACCCCTGCACTACTACTACTGATACTACGCAGATACCAAAATTTAAAGGGGAGCGGTCCGTCCTTAAATATAAAAGGGGGTTCGCAACACTGTAGTAATTAGGAACCATCGTTGTAGGTTATAGTGAATACATTACAGACTATTTAGTCATAAAAACTCAGGGGGCCGTGGTGGCTCAGTGGTAGAGAGTTCACCTCTGGTGCACGGGGTCCTTGTTTCGATCCTAGTTTGCGCCAAGTGAACTTTGTGGTGGACAAACACACCGTGTACATTGGTTTTCTCGGGGTTCTCCCGTTTCTTCCCACTTTATTCATTCCACTATTTCATTTCATTACCGTCAAATGGGGTGAATAGAAACATGGGGGTGAATAGAAACAAAACTCCCAGATTAGTTTTGGATTTATCTGGACGATAAATTAATCAAGAAAACTGAAATTTCTTAACATAGTCTTATACGGCTAAAGTGTCCAGGGCAGAGACAAAATGTTTTACTGAGTTGGGAACACTGAGGTAGACGGCAGTAGCATTAATATGTTACTGAAATCTTACACTGTATTTTAGCGCTCCTTAAACTTTCTTGGTAAGTATGACATTTTCATATTTGTTGCATTTGAGCATATGCCTATTTTGTAGTTTGTTGTTTCATTTACTGACGTTCATAGTAAAAGTTTTCCTTTTGTAAATTATTTTTAATCAAAATTTAACTTTACTGGGTTATTGTTATGATTTTTAATTAGTGGGGTGAATAGAAACACTTCTTGGGAAATTCTTGAAATTCCTCAAGGAGTGGAAAATTCTTGAGGAGCAGAAAAGAGGACCTGATAGGAATGTATCAACCATCTCTAAGAACAAATTTCCAAGTCTTCTGAAAAAAAAAAAAAGTGTGAAACTGAAGGAGGAAAATATCAGGGCTGGATTTGAAAAGTGTGGAATTTTTCCCCTTTGTCGAGACCAAATACTGAGGATGTTGCCAAAAAAAGACAATGAACGAGAATAAACAGAACAGCAAAAGTCATCTCAGACTGTAAACCGTTCCCTTATGGATCTTCTCAGGAGCATGAGAGAAGATGAAAAAATTAAATAAGGGAAGAAGAGAGTACGAATAGATGTTTCTGGTAAGAGTTTTGGTTTGTTTTCTGAAAATGATACATTTTCATCAAATCACAACGAAATTCAACCTACCTTTGTATTGTCGGAAGAGGAGAAAGACAACACTCCAGAAGACAACATTCCAGACGATCACGAACTAGATGATGGTTTTCTAAAGCTGGTGATTTTGCTGTGGTAAAATGAGAAGCTAAAACTCGATGAGACTATTCAGCACCCAAGTGCAAAAATGGGAACATGATGCATATGTGGAAGTGTTTTATAAGAGAGCACATAAACAATGAAATTTTCAGAACGAAACTGTTGGGTTTTATTAGGAGTTCGTCAGCACGCTTCAAGTATATGATAACTTTCGGGCCCCTTCGTGGCTAAGCGGTTAGCGTACGCGCCTTTGGCGTGGGAGACCCGGGTTCGATTCCCGGCGGGAGCTCATGTAGTTCTGATTCTACGTTAATCAGTAGGTCCACGTCTCATATAGCCTCGCTGCTGAACGGGACGTAAACCTCAAAATCAACTCAACTCATGATAAGTTTCCCTGATGATTTCAGTGGTTTAAATCTTATTCAAATATCATCAAAACTATATGGTCGTTTATACCTATATTGTGCATTGTATTGTTTTATAAGTTTGTAACTTATGTAATACTGGTCTTATTGAACTAATACCTTGCAGCTATCAAATAAATAGTTCGTTTCAACAAATACGCTGTTTCTTTTTTACCTTTCCAATAGTATAAAAGAAACAACAATGAAAATAAAGTAATTGTTTCTATTCACCCCATGGGTAGGGGTGAATAGAAACATTAAGAAAAATCAAGGTGAAGAAAAGTGGAGTTGATATATTAATATGACGTTTACTGAAATTCATTAGCATATTAAGACCTTTCTTTTGGAATAATCTGATACGCGAAATCTTTAACATTACCAGACTTATATTCTCATATAGCCAAAAATGTGTTTCTATTCACCCCATTTGACGGTACTCAAATGACACTTCGGAAACTGCTATTTTCAACTACTTAACGCGTAATCATCGTAAGATAGCAACACTTCAGAGAGAGAAGGATGAACTTTTAACATACAGATGAACTATTATTCACGGGGAACGGACAGAATGGCAGGAGGACAAAATGGCAGGGGACATAATGGCAGGATATAATGGCAGGAGGACAAAATGGCAGAGGACGAAATGGCAGGCGGACGAAATGGCAGGGGACAAAATGGCAGGCGGACGAAATGGCAGGCGGACGAAATGGCAGAGGACGAAATGGCAGGAGGACAGAATGGCAGGAACTTAATTTGATTTGTCGGGTTTTAAACTATTTTGTTTCTTGCTTGATAAATTAAGATTTCTACATAAATTTTCGATTTATTCATTATGATCCAAAATTCGAACTGCTAATAATATTTCAATTCTAATTGACAGTCATCTACAAACACCTTACTATTGCAAGCTTTCTATTCATATCAGCAGTGTCTTAATGAAAGAAATTAGTTTTAGTCGTTTTCTTTTTTTATATATATTATTTAAGATCTTTTCGGGTAATACTAGAAGGAAGCAGCTTTTATCTTTATTTCTCCCGTTTTCAAAGGGTCTAGGATGTTTCGGTGTAGGGCGTTTTGGTGTAGGATGTTTCAGTGTAGAATGTTTCGGTGTAGGACGTTTCGGTGTACGGATGTTTCGGTGTACGGACTTTACGGTGTAAGGACGTTTCGGTGTAAGGACGCTTGGCTGTAAAGGACGTTTCGGTGTATAGCCTAATATTCGATTGCATTAATCATATGCTTGTAATGAAAAGTCATGAAGTGTCATAGTGTAGCCACTCTGCAATAGTGTAAACTGATTAACACTGTTATTGAGTCTCATTGTTATTGCTCAATCTTTTCGTAACATTGGCGTATTTTTTTTCGTTTTTCTGACTTCATATCCGCCAATTAACTTATTTGTTCCATTTGAACAGCACTAACAAGGAGACTTACGGAAGTGTAATTTACTGATTTGAATGAAACTTTGCATACTTGTAGAATATCAAAAAATAACCGTCACGTTTTTTTTTTTTTTTTTAACTTTGGTAATGGTGCGGTTTAAGGGTAGAAACCACGCTTTGAACGTTAGAGGTGGCCTCGAAGCATAAACAGAAAATAATTATTAAAATAGAAGATTAAATGATACGGCCAGCTTACTGCCAAGGGGTTTTAGGACAGGTGATTCAGAACCTGACGTTAAAATTACAAAATTCCAATTGGCGGATCCAATATGATGATTACAGTTACAAATAGTCTTCTGGTTTGAAATGTTCTGCAGTTAGCCAAGAACAATTATAATTGGCAGGGACTACTGAGAGAAGGTGCAGACTGATTTGAAACTAGTGTTTACAGGGATACAAACAGTAGAAAGTGTGACTAACTAACTAGCTAACTAACTCTATGGCCTATGGAACCCGGAGGTCCAGTGCCGCGTTCACAAAAGCTCTCCACTGACTTCTATCCTTAGCTAATTGCATCCAGTTTCTACTTTGTATTCATATCTCTGCGAGATCCATCTTAATATTATCCTTCCATCTGCGCCTAGGTCTTCCTAGTGGTCGTTTTCCTATGGGTCCACCAGTCAAGACTTTGAAAGCGTTTCTACTTTCTTCCATTCTAGCTACATGACCTGCCCACCTAAGCCTCCTAGACTTGACGACCCTAACAATGTTGGGTAAACCGTATAAACTATGTAGTGTGACACAGTCAGTAAATTCTATGACTCGTAGCTACATCATACAGCCTTTAATTTCTGCAAATAATGTTTTATTATCACTACTGTTAATTGTTTTGTAGGAAAACAATGGAACATTTGGTCTTATAGTCCAATACAACCTCTTTAAATTTGAAAATATCCTTGTGAAAGCGTCAAATCCGGGACAATTAACATCAAGTGTTGTGAGATCATGGTTCAAAGAGATATTTCTTCAAGCGTCTAATGCAAAGTCCATTTTTATTAGCTTCGTGGAGTGGTCACAATTCATCAATTTTGAACCTATTTTAAGAACAAAAGAGTAACTCATAATAGAAACCATTTCTGCAGAAACCGTTCGTGCCTCTTCGTGTTCTTTAGGCCGTTAAAAATTCTCTTGAGGCTTTATTCTGACACTGTCCTCTACAACTATAACATGAATTTATATCTCCGTAATAATACAATATCCCAACACTGATTCATAATCAGTTTTCTTCTCCTAGATTTGCTAATCTTATTGGGTATGCATGATATAAAAGCGGTTATTTGGAAGAAAAACCACCTGGGTTTGAAAATTTCCTTTCAAAGATTGTGCAGTATTTTGCGATTTGTGCACAGTTATTACCGTAAGGTGTGTGTGGTGTGCACAATGTTTATGCATCACACATTTTTTACTATATATCATTACCATAAAACGTTTTCCCAATCAATTCATAATTATAACATTTGAGGATATAAGAAATTCTGAGATAAGTTAGAGTGAAGCGAGGGGACTCACTATAAATAAGTAACCCCTTTCAATTACAGCAGCATTTAATTTTTATTTTATTTATTAATTTATATTTTTTACTTCATGAATTTATTTCTCCCTATCGAATAATTTTCATTTTGAAGAGTGGACGTTTAGGTGTAAACATTGGAAATTTTACACCGAACCAGCCTCACACCTAAACGTCTTTACACCGATACATCCGTATACCGAAACGTCCTACACCGAAACGCGCTGCACCAAAACGTCCTACACAGAAACAGCCGTATCCCGTTTTCAAAATATAGGATATGATTAATTGTATATATGTCATATGATTAATTGTATATATGTCATATGCAATTTGATAAGGTAATAGTATGAACACAAGAAAGAGCATTTATCAACGTTTAAAGATACGCAAGTCATTACACAATTTACTTCATTAATAAATATGATTTAAATGTCGTTATATCAATCTTTCGTGGACTCGTCGTAACCTGGAAGAATTCTGATAAATTCTACATGAATCTAAGACTGAAATCAGGACACATTTTGTACATAAATTTACAAAACGAGAAGAGAAAATTTTGATTCGAGACAGGATTTTTACAAACATTTACGACACGAGACGAGAAAACCTGAATTCTCATCTCGTCTTGAGGGCAAGTAAGTTAGAAATCAAATATGCATGATCATGGTTCCTTTAAGCTGCACTAAGCTGTAATATACCCAATATCGCATTGGGGTTAAGGTTCCTCATAACTCCAGTGAAATTCAGGAAAAAATCTCTGAATTACGAAAAAAAAAGAAAACATACAAAATACATTTTCAGGGTAACTCTTACAGCTATTACGTTATTATAAGATTAATGCTACCTCTGAAACTGATTTGATTGAATATGTATTTGGATAACGAAACTACTTTCATAAGTTTTTCAAAGTATCAAGTTTGAGAAGAACGAAAATTGTCTTCCACTGTTGTTATCTCATTGCTCATAGATACCAGTGATGAAATAATTGGTCGAAAATCACGCGGCCGCTTCTTACATCAATTCATGAAGAAAATTAGTTCTAATATTAGGTACCTAAGTTCAGTATTAACAAAAAAAAAAAAGAAAAAAAAAGAAAGAAAGAAAGAAAGAAAAAAGAAAAAAAAGAAAGAAAAAGAAAAAACACCCAGCCTCTTGCAACCATGCGTAGCACATTTTAATACTTACATTTGAAATAAAAATATGACTGGATAAAGACGATTGCCTTTGTCTGAATTTCATATGTGAATAACAATATAGGGCTTTTCAGATAGAGGGGGGAGGGGCAGGTTTTATTAAACAAGATCGTACATCTGATATGTTTTAACTATAGGCAACTTGTACTTGCAGGCTAAACTCAGTCTTCTTAAGTCAAACGACAAATACCATTAAGATGTTCAAGAGAATAACGTATCAGCATTATTACATACTACAGACACGAAGATACCACTAGGCTCCCAAGTTTCAAAATTATATTGTGTGTAAAAGCAGTTAGTAGATTTAATTCTTTGTCACATGATAGCTAGACCTTGAGAGAAATTCAGAGGGAGTCCACGGGAAAATTCTTTCGTCATAAATAAAAGTTGTACTACTTAGAATTATTATAAAACCAAGATATTAATTGGAAGATCGTTAAAAAGAAATAAATTTAAGAAAAAAGTTAAGACATGGATAACTGATATTTACCCACTTTTACGCTCTTGGTTCTATTTAGCTGTATTTATATGCTTTGGACATTTGAGGTAGAAATGAATAAATCGAGAACCGTTACCTACTAACAAACACAACAGGTGAAACCTAAAAATACGAGCCCTAGAAGTTATAATTTTTGCCAAATTAACTTCCTGCCATTCTGTCCTTCTGCCATTTCGTCCGCTGCCATTTCGTCCTCCTGCCATTTTGTCCGCTGCCATTTCGTCCTCCTGCCATTTCGTCCGCTGCCATTTTGTCCTCCTGCCTTTATTTCCTGCCATTATGTCCCCTGCCATTATGTCCTCCTGCCATTCTGTCCTAAATTCATTATTCACAGATATATATATATATATATATATATATATATATATATATATATATATATATATATATATATATATATATATATATATATATATATATATATATATATATATATATATGTTACAATAGAGCCATCTATATTGAGCTACAGATGATGAAATGTTTAACCTATCATTTTACATTGTTTTCTGCAAACGTTGTTTATATCCCGGAAGACTTCACTCAGAACTACAGTAGACTCCCGATTATCTGCCCCGCGACTATCCGTCCTAGTTTTCTTTTATCGGAATTAAATGAGGAAGCCAAAGCCGTGACATTGGCAACATTGCCAAGGTATTGGAAGCAGGCATCTGCTACGATTCTCCTACGTGTCGTGTGACAGGAAAAGAGCAGCGTTCTGCTTCTTGTTCATTGTTTCGTCAGTGTGTAAAGGACCTCAATACAGTACGCTTGCCGGTGTTCCTGATTACAACTGTACAGTACGTACAGTACTGCATTCGTAAATTGTTCGTGAAATATGTTTAATGTTCATAAAGAAATGAGTTCATAGAACTCCGGCCTGTCCTTCCACCACATTAGGCCAGATACTCGGAAGTCTACTGTATTTCAAATTAAATGTGCGTCTATACGAGATTGAACAATGTCATAATTTGACAGTCACGATGAATATGCAATCTCTAATTTGATAGTGTAGAAAATACTGTTTCATTGTATTCAACAACAGAAAGTTCAGTTCCATGTCAAAGATTGGCCCCTTTCTCCCAAATCGTTCCGACGCATCTGCATCAGTAGCTACTTGTAAATGTTAACACAAAGGATGAAACCCACATGGAGAATATCTTCAACGCCTATGTCTTATGCAACCCACATGACAATCATTTGTTGGTGGTTGCAGGTAGAACAGGATAATACCGTATCGAACACCATTTGTGGTTTTAACCTTTGCATTTGTGTTGTTACTGTGGTTCCCAAATTCTTCCTGAGAGTCGAGAAAAACTATCAGGGACTGCTGAAATAAAATGAACCGTGAAATTATTTTTAAATTGCAAAGGGAATAATAATAATTTATTTTTGCATGATTCCCTAAACTTTATATTGAACAAAATTCCTAAACATTAAGATTTTGTTTGTAAATTTCAAACGTGTTTAGTAATATTGGCCAAATTACGGAAATAGAAAACTATTAAAACAATAATGATTACCGTCAAGCCTTTCGAACATTTGAAAATAATTTGAATGAAAATAGAAAATTATCCAACTGTCTTGTAATTTACGTAAAGCGTTTTACGTTTTTTAAAACATAAACTAACATCAAATATCAAGTTCTAAAAAAAATAATTATACAAAATTACACTCACAGACTATTATTATCGTTGTAATATTATATGGCTCGATCCTCGATATGTCGTAAATCTGAAGAGTTTAAAATCCCTTCACATTTGCATCCGTATCTAAATTTAACCTGCGATCACATATACTATAGTTTCTTTGTATTATTCACCACATGAAAGTTTCATTTCGAAGTTAATATCAACGCAAAAATTCAGTGTGTGTTCAGGACCTATTAAAAACCTCCAACGGGTGCTTTAGACCCGGAACACCCACGTAGTTGGCGTCTATGATTGGAATCTCTGTATTGCGTTGAAATTTCATTCTCATCGAGAATCGAAGCCGGGACCCCGCGTACCTATTACTAAATCGAGTTATTTCTGTCTATAGTATTGGTAAAATTTTTCAGTAATCTTAATGACGTTTTATCTGTATTAATTATCAGTTTTATGTGAAAACTCTACTATTCATAAAATCCATTAATTTTTTCCATATAAATTTTACTTATTAAATTTTACATTAATTTTCACAGTTCAAAACAATTTTTATTGCACAATATTAAAAAGTACCATTTTAACTTTAATTTTAATGAATTAATTTTCAAATTAATGTTAACCGTTACTTTATTCCTACATTAATTTTTAATTTAAGAGCTTTAATTTAAATTTTAATCCGTTAAAGTTTTCATTAATGTTTCCAACTGTGCCTGAAACTAGAAAACCTTTCCTCATGAAAAGTTTTTTTTTTTTTTTTTTTTTAAAATCCTGAATTTGTCAAGTGGCTGGATCGATATAACGGAAAGAACCAGATCATTCAATGAGTCACTTGCAGTGTCTGGTGATTACAAAAAACACCTGTTGCGTTGCGGGTGTGTGGGGCTGGCGAAGGATTACTGAAAACACAAGAAAAAATACACCTGTCTTGCACCTGCAATATATCACTTCACCGCCACGTTTGGGACAATCTTCCATGTCAGTGATATGTTTTACTTGTTGCCCGGAAGGTGGTTCACTTATTTCTGTACATACGTGGAGAACAAAAAAAAAACAAATCGTTGATTATTTGTCCTCAAAGTGTGCGATATTTATTCAGGAGTTACTTTTGACGATCAGGTATAAAATAGCTTAGTCCATTTACTTTGGCTATTTAAGTTAATTTTCTTATGTTCAATGTGGGCACTTCATTTTATATTGCGGTGTGCGTTTTTGGTGTCAATATCTAGTGCAGCCGTTCAGTGGCGGATCTGACCCGGGGCCGGGGGGCCTAGGCCCCCAGTTTTTTGAGTGACAAACATAATTTAAGCTTTATTTATATATTTTGAAAGTTTATACTAAACTCATGATATACTTATCATAGTCTGGATTCTAGCCTCTACCCCCTCCCCCCAGTTTTTACCTTCTAGATCCGCCTCTGCATTCGTTAACAAAATAATGTACCAATTTGTAATCGAAAGAGCTCCAGTCATCCCAGCATTATTCATAAAATAACCTAAACGAACTAAAGTGGTATAACATACAATGAGAACATGACACTGGGCTTAGTTTGTTAATTTTCATTCCTTTGGCTTTTAATCAGTGGGTTCTTAACCCCTAATGGAGTGTGGGGTTGAAAATTAATGCGAAAATAGAGAATCTTATGGGCCCTTCAAGTTAGGAAAATAAAAATCTGTATATACACTCCTTATTAAATAAGCGGACACGTAATACAGCATTTTCCAAAATTCCGATTTTAAGGGGAAGGAGGTGTAATTTCTATATTATCTCCTCACACTGGAATAGTGTTGTCTGTTGCATGTGATCGCCCAACCAAAAGCACCTTACCTGTTTGAAATTAATCTTGTCTGCCTCAAGGTTTTTATCATGTTATATTAATTAATAGGCATATCCTAAAGGAGTAGAGTATTTCAAAATGTATTTCAAAAACAGAAAATCTTTTAAGTTCTTTATACTGTAATTACATTTTCATTGAAATGCATATCCTAAGGGGGGATTCAATTTTTTTTTTCATAAACTTATTTTCCCCTTCCATAGAATGGGCATTTCAACTAATATTTCATAAATAAATATTATATTAATAACCTGACAAAATGGCATACCTCATTTGTCCTGAAAAGTCTACGAGGGTTAGTTTATTCTTCGGGGTGACTGCTTTCGAACGATTTTTCAAAAACGACTCACATGATTTTGTTCATATTTCATAAGTAAACATTTTCATTAATAACCCAAATATATGACATAAGTAATTTCTTATGAAAAATCGACATGGAGCAGTTTAATTTTGGGAATGAGTTCTTTTAGGGCAAAATTCCCCCAAAACGCCTTATGATTTTGTTCGTATTTCAGAAAAAAATGTTTCATTAATAACTACAGCATAACATGGTTGATTCAATTGCAATGAGACTCTTCCCAGAGAAAGACGAATGTAGCTTCGCTGCAGCAAAAGTACTTAGTTAATGAACGATGGAGACTTAAGAAGTACCAGGTCTGAGAGGATCCTATTCAATATAGTTTAAGGGGATGGTTAATAAATCACAAAAAATAAAACTCATACATAGGTATATAGATACCGTCATTTGTGTGGGTGATATATTAAAATGTTCTACTTTATTTTATCTTACTGACTTGAACAGCCTATGAGTTAGTAAAGTCCACGCCAATATTGACGTATGTAACAGAGGAAACATATAACTGAAGAAAAAATAATAATTTATATCAATATTAATAGAGAATTCAATTAATCTTATGAATCGAGAAGTACGGATGTGGAGAGTAGAAGTGATCAGATGTATGGGAACTAAACTATGTATAATCTTAATTAATAATTTGTTTTCATCTTTCACTTGTACCTTCATCATTTATTGTGTTTCGTCTCCCAAATAACTCCGCAACGATAACTCCAATAACTAGAACGTTAGTGCAAAGATAGTAAAACTTTCTTTCGTCCCGTAATCAATCCGATTTTCTAGAGAGTGTAGGAATTAATATTGAAGGGACTATGATAGATATCAGGGAACATCTCAAGATTATTTATTTATTTATGGAATGTGTGTCAGGGCTGTAGATTTTTTTCACCTTACATTCTTGACTGTACATTTCTTAAACATGTATTTATCTAAAGAGACAACTGAAAATTTCACTGAGGCTATATTTCGGCGCAGGGGTGCTAATCATCCCTTACCACTCCTAGCGTTGGACCTATTCTACAAAGTGTTTTTTTTTTTCTAATGTTAACGTTGCGTACTTCTATACAACTATTCTTTAGAAGAGCATCTGATCCCATATCTTTGATGCTTGCCATGGTAATAGGGAACTTGAGTTTGAAATTGTTAGAATAATAATAATAATAATAATAATAATAATAATAATAATAATAATAATAATAATAATAATAATAATAAATATGGGATGTTTGGTGTATCTAGCAAAAAGCATTTAATCTTACACCCTAACGAGTAAAATGCACTATACTATTTAAAAAACAAAATTGTATCAATTTCGTATCTAGTTTTATTTCAATTTATACATTCTTTGCAATATTCTACTTTAGAGAGGTAAAAAAATAATTTAGGACGGGCATTGCTCGCTCTAGCTCCCCTCTGGCTACTGGTCTGGACACTGATCACTGTTCATTACGCTATTACTCTTCTTTATTATTATTATTAACGATTATTCGAACTCCATAATTTCACAGATTCAACCTGTTTTACACCAGTGCTTGGGACATAAAGGAAACTGTGACTTATGTGAAAAATGAGAGAGTAACTTTTAATTTTTCGCCGGAAACTTACTCATATCTTTTTTAAACAAATACTAGTGTGGAACAGGAACCACTTTACACAAAATAAGTTTGAAGTAGGGGTCGAAATAATCGATCGGTTTGTGTAAATAATTTGTTAATCATGTGTTCGTGCGTTCAAAGTCTGGAATATGTCTTTTTTTTTCTGTCTTCACCTACCCGGAGACAGAACATTTCTTCGAATAACCCTTTATCATTTTTTTCTTCTCAAATTCAATTAGGAAACAATATTATATGAGTTATAAATATAAAATGCCAAAGCCGAAAAAAAAAAAAAAAAGATATGAAGTATCTTCTTTAGGAAATATTCTATTATTCTCTCGGGTTCAATTCTCAATAGGAGCTTAAGTTAAGAGTTGAATTACAGTTAAATGGGTTTCCTTTTAGTATATGCTATGATGGGACACAACGTACAAAATAAAAGTAATATATGGATATTTTGAAAATTTCCGTAAAAGATTCCCCACTTTCATATTTTATCTGCTTACTAGCAGCGTTCACCCCGCTTCGCTGCGGTCACCCCGGAACGCAATAAACGTTGTTACTTAGATAATTTTTACTTTTTCGCTTTCAAGTGATATGATAAAAACCATAGAAGATTGCAGTAAATGTTAACATTATATCGCCTGTCATTTATGTTAACCCGCCCCGCTTCGCTGCGGTCACCCCGGAACGCAATAAACTTTGTTACTTAGATAATTTTTACTTTTTCGCTTTCAAGTGATATGATAAAAACCATAGTAGATTGCAGTAAATGTTAACATTATATCGCCTGTCATTTATGTTAACCCGCCGAGTGACACGGTCATGCGGGTTGCATATAAATACGTTTATTTTTATACCTATGATGAACTAACAAAGGATTTGTACGTTATGGACACTTGAATGGTCAATTATCTCAAGACACTGGTAATTAAAAATTAAAGTGATATGATAAAAACCATCTAGGGTCCAAATCCTAATAACCCCCCAAAAATGAAAGAAATTGGTTCAGCCGTATTAGCGTGATGAGCTAACAAAGGATTTGTGCGTTCTCTTTTATATAATAGATTACCTGGTAACCATGTCTCTATAACGCGTGAAACGAATCTTTTAATGTCTCAAAGGTATCCTGTAAGTTTTGTGTTGGTAACTCGAATAAAACATGAGAAAAAAATTGAATGTTTACATTGTCTATTTTTACGGAAATCCCCGGGTAGAACAGAGCTGAGGTACCGGCAGGAAGTGGAACTTTTTAAACATCAATGATACAAAATATAACACTTAGACCGTTCTTAACATAATTATAAGACTTTTAATACGTACATGTATTTAAAAACAACTGACGTTATGGACAAATAAAACCAGGAAAGAAACATTTTCGTCGGGAAATATTTAAAATTTCCCTCTATTGTTTCCCGGATATTGGGAATACTGTAACTAAACTAATAAAGAAGGAAAATCCATTTAACTGCAATTCAAACGACGTATAGATAGTATCTATATTGTCATTAGAACGAGTATGAATGGACATTATCTTCCAATTAGGTATAACTCGTATTTCTAATTGAATTTGTGCTTCAGTTGAAATGAAGGGGACGGTGGCTGTGAAAGGATTTTTTTTTTTTTTTTTTTTTTTTTGTGCTCTCCCACCCAGAACTATGTGCATCAAAGAGACATTCACTACTCGCTAGCCAGTAGACCAGTGAGGACGGTTAGCGCCATAGAGTAGCAATGTACTTTTAGTGGTTAGTGTTTGAGAAAATATCGACGAATTTTAGAGAAAAGGAAAATCTTATAAAAGGCGCGAAAGTTTTTAATAGATATTTCTGCCAAACCAAAGGTGGTCGAGTTGTAAAAATATATATATATATATATATATATATAATATATATATATATATATATATATATATATAACCACATGATCATACAGCAAAGGCCTCTTTGAGCGTTGTTATGAACTACAGAGTGTACCACGGCGACTCACCTTTTGAATGATCAATACATTTTTTATTTTCAACAGGAATTGCATGAAACAAAATTGTAAATACATACGAATGATGTAAAAATCAAGTGCTGTACAGTATCTAATCCCTATTCTCCATTTCGAAGTCCACCTGGCGGCCATTAAGATCGATGAATGCTTGCATCCGGAAATACACATTTCTGCACGCATCTCGGCACATCTGAACGGGAATGTTGTTTAATTTCTCCGTGATTCCCGTGATTCACACCATTAATTCCGCAACACTGTTTATGGGTCTTGTATAAACCTTGTCCTTCAAATGTCCCCTGACACATGGAACTTTGCCCTGTCCGTCCAGGCTATAGGGTTCTCGAAGTCGAGATTTTCCTCCACCATCCGCAGGTACCACTCAGCAAACTCGATACGGCAATCTGTATCGTCCTCATTGAGTGCGTGCAGCAGGCGAGGATGATACGGGCGCAGTTTCAGATCCTTGAGAACGAGAACCTTGGCAACCGATGACTTCGGGATATTGAGGGTGTGGGACAACCGTCGAATTGATTTCGACTTCTGCGGTGACTTCGCAAGTTCTGCTTGCATCCGAGCCGCATTTGCGGGATTGTTGACGGACCTAGGCTTACACGGCCTCTTGGTGTCAACTACACTACCAGTGGTATCAGAGGCTTTGTTTATCCTTGTTATTGTCTTCCATTGTGACGCAGGATCACCATACAGCTCCTTCATTCGTCTCTGGACTTCCGTAACGTTGTATGTCTCAGAAAATAGACCAACGCATTGGACACGTTTCTCAAGCGTCAGGCAAGCCACCATCTTGTAGTGTTGCCAACTGGAAAAAAAGGAAAAACACCATTACACCACAACACAAACAAAACAAGAAAGAAACAAACAACATCATCAATCAGACAACCTAATCTACCGCACCTAATAACAAGTCAGTCACTACTTCTGGGACAGCCCGTACAAGAAAATATATTAGCACTTAGATTCTTAAGGCACGGATTTCCTTTGGCACATAGAGCTATAGCCCAACAAGAAGTGCATTAACCAAAAATTGGCACTTAGCTCCTTTAGAGCTAAATGCGTTCATATGATGATATGAGTATGTTTACATCCTGGCTGCTGTTGCCCTGTCAATTAGTGTGTGCTTGATTTTAATAAGGTTATATGGCACTGATTCAGTGGTAGAGCGTTCACTTCTGGCGTGTGGGATCCTTGGCTCAATCCCAGCTCACTCCAAGTGAGCTTTGTATTGGACAAATACCGAGTGCGTGGGTTTTCTTGGGATTTTCCCGTTTTCTCCCAATTCCTTTATTGTAGAATTTCATTCATTCTCACCATCACCGTCTCCTTTAGTCTATGCAGCATAAGCATAGGACGTAAAAGATTTCATTTTACTTTCGTTAAATAAACAACTTGTACTAGCAAAAAAAAAAAAAACTATCGATAATTATTGGCAACAAACACACAGTTTTAATCACATCAAAAATTAGTTTATTAATTTGAAGATTTATATTCATCCACATCATTGTGTTCAGTACAATGATATCTATCAAATAAAACATGCCCCATCTTTAAACATCTTTTTTCGTTCTACATTACTCTCATAATATTGTAGAAATATTATTTTTATCTAGTGGGCAGGGTGGCTCAATGGTAAAGTTCTCACATCCCGCTCAATGGTGGCTTAATGGTGCTAGGGGTCCCTGTTTCGAACTTACGCCATATGAGTATGTGATAAATAACATCATGTTTGTGATTTTTCTCGAGGTTCTCCCGTTTCCTCCCACTTTATTATTCCACCAATTATTTAACAGTCATTTACTTTAACAAATCATCAGTCTTCTTTAAGCTACAGGGTATAATCCTGGGAGGTAAAACTGAAAAAAAAAAACTTATTAAAAAAAAATTATTATAGACAATATCATTGATATGAATTTGGATAATTGACCTCCTCCTCTTCTTGATGAAATACTAATGCATTTCATCTTATTGTCTGATGTGAAGTGTGAAAATAAAATTAACTTTTATGTCCAAAATTCGTCTTAATTTAGCAATTCAGGTTTTCCAATTCAAAATTCCGGGATAGCTTAGATAACCTTCAAGAGAATGATTCCCTGGCTCCCGTCTGGCTACGGACCTGGAGAAGGTTGCTGCAGTTTTTAGAAAAGTGCAACAGCAGCAGCTCTAGTAAAAAGTGAACGACACGTGGTAAATATTTTTAATCTTTCGTTGGATTTGTAGGGAGCCAAGGGAAGAACACAAAGGGAAACTGGTCGAACATAAACAACAAAAACTTGTTTTCTATAATCAACATAAAATTATCTCTGCTCTTCGTAGAACAGGTTCGTTACCTAACAATTCCAACTCCACTCTTTAAACACGCTCTGTCTTGAAATTATATTGTTGCGATAACGATACTTTGTAGAAGATGATGATGGGAGTGTAATGCACCGGGACTATCTATACGTATATTAAAGCGCTAGGTTTATATGTTTGTGGTCAAGAAATGTTTATATGTTTGTCGGCAATTCTTTCGATAATGAGATCTCGAAAACAACAAGTGCTAGAAACGTGCCGTTTTCCCTGGTCGATTTCAAATTTTGTGTAGATTTGCCAATTCTCATTCAATTTTTTTTTTAAAAAAACTTGTTTTTATTTTTCTATTCCACATTAGGCGTCGTTTTGACCCTATTAATTTAATATTGCCACTAGGACGTTAAGGTTGATACCCTTGTGAAAGGCAACTAGTACAAGAGCTACGTAAAGTGGGTCGACGGACATTGCAGGCACTTTGCTTTAATTTGAATGAGGAAACCTATTACAAGCTGGCAACTGCAAAAGCTTTATGTACCTATTTTAGAAGCATCTGCTTCCGTTGCAACAGGTCAAATTAACTTCTTTGCATATGCAACTTGTCACTGAGAATCGACACCAATCGTCCACGTACTGAATGTTTTTTCTCGCGTGTGTGTATGATCACTAGCTTTGCCGGACCTTAAAAGTGTCAATATCTCACTAAATGACTATATATATATGAAATTTGGGAAGAAAATGTATTAAAATCTGTTAATCATTCGCTAAAAATTTTCATAAAATTTGAAGTAACGTTTGTTTATAATTTTGAATACTGTTATCATTTAACAGATACCAATAGTTCTTATTAAGCTGAACGATTGTGTGATAATGTTATGTTGTAACATTTTACCGATTTTTTTAAAATTCGTCTCTTCTTGTCAATGAAGAACAATTCATGTTTATAGCTTACTCTTTTCTGGTGTTGACTATTAACGTCGACGCGTGAGTCTACTACCAGTATTCACCTTTCCTGTTCATAATTCATCGAAAGTCAACAGGTGCATACCCTATATATAGTGTATCATTTTGACTGAAAGAGGAAAGTAAACAAAAAGAACCAGATAAAATATCCAAGATTTCTCACACTTAAACAAACTATTCATTTTCAATTATGAATTCAGGTTTACAAAGCTCTTATAAATTTATTCACGTAACAAGAATTTTAGAAATGATCAAAAAAGAAAAAAAAAAGGATCAAAATATTGCGATCTTGGCCAATAATTAGTTTTTGGATCAGGGGTCACAAAATTTTTGAACGACCTTTACATCAAATTTTCATATTTTCTACTGAATAAGTACATCATACTGAGTTAAGTGATAGTTTGGGTTTGGCTACACCATATCTAGTTCTCCAGATAAAAGGCCTATAAGAAATTTTTTGATTTAAATATATTGGATCTTTCAATCCAAGAACCACCTAAAAAGCCGAAATTATCCTCAGTTTAAACAAACAAACTCTACCTTTTCAATTATGAATTTAGGTTCACAGAGCTGTTATAATTGTATTCACATAAAAATGAAAATAATGGTCGTTCTAATAGATGGTTAAATTTTCATTCATTATATTAATTTCTAGACCGTAGATTTCTTTGTAAAACAATTTTTTCAAAATTCAAATATTCGTGTTATTCGCTGCTATAAATTCTGTCCATCATTAAATATTATGATTACTGTTGTAACTCACTTCCCTGTATTTGTTTCGATTTCCACGTGCAACCCTAACGAAGTTCATATGGATCTGCTTTTACCTACCAGCATAACAGACACAAAACTAGTTTAATCTACTGTTTCCCCCTTCGCCCGTCTCTGTTTCAATGTTTCCTTCTTTCTCATATGTGTTCTTTAATTTACAGTAAGGTTTGAGAGATAATGATGTATCAGCTGTGTGACAGTGGTTTCTGTTTGTGACCGTTACAGTGGGCATATTGGATTCAGTAATGCTCGCTATACCGTTCACAGCTAGAAACTCCTGTATTTCATCACCTTTCCTTCTTAACAACAAGGAGCAGTTCCTCAGGTAAGTATTATATTATTATTATTATTATTATTATTATTATTATTATTATTACAGTTTGGTGTATTTATTTGGAATAGTATAGGCATAACATTGACAAACAAAATTGACTCAATCCAAAAATTGTTTTATTAGGCTACTATGCCATAAAATGAATAGAGATTATTACTCACGTAATTATGAACACTGGAATCAATTTTGGGGATTCCAGGCATTAAGCGACAGGAGAAAACTTACTGAAAGAGATTTTATAGACAATAGATATAATAGTAAATATTGCTTGCATAATATAGATATAAGGGTACCAATGTATAATACGAGAAATAGATCAACATTAGTTTCTTTGAATTCAAAATTTGTAATTTTAAGAAGACTGACCAATTTTTAAAATTTAGTATAATTTATTTTTATCGGTACAGAAGCATGAATTTTAGAGTTTGAGATTTTTTAAATGTTTTTGACGATTTGAGACCAAAAAAATTTGGTATTTGACAAGGAATTATTGATCCGATACTACTTTTTTATCATTATGTTTTACTGTTTCAGTAGGTAGATTACATTGTATGCATTATATGTTTATTTTTGTCTGATAAGGTGCTGTATTTTTGCCGTTAGGCTGTTCATGGCGCAGAAATAAACATTATTATTATTATTATTATTATTATTATTATTATTATTATTATTATTATTATTATTATTATTATTATTATTATTATTATTATTATTTGTAGTAGTTGTCAAAGAAAAAGAATAAAATTATACATAACGGTAGAGTTCAGTGACTGAAGTAAGTAAAATGTAAAACAACATCGTATTCCAATGGCAGAATCAGAATTTGTTTTGGAGGGTAGGGTGAAATTATATTCTTGATAACAGAGAACGCTTTTTATTCTTTTTCTTATATTTTTTTTAAGGTTTAAGGGTAAAGGTATAGAATAGAATATTTTACTGTCATTGAGCTTTACAAACAATAGACGACGTCAAATTATATATATATATATATATATATATATATATATATATATATATATATATATATATATATATATATATAAGAAAAAAATAAAATTATAAGTTATAATTATAATTATATTTATAACACAAACATTGAGTTGTTGGTTAATACTATAAACAAACAACCTAATAATATTTTAAATGAAAGGACACTGCAAATTATGTTACACTGTTTCTTCATTTTCTGAACTCTTGAATCGAGTAAAATGGATTCGCTATTAACCAATCTATAGCTTTTTTTTTATAATAAATCTAGTTTACAAGCAAGCTTTAACATCCTTTGCGAAGCTCACCATACTTTGTTTTTAAGTTTCGCACATAAACTGGGGCAGTCTAGGCCCCCCTCCTTCCAGATTTTTGAATAACAAAAAGAATTCAAACTATTATTTATATATTTTTGAAAGTTTATAGTAAACTGATTATATACTTATCATAGTCTGAGTTCTGGTTGCTCCCCCAGTTTTTACCTTCTAAATCCGCCACTGAGTTAATGCAATAGTATTTTCCTGATGCTTTCCCTTCCAAATTTCTGATGATCTTCATTCCATTCAAGTTATTGACTAAAAGTCTGAAAAGCAGAGTTAAGCTTAGTGAAGTCCCTTCAGCAACGAT
Source organism: Thermobia domestica (assembly GCF_964235325.1). Lineage (NCBI taxonomy): Eukaryota > Metazoa > Arthropoda > Insecta > Zygentoma > Lepismatidae > Thermobia > Thermobia domestica. The sequence goes on along the minus strand of NC_137465.1, from coordinate 204,586,660 downwards.
TATATTTAATGTGCACAGTCATAAAATGTACTTATTAACTTGGGAAAGGAGGTTTACTTTTTGTTATGCATTCTCTTACAATGCCAGAAGTGTCAAGTGGTTTGAGTAAGTGTTTTCTTAAGATAAAGAGAACTATCATAAAAATGTTCTTTACCTCTTCTGTCTTTTACCTGCATCACTTGAACAAACAAAATTTTCTGTGAGAACATGATACATGAATTAATATCCCCCTTACAATGAGCGTTCGTAGATTTCCTTAACAAAATTTCCCTCGATTGGCAGAACATTTTCCCTTTCTAAAATCAAATTTAACTTTATTTGTTGAATATCCAATTCCTATGACAGAAGTTATATTATAAGATTAGCTATATTAAAGGATGTACCAACTACATTTATTTTATTCATTTCCTTTTTGCTTCTATTGTTTTTACGTTTTTCAGTTTTTTTAACAAAAAAAATGCACAAATGCTATCAGCCAACAGTAGGTGTAAATCATGCTACTTTGAACACACAAATTATTGCTACTGTATTGGTTTATTTCTGAAGAACAAAGAAATATTTAAGGATTTATATTGGTCAATCAGCCAGCGCAAGAATTTACTGGATTTTTCACGTTTTATCGAAAAATTTCTTATTTCTCTTTTTGCTAAATTTACCTTCGAAATTTCCATAGATTGGAGACATTTCTCTGAAGCTACGAATATTGCTTACAATTGAATCAATAGTTTAAAAAAAGGCATGAGTCACTATTTCAATTAAAAGTAAATACAAAAAGAGTTTATGGGTTTATCTTTATTGTACAGGGATAAAGTCAGGTTTTGTATAAAAACTCCGTCAGCTTTGATATACAGTGTAGCAGCGCTAAGGCAATGGATATTTTCTGTTTTTAAAAACGTCAACCAGTGTTATGTGTTTGTTTCTCTTACGTTAGTTTTTCGTATCATTGACTGATGCCGTTCTTCAAAACCACCGATTTAATTGAAAGTGTATCATATAATGCATTTATATGATAGTGCACAGTTTCTAATGTATCATGTATTTTTGTAGACTACTTTTAATTACTAACTGAATCATATTTATGAAAATTTCTCACATACTTCTGTCAAGTTTTTATTTATTTTATTTATTTTCACATGTTCTGAGTGTTGGGGAAAGTTGCAGGAAACCAGAGCACTGAATCAAACTACTCTTATTAGTCAGTCTCTGAGCTAACAGCAGCACAATGAATAAGAAACTCGGAAAAGTGCTAATGTTACTGTTCTAGTCCGAATATACAGGGATTCAAAACAATATCGACAAATTTAGGGAAATGTTTCTTCCCATGAAAGTAAGAAAAGTAGTATAGACTAATTTGCATAAATGCTTAATTTCTGTTCTGTAGACCGCTTAAATTTGGTCAGAATGGTGCAAAATGTATCGTAACTCTTGAACTAAATGTCGGATCAAAGTCCAATAAGAAGACTGGGTACCCATCTCTCATTAAAAAGCACCTCACTCTTATGTGCAGTTGGTTTCATTTAAATTTGAATTCTCTTTGGCCAATTGACATCTTTTTTTTTTTTTAAGCCAAAGCATCATGAGAATTTCCTACACGGTTGCCAGAATATGGCCATCTAAAGCAAAGTAAGTGAACAAGATGTTTTGAACAAGACTGCACATACCAGTCAATGCAGAGCAGAGTAAGTTGAAGGGTTAACCCCCAAAGGAATGAAGGGTTCTACAGAAGAAAGAGGATGGACCACAAACTGTAAACTGATTATATTCTTCACATCCACTGATACACAATTAAAATCCTCGGTTCAATTTAATCATGACCTTGAGAATATATTCCGATTTCGAGTTATATACATTTTTGTACAAATTTTCGGTATGTTGTAATGACACGTCTATGTTGATGTACAGTATGTATATCCTTCGATTTCCCAAACTTTGTCGATATAATTTTCGAACAAAGTGTACATTTTCTTTTAGTTTTCAGTTTTGTTCTTTGTTATCCAAAGGATTCTTTGAGAAAGATGAACAGAGTCGTGGTTCACTGTTCTGCACAAGAATTTAAATACAACAACATTAGGTACAAATTTAACGTAATAAAGGTTGATGTTCACAGTTTAAAAACATATACATGCATTGTAACCTTACTTACATATTTTCTGGGGGAAGGGCACATTTTGTAATATTTCAGTGTAAAATATTAAACACTTTCTTAGAACAGTAATTCTTGCGTGAGTATGCTTAATCTCACTTTTTATTCTAGATAAGTTCTCTGTATAATGTAATATGAAAGTTGATCTCCTTAGTAAACATTTGATGCGTCTGAAAAGTTAACTTGTTTGGATAAAATTGTTTATCTAAGTGATATATTTTATGTGAGTTTTCTTTAATATAACCAATAAGCCCACTATCCTTCTATGCCCTACGAATTTCAATAATTTCGAAAGTTAACTCCGTACAATATGCAATTTCATGTTTTTTTTAATGCATAGAATCTTCAGCTACAGTAAATGTTAGTATCGCGTATAAGGTGTAGTAAATAGATGATAATAATAATAATAATAATAATAATAATAATAATAATAATAATAATAATAATAATAATAATAATAATAATAGTAGTAGTAGTAGTAGTAGTAAAATAAAACAGACTATTAGACTACTCTCTCTTGTGCAATGCATAAATGATTTTTGTAAATAGAAATTAAGCTATCAACAAGGGCGCTGATTTCTCTGTAACTTTGAGGGGCTCATTCATAAAAAACACATATAAAAACATATCTGTTCATAAAAAAGTATGGGGCCCACATGAGCTTTGGGGGGCCCGGGCCTCCGGTCTCCCAGGATCGGCGCCTATGTCTATCAACATTATCAAAATTAATTATACCTAACTTAGTTAATTAAAACTTGAATGACGCTGTTAGTAAGTATATAGTGTTCATATGTATCACATCTTGAACACTTGATGCCAATGAATGGGGACAGAATATTATCTGATTGTAAAATATTAACATTACATTGCATGTTCATTAGTTACATGAGTGACAATCAGATGGCGTATTCAATGGGGTTACATGCGTAGGATCAAATCTTCGTAGCATCCAAACTGCGTAGGATCCACACTGCGTAGGATCAAAACTTCGTAGCATCCAAACTGCGTAGGATCCACACTGTGTAGGATCCAAACTGCGTAGGATCCAAACTGCGTAGGATCCAAACTGCATAGAAACGAAATTGACAAATAAAATAGTGACAAATATAATTAAATAATCATACAGGAATGTACCCAGGAAGTTGTTCTTTGGGGATTATGACTTATTCAGAAGGACCGGAAAAACCGAAAGTCTTGTCTCAGCAGGGGCATCGTTAAGGGGGAGAAATGGGGAGCCTCCCCCAAAGTCACCAACTTCTGATCAAGTTGGCGAATGCCTTGTTCAGAAGATTATCATTACGTTCAATTGACTTACTTAGCTTAACATTTTCTTAATTACCTAGTTGCTGTGAATTGCCACTTCTTTTATAGACTTTGCAGGTGGCACAATTGAAGGTTTATGTAAATAGTCTAGACTTTTGCTAGGTGAGGCTTCGTCCCAAATTTACCAACTTCTGAACAAGCTGGCAAATTAAAATGCCTTATTGGCAATATTTACTTAGAAGAATGCCGTTACGTTCAACTGACTTACTTGGCTTAACATTTTCTTAATTACCTAGTTGCTGTGAATTATCACTTCTTTTATGAACTGGCAGTTGGCACAGTTGAATGTTTATGTAGTTAGTCAATTTTTAAGCAGATGGGAATTTGTCGCCAGATACAAAATTTCCCCATCCTACGGCCTCGCACCTCATAAACCTACAAACATACCAAATTTCCTAGTTTTTATTCCGATTTCAATTACGGTACTTAAAATATGAGATTTTATACATTCAAAAAGTCTATTTAAATTACAGTTTTTTTTTTTTTTTTTTTGTCTTTTTAAAGCTGCTAAAAATGGAAAATATTCACTTCTGGGAATTTTCTATATAGTTCCAGGAGGCTACAAACTTTGCCAAATTTAATCGTTGTAGTCCTACTGAAAGTGCCTAATCATTTTTGGGTGTAGAAAATGTTCCATAAATACCTTGGGATGCTTTAAATTGAAATAACATGAAATGATTTTCAGTTCCCCATAAAACACATCTAAAGTTTTAAACTGTTATTTTATTTTTTTATTTATTCGTTTATTGTAATTTTCATAGACAATCCTATCCAGACCCTACAATACCAAATTTTAATTATTTTTTAACTTCCAATTTGTGGCCCCTGTGGCGGAGTCACTAACACAGCCGGTTTCTATTTTCAGTAGAGCCACTAGGTCGAAAAAGTGTACAGCTTTTTCAGGTGTGTCATCCCGCCCGAGTGAGGTTTTTCTTGGATTTTCCTCACTCACACTAGGCAAATGCTGCGATGGTTACCTCACATATAGGCCCCACGCCGCTTCCTTCCCCTCCACATTCCTTTCTTCCCTTTCCTTCGCCGGATTCTGTGCTGCCGAGAGATGTCATTCCTCAAACGTGATGGGGTTAAGGCTGTTGATGCCGCTAACGCCATAAAATTGTATAAATATACAATATATAAAACTATATGAACTGACAGAAAATAACGCATACTTCTGGTTAACGTGGAAACTTCAAATTTGGCATTTTAATTTGCCAACTTGTTCAGAAGTTGGTAAATTTGGGACGAATCCCCACCTAGCCAAAAACACTAAGAAAATGCCAACTCGATCAGAAGTCGTTGACTTTGGGATGGGAGGCTCCCCCTTCCCCCCTTAGCGACGCCCCTGGTCTATGCAGTGTGGATCGTACGCAGTTTGGATCGTACGTAGTTTGGATTCTATGCAGTGTGGATCCTACGCAGTTTTGGTCGTAGGGAGTCCATGAATATAACCTTAATTGATAGCTGCACAGGTTAAACAAGTGAGATGGGCAAACACCGTGAGAGCGAGTTTTCTCGATTTTTCTGTTTCCTCCCACTTTCTTCATTTCACCATTTTGTTCATTTCTCATCCATCACTGTCTCCTTTAGCCTAGCCGGTATAAATGTTGGACGTAAAACTTAGATTTCATTTTTCAAACCGAAAGTGGTAGAAATCGATCATTTCCGGTCTGAACGTTGATCGTCATAGAACTAAAATGGTAATAGATAGCGACTATCTTTTTTTTAATTGATTCAGCGTCTTAAGAGAATATTCCATATTTTGGTATATCTGTCTAACAAGACCGCAAGTGATAAAAATTTACTACTTAAGAGGTTTCATCTTTCACTATGCATCTATTGCATTCGGGACTTACACGAAATCTATTTCAATATTAAGTTCGCACAGTTTGGAAGTATACCGTAATTTCACCAACTGTGAAACGAAACTCACTTCTATAACTTTGGAAATAATGTGTTTATAATCATCAGAGTCCTCTGTTGGGCTAAATTTTAAGACCATAAATTGTATGCAGTACTAGTGATATAAAGCAGAAGTCATACTATACAAATGACTATAGAATAGTGTTGCAAGTATCTCTTCTGATGACTTACTGCACTTATCTAGTAACAAATATAACAAGGTGACAGCTTTCAAGACCAAATTTATGTTAGAAGATTTCTTTGTGATGGATTTGTATAATCTAAATGCCATAATTCTATAACCTTCGTTCACAGCAATACCTTCTCAATAGACAACAGCTATTCGTGTTCTAAGTAGTAGTGCCGTAGGTAGAAGACATTTGAGTTACCTCCGCACAGCTACTTACTACACTAATAGCACTGATCTCCACGAGGGAGTCATTGACACAACATTACAAAGTTTATTAGCAACAAAACATCAAGATGGAAGATAGAAGTATGATTGTTCTAATGTTCAATAGTGTTACGCTTGAAAAAGGAGCTCATAGGTAAGTCGCTTTATCCCTACATATTATGAAATGAACTTACTTGAAAACTTTAATTTTTATCTGTAGTTTATCGGCATATTAAGATTTCTTGAAACTCGTTTTCCCTTTTGATGTTTTTATCTCTATCCTACTTGCTAAGTTGCCACTTGCAATTAACCTTTCATCGTTGCCAGTTCGTTTCCTGATAATTTCCGAATTTCAATTTGTATTTTCTTATTTTTATTTCAAGTTTAAAATCGTTGAGAATACTATACACTATTGTACTTCATTATTTCATTTTCCATATGAATAGATATTTGTAAAACTGATAGATCAAGATTTTCTGGGTTTAAATTTGAAGAAATAACTGCCTATTGTATATCATGCCACTAATGCAGCAACACGGTGCCCATGAAATTATTTTAAGATTAACTAAAAATAAGCTTTATGTATTTTGAAGTATCTGAACTTGTAAAATAAACAAAGAATAAATAAATAAATAATGAATAAATTTATTAAGAATAAATAAATAAATCGTTAATACTGACTTGTTAGGCTTTAACAAAAATGAATTCGTATGTTACTATCCACTTATATTAGACGTGAAAAGAGTTTAATTTAAATCAGGACAGCCATTGGTGACAAAGTTTTCTGTGGAGGAACAAAGTGTAACAAACATTAAATAAAAGTATTTACTTGAAGTACTGAGAACCGAAATTAAATATGCATGTCACTATACCGAGCAGATTAAAAATCCCTTCAGAGATTCTACCGTATTTGATACATTCTTGATTGGAGAAGAGAAATATATTTTGCTGGTGTATTATGGACAAGTTCTGTTAAGTACTGCTAATCTCTGTGAATGATCTATCAAAGTAGTTCTACATTTTTTAAAATTCTAGCTGTTCAGATAAGATTAAACTATATCTCGTAGCATGGTGTGGCAAATGTATCAAGAATCACACAGAAGTTGAAGTAAGTACAGTTTGTTTTCGCACTATATGATAATAAGACTTTTTCTAATGCATATAACTTATATAAGGATTGATAGATCATGTGATAAAATCTACAATTAATGTTTTTAAACAAATGACAGTAAAATACGATGTTTAATGCTTTAAAAAATTATTGTGAGAATGCGAGTTTATGTACTATGTGCATATACTGTAGACTGTAGGCACACAGAGTGTGCATTTCTGTAATGTAGGCATAAAATCATTGAACTTCTAATTTCTCATTACTTGTGCGTGTTAACAGAGATTTCACAGTTAGCTTCTCGTCTTTCGCTTGATAAATATAGAGTGGATTTTTAATGTCATAATCTGAAAGTGGAAATTTCAATCATGTTTTAACAATGTGTTTATTTTTGCACAAAATTAAAGAAGGTAGTCATTTCAAATGTTAAAATTATGTGCGGTGTTAAAATTGTATATACACCGGTAAACTTTTAAAATGATGAAATTTGAACTGCTACAATTTCAAAAGTGGAAAAACAAATAACTAGGGATGCCTACATTATGAAATCAGTTTTGGTTCTGTATAACAAATTGTCTAGGAGATGATGTGTGACGTATGTATGTAAGGGTTTGACTATCCCCAGTGTTAAATCTGGTACTTTTTCGAAGGTGTTATTCAGCAGATGTTATATTCAAATGCGGATGTATAAATCGACAAATTAGGAATGGTCTTATTAAGACAAGTGATCATCTTATGGATGACTTTTTATCCCTTTCAGTCTCATGCAGATTTCAATGAATATGTAGTTTATCTTGTTTTTTTTTTTTTCTTATTCTTATAATGAAATGCTTTACAGTAGTTTAGAAAATGTAGTATCTTAGATTTAGTAGTAGATGTTACTATTACTAGGATCGCTTGCCATCTGACGGTTTATTTTTTGATTCTTTGAAATACAGAAATATTTTTGTACCGTCACCGACAAGACCGTCTATAGAATATGTTTTATTCTTTTCCTATAGATTGTGTAGTAATGTAAGGGATTAGAAACATATTCCCCTATGTCAACGAAATCTAATACGTACATATGTTTCTTTAAAGTCAGAATCCCTTCATAGCGAAGGATATATTTAGTAATTAGTATTGCTTTGAAGTTGTCAAGTTGTGAGAGCCTGCCTCAAGGAAGTTATTTTGAGAAATAGGTCTTAACTCCACATCAAGTCTCTGGAAATGGTAGCATATTTTAATGGAAGTATATTGCATATTTAATTATTATGATAATGTGTTGTAAAACAGATAAATAAATAAATTATAATAAAAAAGTCTGAAATTGGGTTAACTTAACTACTTAAATATCTGCTGACCTAATGGATTACAAAAAAAAAAATCATTTTTAAAAGCTAGTAAATCATTGCGGCGCCTTTTCTTTCCGGATCCTCATGGATCAACTGATCACAGGTTGAGGTTTGATTTCTAGATCAACCAAATACAGTTGGACGACGATAGCTTGAACCTCGATAACTAGAATTTGTTGATAACTCGAATATTTTCATATTCCCTTGAACTCTTCATAACACTCAATGTTAAAATAAGCTCTGTAACTCGAATTTTTAAAAACTACAAGCTCGAAGAGTCAAATTTTAAGGATTTCATAATCATATTTAAAAACATCGCTAACTCGAACTTTAGTATCTGCGAACCCCTACGAGTTGAAGTTTACCTCTATAAGTAAAATGATCTCGATATGACCTCGATAACTCGAAACTATAACTCTATGCTTTTACGTAATTGTCATTGTTGCTAATGTGTACTGTAATTGTATTTTACTCATGTCTAGACATGAAAACCCCTTCCAAAACAATACATGTGCAGTACTTTATTTTTGGTAGTCATTCAATGAAAGGAACTTTTACAACTTCAAGTTCTAGATGTTGAACGAATAAACCTTCGAGTTATAGAGGTTTTATAGTCAGTTTCACGAGGAACTTTGAAACTCAGTATCTCGAATTTTTGTTGGGACCACCTTGATAACGCGAAAAACTCGATAACTCGAATTTTTATGTATTCTTTTCAGCTTATATCGATATTCCACTGTATATTACTTTTTAAAAAAACGAAGGGAGAAGAATAACTGAATTTTGATAATTTGATATCAGGCGATGATACAGAGAATTTCTTCAAGGTTAGTAGAGAAATATATCAATAAAAGATAAGAAGAAAAAAAAAAGAGAGAGAGATTAAGGATTGTAGACACATTAAGTAAGCAATTTCTTTCAATTCATTTTATTTATCTTTTAGTTTCAGAACACTTAAGAGACCCACACACGGTCCACGGTTTGCGCAAACATCATGTTTGTGCAAACATCGTGTTTGCGCAAACACTCGGCCATACACGATACAACTGTTTGCACAAACTTCAGTTCAATTTTGAGTTTAATCGCGTAAGCATGTCCACTGAAGCAGCTTGTTTAACGTTAATGTATAGTAGGCTATATAAATAACACCTACCCTCAGTGGCGGAACTTCAAAATCAGCCCTCCCCCCCACACACACAGATACAGAAAAATCTTGCCAGGACTTATTAGGACCTATAAAACAATTTAAGCATTTCATGTTTCTTTCCAGCACAGACATTCAAAGTCAGGCAATGAATGACACCATGTAAACTCGAGTAACTACATGTAATAATTAGAATATTACCGCTACTCTGAATGAGGACTATTTACTAATTGTTTAAAACTGAATATAATATATGTGAATGGAGTTTTCATGATTGTTACACTGTTATAATTCAACGAGGATATGTATGTATACACGGCTGATTGACAGTGACAGTTCTGGAAAAATATTATGTTGTTTATTTTCCTAATGATCTTTTGATTACGAGTTACATACGCATATACTGTTGTGAAATCTAATTTGTATTCAAATAAATTTTGTAATATATTAAATTTACCTCAGACTTGTAGCCAAACGGACTGTAACTGTTCCGAAAGTAGTTCTAAACTTACTCAGAAAAATAAAGATATCTTTTTCCCCAACTTTGATCACATCAGGAATGACAAAATCAGGTGTTATACCTGCTCAAAACCAATAATCTTAGGGTAAAATAGTGCGTATAGTTTTCAACGGGAGTAACAAAAATAATTTTTCTTGATTGCGATTGATGTCTGACTAAAATAAAACACATATAATCAGGGCCTCCTTACGTCTTGGGCCTCCCTGCCGTTGCAGAGGCAGTAGCTCCGCCACTGCCTACCCTACAGTTTTTTTTCTGTTCGTAAGATTGCTCTAATCTAGACTTTAGTCTGGCAATGTCAGCTTATGACCTTTGTCTGATCAAGTTTTTCACCCTGGCAGATGTTATTGGGTACTAGAGTAGACGAAATTTGTCGCTTGGTGTTGGTGAGCTCATTGCTTGATGAAATGACAAAGCGACTGTTTGTAACAAGCTGCTTGCAAAATGGGTCTGCGGTCATTCAGTCAAGGATTTTTTTTATCTTATCAACTAGAACACAAAACCTTTTGTACGAATGCAACAAAACTCCGCGTGCTGCTATGCTCAGTGGAGGTATGATCGGTGGCTTTGGGCGCTGGAAAATGCCTGTTACGTGATGTCATGCAGATTATCAATCATGTCATTGCTGGAACTCCCACGCTTCGGTGTTGATCCCACCCCCTTCGGCCCCACCGACGGCCGCGAAGGCGCGAACTCCAGAAACTATTGAAGTTAGCAGCACAACGACTGTTGTTACCAACATGCACGTTTGAAATGGTGAGGTGTGAGAATGAAGACTATGTCCATTTTTTTTTTTTTTTTTTGGTTGAGAACAAGGTCACAAATGAAAATATCTATCATAACATATGCACAAATTTACCACTACTTATATTAAATGAAAACATGTGTGGTCAAAAATATAAAACTATACTTACTAGTGTTTCTTCCACATCAATTATTTCATCAAAGGTCGAAATACCGGATAATTGCATTTCCTGGTCCCTCAGAAAGTCCATATGGGAAAAATACCACAACGAGAGTACATACACGTCATCTGTTCCACTTCCAGATCTTGTACTTGCATTTATCTTCTTTAGTTCTCTTCGGTATACAGAACGAAGTGAATTGATTTTATTCCTCACTGACTCTCTGTTCGCAGTTTGATCTCCTTCATTTTATTCACTAACTTCTCATATGCCGCATTTTTCAAATTCCTGTTTTGATAATCTTCACTCTTTACCTTCCACAGTTCAGGTAAATTTCTATAAAGGTCAATAAATTCTCGCCAGAATTCTTGATTCTTATTCATTGACGCCATAGCGCAAGAAATAAGCGTCTGTACACTAGGCTTCCTACTCGGAAATAAAGCTCGTGTTTGCACAAACATGTCCATACACGGTCCACGTGTTTGCGCAAACATCATGTTCGTGTAAACAATTTTCGAACGAGTTCGATGTGGAAAATGTTTGCACAAACGTTTGCGCAAACAGTTCATACATCGCCACACACGGTCAAACTGTTTGCACAAACAGCCTTGTTTGCGCAAACCATGGACCGTGTGTGGGCCTCTTTATTTCTTTTTTCGTACAAGAAACAGTATCACAAGGACAGTAGGCCTATATATCGTATACGATAGATGAAACTAATCTAATCTTGACCAAACTTGGCCTGTTGGTATTATACACCTTGACAAGCTTAGTATGCATATCCTAGGTATGCATTAATCGTAAATATGTAGTGAAGTGATCGACTTCTCTTGGTTATTCATAGAATTTTTTAAGGTCTACATCAATTGTTTTCATGAACGAACACTACATGTAAATAGTTGAATTTGGCATATCAGCAAAAAACATAACAAGTTTGGAAAATTGTGTTTGCAGAACAAAATGAAAAGGGTCTCCCTTTATTTCTAGTGGTGAAAATTCTGTTTTCCATTGTTTACAATGAGAATTCAACGCACCAAATGCTTTTCCAAGATTAAGTCTATGAATATTCCGTTTCTCGGTAATTATTTGTCAATGGTATGTTTGATTGGAACGGGAACATGCGACCCCTTACGACACTCAGCGCGCACTCGCCAATCACCATGTTAAGTTTGGTTCACACAGCAAAAAATGAGGTGTTGAAATAACACAAAATGACTACCACTTTAGCGTGTTACTTGTGTGTTAATTCAGCGCCAAGACATCGCTTTCCGAGCATATCAGAAATAACTAGTTACTACCTGAGAGAATTTGCATTGGTATTTATCGTTTAATATGAGCAAAGGTTTGCAAATTATATTTCGCACTTATGCCAAGTAACGAATAATGTTTTATGTTTTCTGTAATCGGTCACAATAATATTGTTGTAAACCTGTGAATCGTCTGACAACAGTTACATAGGCAACAGTTCTGCCATCTTATGTTCATATATGCTAAGACACAAGAATAACAAATAAAGAAAACAGATGAAAGCACAGCTATCTGTGTAACTGTTGTCAGATGATTCACAGGTTTACAACAATATTATTGTGACCGATTACAGAAAACATAGAACATTATTTGTTACTTGGCATAAATGCCAAAAATATTTTGCAAAGCTTTGCTCATATTAAACTATAAATAACAATGCAAATTCTCTTAGATAGTAACTAGTTATTAATGTTATGCTCGGAAAGCGATGTCGTGGTGCTGAATTAACACAAGTAACACGCTAAAGTGGTAGTCATTTTGGGTTGTTTCAACTCCTCATTTTTTACAGTACATGCATCTCGGAAGAGTGTCCAGACAAACAAACGCCGAAGTGCAGTAAAAAGCAGACAAACAAACGCCGAAGTCCAGTAAAGAGCAGACAAACAAACGCCTAAGTCCAGTAAAGAGCAAACAAACAAACACCTAAGTCCAGTAAAGAGCAGACAAACAAACACCTAAGTCCAGTAAAGAGCAGACAAACAAACGCCTAAGTCCAGTAAAGAGCAGACAAACAAACACCTAAGTCCAGTAAAGAGCAGGCAAACAAACGCCTAAGTCCAGTAAAGAGCAGACAAAGAAACGCCTAAGTCCAGTAAAGAGCAGACAAACAAACACCTAAGTCCAGTAAAGAGGAGATTCGCTCCAAAATTATGTTGAACAGGTGTTTGGTTCCCAATTTCTCGTGCTATCAAATTTCTTGTTGGGACTTAGTCAAATTTTAGCAGAGAAAGGCTCTTATTGCTATTTAGAACAAAAATAATGAAACAAACATGTTACTAGAATGTGTCAGTGGAGTAGCCAGAGGAGCTGACCCGGCTCAAGCCTCCTAAGCTATTCATGTATCAGGGAGATGAATAAATGTGACTGTAAAATTCAGAGACAGAAGAGTCCACATGAATTTTATATCCATGAATAATACTGCTCTAAAGTTAATGTGATGCTAAATTTCCGTGGAACATCTCATAGGTCAATTCTTCTCGAGGAAGATACTTCGTTCTTGCAAGCGTTGCACACATTTCTAATTCTAGAACGAAATAAACGACGAATTCTTAATAGCGTTTACTTTTAACAAGACTGGTCCAGAGCACCCTTCACCAGGTTTATATTCAGAAACTTTTTATTGGGAGGAGTCCAAAGTCTGAGGGTACCAATACTACGACACACTACTACCTCGACATAGTATTGAACCGTTGTTACTCTACAACCTAAAAGACGTTAAGTAGTTGTTAATTACTATCACCTACATTCTCAGAATAAAATACAATTAGATTGTTTTTGTAAGAAGAGTGCAAATGAAGTGTAAGATAAAATCTTTAGGCTACATCAATCATTTCTCTATTACACAAACATAGTTTTATTAATAAAGGTACGGGCTGCCGCAGTAAAGTTTCTCGCTCCAATTCCTAATTATGTTATGCTCCAGTTGTTAATTAAATATTTTCTTGTGCAATACAGAAAACCGTTCGATGAACAGGGAACTTCACGGAAAGAACACTCATCCCAAGAGTAAACTAGCCATTGTGAATACTCTCATGTAAGTGATATATGCAACATTATAAGAATAATAATGAAATAATTATTTGCGAATTTTTATGAAATATGAACAAAATCGCTAGTGAAGTTTTTGAGAAAGTAATCTGAAAAGAAACTCATTCCCAACAATAAACTATCCCTTGTGATTTTTTCGTAAGAAATAACGTACACAATATTATAGAGTTATTAATCAAAAATTTATTTATGAAATATGAACAAAATAGTCTCAGTCGCTTTTAAGAAAATTGTTAAAAAAAAAAAAAAAAAAAAACTCCAAGAATAAACTATTCCTCGTGCATTTTTCACGACAAATGAGATGTCACATTGTCAGATTATCAATGAAATATTTATGAAACGTGAACAAAATCGTACTAGTCATTTTTAAGAAAATCGTCTAAAAATTTATTCCTTGTACATATTTTCAGGGCAAATGAGTTGTGCCAAATTGTTGTGTTATATGAAATATTTATTTATGAAATGAACGAAATCGTCTGTCTTTTTTTAAAAAAATCGTCCGAAAAAACTCGTCCCCGGGAATAAACTACTCAATGCCGTGCCGTGGGGGGAGGCGACGGCCCCGGGCGCTGAACTAAGAGGGCGCAAAATTCTTGAGGAAAAAAGAATATAAAATGTTCTCAAAATTAAGGAAAAGTAGGGTTTATTTTTGAAAATTTTCTTACGCTTCTCGCCAACCGTGGTGGCACATGTCTATCTCAATCATATATACAGGGACGCCGTCTTTATACTCTCGCCCCGGGCGCTGATTTTCCACGGCACATAATCGAAACTACTTCTCGTACATTCTTAAACTTTAAATGGTATGGCCTGTAGGTGAGCATATATTAGGATGAACGACGAACAGTCTGACAGATTGTGAAAAATCACATTTCCATCTATGAGTCATGAAACGTGTAAATCCTTTCAAATCTTGAACTCGATTTTTTCTCGATCACTAAACGTTTTTCTCTTCTCTTTTCGTCACTCGAAAGTAAAAGTGTTCAAATATATGTCTAACTACGAAGTGTTTTTTTTTTTTTTTTTTTTTTTTTTTTTTAACGGAGGTTCGAATGCGGTGCACCCCCAGGTGGATGCACTTCTGTCAGTGGCGGATCTAGCTTGGGGCCGAGGGGGTCTAGGCCCCCAGTTTTACAAGTGACAAAAATAATTGAAGCTATTATTTATACATTTTTGAACCTCCCAGCTTTCACTTTCTAGATCCGCCTCTGACCTCTTACCTCCACTCCGCTTTTAAAATAAGACATTATTTGAATGAACAATTTAATAACAGATGGGTTGCTCATAGGAACTTATTTCTTGAACCTGAAAATCTCCAGATTTGACGACCAGCGACTTCTGTTTTTGGAGGGATGTTAAAACGTAAGTGTACACTAAGAAACCTTTCATACTTATGATTATTTGTATGGCTACTCAGGATATCCCAAGTGAAGATGCTCAAGATGTAATTTTGGGATTCTGGAAATGACTTCAACAGAGTTTGATGTCAAAGGAACACAGTTAGAGATCTGGTTAGAGCTCGTCTTCGTCCAAATTTCAAGTTGGAGGAAAGTTATTTCATGTTGTGCGACCGTTCGTAATTTATGATTTTTTTAAAACTATGATTCTGAATAATAATAATAATAATAATAATAATAATAATAATAATAATAATAATAATAATAATAATAATAATAATAATAATAATAATAATAATAATAATAATAATAGGGGAAGGTCGGGTAGTATCGGACACTTAAGGAACATGTGATGTAACAACTTTATAATAATCAGAAATTAAATAAAAGCCTCATATGTGCAATCCTCATACATATCTTTATAACACTATATAAACCATATTTCACTTTTACTACAAAATTTAGAGAAACTGAAAAAAATGTAAAAGTCTAATTTTTCAAGATATAAGAAACTGGCGGGTTATATCGGACAGATCTGTTATTACCTTCTTATATTCCTTACATGTCTTCTTACATACCTTACAAACTGCAGATTGTTATGTTGTATTGCAAATATCACATTTATAATAAAATGCATCTCTCTTAAGACTTTCACAGTTTTCATGTGCGAACTTTTGCACGAATTACACTGTATCCAGTTCTCATCAAAGTTTTCCCCACAAATTATGCAATCAGTCTTTGTTTCACCGTCGAATTTCAGAGACTTCCTTGCTGATCCAACTGCTTGGTTGAGCATCAAATACGGCTTCCTTCGGGAGCATCTTTCGTAAGTTCTTTGCCCATTCTTACTCTTCGGAACACAAATAATGGAGGGATAAATTGATCACCTGACGGGTTTATGCACAAAAGAATTGTTACGTTTTTGCCTCTTTCTCCAGATGTTATTTCCCTACCTGCTTTTTCCCATTTATAGACACAACTTTTAACTGATTTTCATGAACTACTGACACACCAGTTTCATCACCATTAAAAATTCTCGATGGTTTAAAAAAATATCTATTTATAAGTTCAGAGAGTTTGTCAAAAAAAAGTATACCAATGTGCTCCTTGTTGATCCTATAGCCCGCTGCAAACTGTGGGTTCCGCGCACCTCAAACTTAAATCGTGGTGTCTCTACATGAAAGAATAATAAACATCTTTCCCGGCTAGAACTATAAGATTTCGCATTGAAACTTCGAATATTGCTGTCCGATATTGCCCGCCAACACCCTGTCCGATACCACCCGACCAACGTGCATGATAATAAAGAGTCCTGAAATAATTTGTCTTGCAATGTAGGCAATGATATAATGCCAATTAGGATACAAAACTACAACAAAAATGTACAACTACTTAAATTCATATTTCACTTCCCTTTGTTTCTGTAATTAGCCGACAAAATTAAGTACGTGCAACCACAAACCGCACAAAAACTACAAATCGTCGCACCACATATACACCTTTCAACGTACTATCTCAGAATGTTGGCGCCACGCTTCCCTCACAAAGAACTACTAACACGTGGCAAAAGAGTGTCGCCATCCTGTTCCGAAAATAGTGAACTATACACTGTCCGATACTATACGCTGTCCGATACTATCCGACTTTCCCCTAATAATAATAATAATAATAATAATAATAATAATAATAATAATAATAATAATAATAATAAAACAATGGCACCCACACCCACAGTGCATGTGTGATGTGCGGGAAAATACAATAATAAAATATATTTACTATGGTTACCTAGTGGGCATAGATGCATAATTGAAGGATTGGATGTAAGAACCAGGTAAGTCCACTTTTAGAAATGTTTCCGCAGCTGCCTGCTTCTTGCTCTAACTTCACGGTGAACACTTTTTGTAGGTACCGCCTTTCCATTATAACACTGAATATAATCATCGGATCCACATGATTCTTGCACACAATGTAGTGATTTTTTCCTACTGGAACATGAGAAAATCTCAAATTCGCTTTTTTTTTTTTTTTTTAAAAAAAAAAAAAAGACCTACCTGGTTCTTGCATCCAACCCATCAATTGGCATAATAGCTTTGCAATTGAGAGAGATTCATCAGGTGACGATCCTCAGGAGGCGCCGGTGAAAATAAGGTTCACATTTATTTACTTTTTCTTACAAAGAATGGTTAATGGTATAGAATTTTTCTTTAAAGCAAATAGGTGGATGGCTATTATTTTAATGTGAATACATTCATTTTAAAATCTTGGAAGAGATGCTTACTGACTGTGAGATCGTATCTATCAGTTGTTTCTATTATTCTGCATAGCTCTCTGGAGGAAGGAAAAAAAAATCATATCATGTTTGAAAACATTGAAATCAGTGATGAATAATTTACAGTATAAAATATACTGATGCCACAACAAGATAAAAACCATAGTTGGGAGGGGGTCAGGAAAATTAAATATAAATAGATAAATAAGAGTAAACATAGGCCTACAGTAATGGCAGTTTGAGAAAATATTATTATTAGTGGAATATTAAAACAAAGATATTTTAATGTACAATACTGTAGAATCAATGTACACTACTAATCGCAAAAAGGTCTGATATTTTGTTCCTCCATAAAATAGCAAGTGGAAAATTGAACTGTTATTCTCAACTTACCACGCTTAATTTCAGAGTACCTACTCCCACAACGAAACACGAACACGAACCTATTCTATATTCCGAAATCTAGACTTGTAATACTTACACACTTCCTATGATTTCAACAAACTTCCACTTGCCTTAAATACCTTGACTTCTAAAAGAAGTTACCGATCCTTATTGTGCAAAATTAAGCTGTAAATATTGTAATGTAAATATTTATGATTTTTTCTTAATATTCTGTTTCTATTACTGTTGTTACATGTTGCGTGTTGAATTTATTTTTAATTGTCATTATATGTTTCAGTGTAAAATGACTAACGTGCTGCATCCGGAAATAAATAAATATTGCGTTTAATAGAAACAATGAAATTTGTCAATTTTTTTTTTTTACAAGAGCTTAGAAGGGAAATCATATATTTTCGTGTTTTATTTGCAGGCTGGAAGAAACGTACTCGCGGGCCGTCATTTGGCCATTACTGACTTAAGATCATATAAACAAATTTTAGCTGGATTTACCTAAGTAAATTTCGAACTGCGTTACAATGATGATTAATTAAAACTGTTGGCATATTTTTGTATGATTCTTATATTAACATATTTTCTGAAGCATAAAACTTGTAAATGTTGTACTAAGAGCTCTGTGTTTTGTAGATATTCTTATCGGTTACATGTCAGTAGAAGAAAGCGGGTGCAATATCATATCAGTTTGTACACTATGACGTCATTTCCGGCGTGAGAAAATAAAATAACAAATCATGCAACTAAACTTTCCGTCAGCGCTAAATTCAGACATTTTCCCCAGAGAGCCTTAAATGTTCAACATAAGTGGCAGTTTATACACATAAACGAAACTATAGTAATTTAATGAGAGGCAATATATACTGTAGATATATTAAGCATTAGATTTATTTGAGTAAGAAGTTTAGTGGAAAACATTTGCTCCATCTAAGATAAAATTAAACTACACTCAACTTGCTTAAACCAATAATTTAGTTATGAATCACATTGCCATTAAGAACACTTGTATACAGCAAAATCGTGTCAACTGTCAAATAACGCGCATCGATGTACCTACAAAATCTCTTCTTTATGTTTAAGTCTAGGGATCGGATACTATGTACTGAGATACATAATACAAATATAGGGTTATTCAAAATCCGCGTCGGTTTTGGATCGACTGGCAAATTTTTGTTTCTCGGTTGCCGACATTGTGTTGTATTGTTGCTCTAACCACAAACATTCCGATTGTCGCCTTAGTCTGAATTTCTCGCATTTCTTCAGTCTATGTCTAGTCGCGAAGCAGTTTACTATAGCGCAACAAGTGCTAATTGTAAAAAAAAAAAAAAAAAAAAAAAAAAAAAAAAAACTTTTGATCAAAACGGAGTAAGTTGTGAGCGGAATGTGTGGTGAATATGTTTGTGAATTTTCTTAGTGTGTTTTAACAAAAATAATTTGATGTAACAAAACCGGCGTCCTTTTTGAATAACCCTTCATACTTAAAAATAATTTCTTAGTGGCTACGTCGAAAAATAGCCAAGGTATGTACTTGTTATCAATCACAAATTTATTTTCCTATTATTTTCTTGTTTTTTTAAATATATTTTTTTACATGCGTCTTGTAAGTTTTTTCTAGTATCGATGATTATAATAATTATTATTTTCATGAGGAACATATCCTTGACAGATAGACAACTCTCCTATGTCTGTTGTATTGAGGAGTAGCCTACACATCAGTGGATAATTTATGTTTTCATGGGAGTGAGATACTGTAGCCCTAAAAAGACTTGGTCATACTAACAAGGGAGGGTCACGAAGTTGCTCCGCTGAGATCCGAACGAGACAATTGTGTTTGCATTTGATATGTTATAACTAGAAAGTTATTGTCCCACCGGGTGGAATATCGTGAGTTACAACATATTTTGTAATGTAAAAGCTACAAGAAATTACGTGGCAGAATAGTTTGAACCGAGTCATTTGTTCTGAAACGATTGGGTAAATGGAAAACTCGGCGAACACGTATCCCATCATTTTCAAGAACAAACTTTTTGGGGTAAAAACTTTGCCCCAGTGTCTCCCGCAGGGTCCGAGACGGGGTCCAACTCAAAATTTTCAAATGGCAAGGAGGCTAAGTAGCACATCGTTTGAAACTGTTGCTAAATGAAAGAAAATAGATTAAGTCTCGACTTTCTACGACAACCCTGTGCAAAATGACGCCTGGTCAAAATGTAACAAAAGCTTTATTGAAAATCTATGGCCTACTTGAATCCAATGTGGTCGCTTAAAACCTATATCGAAAGGATAGGCATACCAAACTGCTGAAGCTAGGAAAACCAAATTTAGCATGAACGTTGATCAGTAGGTGACGGAAAGATGCGAAATGTTCAAAAAAGCGACATCTTGAGTTCAAAATGCCGCACTATGTATCGAATGCATGTCCAGCTCAAACCAGTGATGTTGGGGAAGCGAAATGTTTTATTTACGTTTATGGTTAATAGCAGATATCCACAAAATATCAAAACGTATCATCTGTAATCTAATACGGCTGCCAGCGTGAAAAATGAGTTTGTATATAAATATGCTGTCTTGGAATATTGTGACAAAGCAAAACAGTTTGCGCAGGTCGATGTACTGAAATGATTTATACGTGGTTTGCTACTGTTCGCCAATCTTTAATGAATCTTTTGTATATTTGGTATTGGTTGAAATATTGCGATCAAACCAACGAATGGCATACAAATGTGATCATCACGAATACGTTACAATAGAGCCCCCAACCTGAATGGTGCAGCAAGTCCTTTACTATGTATGAACTACGTATGACAAAATTAGAAAAATACCCTAAGGTATTCAACTATTCAACTTTTGTTTAGCAGTATGAATAGGAAGTCAGAGTTGTGTGTTCATCGCATATTCGTTATATTCACGTAAATAATATCGAGAGAACCGTGACGAAAGTGCATTAGGAACAAAACATATACCGTAAACGCGTGCTACTTCAGTCCAGATTTTGAAACTTGTAACATAAATTTGTGTAAATTGTGCATAACAGATTTTTCTTTAACATAGTGACTTTATATTGTGAAACTACAGTTTATTATTGATAGGTTAACGTACAATACGCAATATTTGTAAGGTAGTAAATATTTTATGTTTGTGTTCTTTATCTGAGCTCAAGTTAACCTTACGGTTGGGTTACTTGAACCCAGACTGTTAAGTCTAATAGATACTACCACTTGAAAGCAGATTGGGAGGAAGTAGGTTGATGGTTATCATATTAACATAATTTCTGTACATTCACAGACATCCAAACGTTGATTTTAGTAACAAATATGAATTGTAAAATGTAATGTGGAACACAATTTGTACTACATTGTACAAAGATTAGTAATCATATAACAGTGTTTACAATTCAGTTAAAGTAAACAAATCTCTTTTGATTATTTTTGGGGGTTCTATTTTCATTACCACATCTTCACATTTAAACACCAACACATCCTTGACTTAGAGCCACCTCCAAACCTTCCATGTAGGCTCCATGCAGTCGACTCGAGCAACTTCAGCTTCTATAGCGAGAACGACTCCTGAATATTCCTTCCCGTTCCATTTTACCAGAACAAAATTGCCTATTTCGAGGTCACATTTCGTTATAGGTGCCAGAGTTGATGCTGATTTGGCTTCGGCCTGGGCACAATTCATAGTCAAGTGTCCTACATGTTCCTCGTCTGGATTGTCGATGCTAAGTTCGCGGTTACCTCCTGATCTCAAGCTGAATGCGCCATCATCTTCTGATGTATCTTTCAATGCTTGTTTTCAAATAGTGGTCTCGGTTGTTTTTGAACACGCTCTCCTTTTTTGGCCTTTCTCCTGGTGTTTGCTGTTATCCGCAGAGGCACTGGTATTACTGGTACAACCGAAAGTAGTCACACTTACACTCTGTCCATGTGGCACATGGAGTTTTTCCTCTTGGTAATGCCATGTGTAACGAACTCTATCTTTTGCTCTTGAAGTCGTTGAAGAAATGCATCCCCGATCAAAGTCAAGTTGACATGTATTATGGATGTGTCTTGATTCGGCAAACTGTTTATGATCTGATTTTTGTCTATAGACACTAATCCAGCATTCTTGAACCCTGCCTGTAGGTTACTTTGCATGTTTGGTCTAATTTCTTCTAAAACAGTTCGCAACAGCATTGGAAGCTGTTCCTTTTGGAAACAAACCGAATCTTCTACCTGCATCTGATTGCTTTCATCGGTCAAGAACGTCCTTCCACTTCATTTTTAGCAGCCTAAAATACGCCACATCCAGTAGTTGGGTGAGATGCGACGAATTAGGTGGAAGACAGACAAAATGGATATTGTACTCTTCACAGAGCTGAATAACATTGATGCTGAGGTGTGAAGCGAGATTGTCATCAATGATAACATTCTTCCCTTCTTGTTTCTTAAGAATTGGAAGCAGATTACTGGTAAACCAGTCCTCAAAAATGACCAAAACCATCCACCCATTTTTACTGCTGTGGGCCACCTTCCGTCCAGGTTGTCCACAGATCACATGGACTCAAGTATTCAAGTTGTGGCATGGGCTCAAGTAACCCGCTTTTGCATATAATGTGTACCAGTTGTATTTAACCACAAATCGTTCAATTAATGAGTTATTTATTACATGAACAGTCCTCAATTGGCTTTGATACTAAACTAAATATGAAATGTCTACATTTACCTTGGGCTATTCCTAATATTTGTCCAGACGAAAGTGTGCAGCTTGAAATTAACAACAAACTTTGGTGTAGATTGTATAACCAATCCTGCCGCTAGGGTGAATTCCAAACCTTCCTAGACTGCCATGCGGGACTTCCTAGTGATACTGCCTACCAGCCAAGCACTGATCTACGTAGTTCTACTGATGTTGAGAGTCCACAGAGAGCCAATAAACATTTTTCCATTTTGGGCTCAAGTTAACCTGCAGTGCTCAAGTAGTCTGGGTTTACGGAATGTGTTGTTACAGAATGAAATAATAGCTGAAGTGAATCGAAATTCAATTGTTCTTTAGTCTTCCTATTATTTCTAGATACATAATAGAGAAAAATAGAGATTTAGATTTGAATTGTTTTTAATGACATAGGTTTTAAGCGGCAATCTTGGATTCAAGGTGGCCATAGATTTTCAATTGAGCTTTTGTTTACATTTTGACCCGCCGCCATTTTGCACAGGGTTGTCGTAGGAAGACGAGACTTGCTCCATCTTCTTTCATTTAACAATACCTTTCAAACAATGTGCTACTTAACCCCTCTTGCCATTTGAAACTTTTTAGTTGGACCCCACCAGGGACCCTGTGAGGGCCCTGGGACAGGACGTTTTAACTTAAATAGTTATACTTCGAAAATAATGCCAACTTCCTTTCCTGTTTTCACATTTGTTTCACCGTTTCCGATTTATAGGGTGGCCATGGACTTTTCAATTAAGTTTTTGTTTACATTTTGACTTGCCACCATTTTGCAGAGAGTAATTGTTGAGAGTCGAGACTTGCTCCATTTTCTTTCATTTTACAACAGCTTTCAAACGATGTGCTACTTAATCCCCTTTTATTTGAAAATTTTGAGTTGGACCCTGTCTGGGACCCTGCGGGGACCCTGGGACAATTTTTTTATCCCAAAAAGTGTGTACCTGAAAATGATGGGATACGTGTTCGCCGAGCTTTCTATTTACCCAATAGTTTCCGAACAAGTGACCAGTTCAAACTATTTTGCCAGCTTTGTAGCTTTTACGTTACAAAATATGTTGTAACTTACGATATTCCGCCCGGTGGCACGTATAACTTTGGGATTCGTCTAGTTATAACATATCAAATGCAAACACAATCGTCTCGTTTAGATCTCAGAGGAGCCACTTCGTGACCCTCCCTTGTAAGACTTTGTCCACTGCAAATCCCATATAATATTGGACTACACTAGTAGATCTAAGTCTCTGAGCGCTGTATCGCTTGCATATAACAAGTAACAGAAGGGCACACATCAAGGTGTATCGAGCTTGTTCAAAAATAATAGATATCAATAAATAGATTATTATATCAATAAATAGATATTTTACGTGCATGAAATGGATCAGAAATTGGAAGAACAAGAGGAATAATCACAAGATCATTACATGTGTAAAAGTAGAACTTGTAAGATCCGAAATATAGGACTTTCTAGTCTCTACGAAAATGCAGGACATCTTGTTGAACAATATACATAATTCTTTGGTTATGTAATGTTTAATGAACAATCCATGCTATTCAACACCTATTTTTAGAAAAAAAAAACTCTATATACTGTAAATCAGTGATAGTCAAACTATAGCCCGCGGGCTAGACTTGACTCTCTAAAAGGTTCTATCCGGCCCTAGAAATGATTGCTAATCTGAAGAATACAACAAGAATAAAGGAAAATAAATAATTGTGATTATTTTCTTCTCCTTTCCTCTGATCTATGTTTGTTTTAGTGTCCATAAATTAATTTATTTACTTATCCACGATATGCAAATGTCATATTGATAGTTCATAGTTAGGTATTGCTGTTTTAATAAATTATTCCGACCTGTCCAAAGTTTTTCTTTTTCTTTGGCCCCTTCTAAAAAAAATGCCGATCACTTCTAAATTGTGGATATTCTAGTCAGGGACGGATCTAGGGGGGCGGTTGCCCCCTCAGAAGAGGAAACTTTCTTATTTTATGTATAAATAAAACCCATTCCAGAGTTCTTAAAAGTAGCTCTAAGTAACAGTATTACAACCCACTGCCCCCCCAGAAGTCCGTCCTGGATCCGCCCCTGATTCTAGTCTAGGCTATTTTACTAATAGCAGCAATCATGGTGCTTCAGTAGTAGATCGCTAACCTCTAGTGCAAGAGACATGTAATGTATTTGTGGTGAACAACATCGTGTTTCTGTTTTTTCTCGGAATTGTTCCGCTTCCTCCTTCTTTCTCATTCCACCAATTACTTCATGATCATGCACTTTCATTAATCATTCATCTCCTTCATCCTTAAAGACCATACACATTGGACGTCATTGTTTTTTTTTTTTAAAGAGTAATAGCATATCTTTTAATTATTGTTCATCCATGCTATATCTAATGTTTCTATAATGAATCTAAATTATTTTTTAATGTTCTAAACATAAACGAATTTATAGATCTGTGAAAGAATTCAAATTATGACAAAGGACGTAGGACATCTCAATTATATAGCTGATGTGATTCTAATAGAACGAGGACACAGAACTTCGAACTTGGAACTTTCAACTTCTTCCAACTGGGAATATACATGGCGCATCTAATGTACACTCATGTCCAAAATTATTGTCGTATGTCTATAAATATGTTGTTGTAGGAATATAATTTGATAACGAATTCGCCTGGTATTTCTTATAATGTTAGTATGTGTATAATCGGCAAAGACATGTATATGGCAAATTTCATGTCAAAAGAGCAGTAAATAAGAACAATAAAACGAAAATAAAACTTTTTTGTCCATTTAGCAACATTTTGTTTTACTCATTCTAATTTTCGTATTTATAATTCTTTTCCTATGAAATTCACCACGAATATACATTTCCCGATTATACACATAGTATCAGTATTAAAAGTACCCACCAAAATCACTACCAAATTATATTCTTATAAGAAAACAGTTATAGATATGCGACAATCATTTTGGATATGAGTGTACAAGAAGAGATTCTAGTTTCTTTGTAGAATGATTGACCAAGATTACATGTCTCGCCTATGATTGTCTTCCGATAAACACTGTGGAACGCAACTAGCTAGGAAGTGGCACACTGATTGTCCTTTTGTTGTGTCTCTATTTGTCCCCCCCCCCTTTTAATCAACAGAACATGTGTAATAAGTTTAATAAGTTAATTTCGATTTACTTTTTTTTAAACAGCTTCAGGGGTACACAATTGAGTGACGAACTGTGTCTAGGAGTATGCGAGAAAAAGAAGTTGAATAGCACTGGTCTACAAGCTATCACGTGATTCCAGTTTCGATTTCCGATGGGAAATCATTGAAATTTGAATATATTACAATAGTTCGAATTTCACCTTAAACAGTAGTTCCACATCTTATTTCTAGTCTCGGTACTGAAAAGGGACGCTAAACTTCAATCAACATTGACTGTGGTACGAGAGTATTTCGAAAAGTTTTCAGTCTCACATTGAAATATCATGCCGCTAGTAGTAAGTCGTTTCTGGCGTATAGTTGCATCTATGGAAGAAATAAGGTATCGGTTTCAACTGTTCAGCTGCATCAGACTGTTGGAGTGAAAGAATGTGATTTCGAGGAGATTCACCATCCACACTATAGCCCCTATAGCCCAGATTTAGCACTCTAGCCGTGGGAACAACAGCCGTATTTGAGTTCAACGTACAGCGACTGATTCAAATGATTCCCTTGAACGAACTGATGCAGCTAGGCAGTTGAAACTGATACATTATTTCTTCCATAGATGGCAGCATATGCAACGAAGGCTTATTTAGCAGTAGCGCGATATTTCAGTGCCAGGCTACAAAATTTGGGAAATACCCTCGTTTAATTGAAGGAAAACACATATAATGAATTATGTTAATGAATAATCTATTTATTTATCACGTGTAACCGTTTTGTCCTTTATGCTAGAGAAGGTTATAATTCGAACCCCCGCCGTTCGACAATGCAAGCAGCATGAAAAGATTGTGATGGAAGATGCTTGTTATAGGAATGCAGTTCTTGGGAAGTGGGGGTGGTGGCAGTATAGCATTATCTTGGTATGGCTATAGTACAGTACGGATTCTCAATCTCTTCCACTGGCTTACCAGCAGAACACAATATTATTAATTCCATTATAGATCGTATGCATCACCAACAGTAGCCTGTGCACCACTAGTGGTACATAGGGGCGGATCCAGGACCGACTTCTAGGGGGGGGGCGGTTGGTTGTCATACTACTACTTTTAAGGGCTCTAAACTTTGGGATGGATTTTATTTATATATATAAAATAAGAAAGTTTCCTCTTCTGGGGGGAAGGGGGCGATTGCCCCGATCTCCCACCCCCTGGATCCGCCCATGGTGGTACATGTATCACAGATTGAAAAACTCTATAGTGCAGTAATGTACCTTGCACAACATGGTTAATTGGTTGAAAAAAATATCCGCGCTATGCAAAATTGCATTGTTCGAGATCTATTTATAATTGGTTCAATTTGAATTTGTTTACAAATAATATATATATATATATATATATATATATATATATATATATATATATATATATATATATATATATATATATATATATATATATATATATATATATATATAGGGTGGCGCGTATTGTATCTACCCTCTTCAAATGAATCATAGCGAATGCAAGTAGCAATACAGTTATGAAATACAAATGTCCCTCGTTTGCCCCGGTGTATTGCTGAAGGCGACGCGGGCAGGAAGGCTTCCATAACATACTTAATATATCCTGCAGAATGACACTTATTTAACTGTGAATGGCAATCTTTAAGTTCGTCAATTATCTGAAAATGATTGGCAAAGACCCTTTCATTCACATAACCTCAGAGAAAGTATTTCGGAGCTCTTCAATCTGGGGAACAAGATGCTCACTTCAAACCGTCAAAGCTGGATATTACACGGTTTGAAAACTTTTGTCAGAGTACAGTCACACTTTGGCGTGCTATGTGTACTTTGCACCATTCTACTGAAACAAAGTTGCTAGAATTAGTCTCAGAAGCGACAGTCCTATTAGCGACAGGAACTGTTATCTGTCCTATGAGCGACCGGTTCATTTACATTGAGATGATGGAAGATGATATTATTCCATCTCGTAAAATATATGCCCGAGCAACCTTGGTAGGAAATATGTATGTGCCAGTGATACTGTTCGTCAAATATATTTTTCCTCTACTGTGAGTGCAAATAAAACTTATTTTAATTTTGAGTTAGATTTGACATAAAACATATCAAATAACTTAACGAGACAACAGGGATATTTCCATGAAAAGTATATTCCTATGTAATTATTGAAAATCCAGTTGTAATATCACCTTTCTTCAAAAGCTTTGTTTTCTGTACTTAATTTGATTCAAATCTAATTACTCACTAAGCCCAGTAATATATTTTATTTTGAAAAACTTAAACGTGTAACAGTTTCGCCGTGAATAAAATAATAAAAAAAATGCCAATGACAAAAGACAGCTTTTGAGATCCCTTACATCTGATTGGCTATTCTCAACCAATCTCACCAATTACAATGCAGTTCACTCTAAACAATCCAAAAGGTAAACAAACTCCTTAAACTACCTTCTTAACTATTGTAAGCTACAAAAACGTAAACTAATTGCTTAATTTGCCTTCTTCCCTTGTCGTGTAGCAATCTGAAATAGTACCTTATAACTAGACGAACTGTTAAGTCCTGCGAGAGATTTGTAACTTGTGTAATAATTTCTTCGAATACACCGAGTTTTTAGATTTCTTTGATATCCTCAAGTGCTGAACACCCTTTTTCCATGGGCGCCCAATGGGAAGGCAGGGGTTGCCCCCCTGGCTCACAAAAATGTATACGTAATATAGCAAACCACATATATTAAATATCAGATATACTAGACGTGATACAGCAACCATGGAGATACCCTTCCCTAGAAAATTTTCTTCGGGCGCCCCTGCCTCTTTCTGATTTCTTTCTTATGCCATAAACATATTCAATCTAAACTTATGCTCCGTATAATTTTAACATGAACTTTTTAATTATATTAGAATCATTGAGAGCATTCTCACGTATTAAATTCAGATAGAGCGAAATTTTTCATAGTACATTTTGTTAGGTTCTAAATCACATTAGCATAAAACAAGTTAAAGAAGAGAGAACCTTATCTTCTTCCATTATCTTAGTATGAACGAATCGGTGACTCATAGAGCAGTTAACAGATCGAATCGGTCGCTCATATGACAGTTAACAGTTCCTATCGCTAATAGGATTGTCGGAAGTGGGAAGACACCAGTTGCTACACGGCCAATGTCATTGTTAAAAAAAAAAAAAAAAAAAAAAAAAAAAAAAAAAAAAAAAAAGCCAATAATCCCACACACATGCCAACTGCACAACTTTTGGACTCGTCTAGGACTTTTCATGTAAACATCGTGAATTTTCCTGAGACCAATGTCGAAAGTTCTGCTCATTAACATATCCACTCTTGAAAAATTTGTTTCAGCGGACATCAACAGTTGTTGTAGAGAAACAGTGGTACTGGTTAATCATTGCAAGAATGTCAATGTAGTTAACGAGTCTTTGGTTTTACCTATCAATGTCTTGAAGCAAGATCCGGGCTATTCGGTCGAAGATCAAGCGCTTCCCACGAAAGGACTTCAGAAGATCCGGAACTTCCTCGTGAGTAAGCGGTTAGTGCACGCGCGCCTTTGACGGGGAGATCCGGGTTCGATTCTCGGTGGAAGCTCATGTGGTTCGGATCTCATGTTAAGTTGTAGGTCCACGTCTAATAGCCTAGCTGCTGAAAGAAACGCTGAGCTGAAATCAACCCAACTGCAGAAGATCAGTCGTCACCCGCCGTGTACGCAATTTTGTTCCGAGCTACTTTAATGTGTTCTTATACTTCAAGGAATGTTCTGTCCGGTAAGCTTTTTGATATTGATAAACAATTGAAGAGCTCAATTCCAAAAGAGTCTAAGTCAAAAAAACTAAGTATTTCAGGAGACTTTATTTTGTGTGCGTTTCCATCATTCAATTTCCGTAAAAGAAAAGTAATTACGTAAAAGAAAATTGTAATTGCTTACGTTTCGTAAGATAACGGTGAAATTATCATCTATAGCAAGAGTTTTATAAGTGTTTGTAGGCATGAGTCAGAAACCAACTTCAGAAAATACAGTTGACTAAGGATATTTTGGAAAACAACGCAGTTTTCTTTTGCATACAACTAATTTGATTTATGTAGTTTTGGCATGAAACACTGTTCAATATACGAAGATGCTGAAAAGCAACTTAATAGAACCAATATCTCAAAATTGACAAAAAAATGACTTAGGCTCTTTTGGAATCCACCCCTTCAATTACAGACAACTGTCATACATTGGTTCAACTCCCATACGACTAAATGTTACGACATCGGAATACAATCGTACATCCCACAGTATCAGAATTTCAGTGAAGAATATGTTGAATAGTGATGTCATCTATGCTGTACCTTTGGCAATAAATACTTCAAGGTCATAGTATTTTCCTTGTGTTTACTGTCCTAAGGAAACTTACTTTCCGGACTTGCCTCGTATATTGAAAAAACAGAAGTCACAACATAAACATTCTAAAAAAAAAATTGTCAAATTAAATTTAAATTACTTTAAATGGTTTACTTCAATCCCAGATGGATTAAGCCTCCAGTTTCCCCCCGAATCTTATTAACTGACAGCATAACTCTTGAATTTGAATTTGCTTATTTCCTTATATAAGATGTTTTCCCGTTTTCTTCACACACATGGATTATTTTGGTTAGTGGTTGTAAAGGCGGGAGAAAATCTTTATCTTGTTGCGATAACGAATCACAGTAAAGGCGGGAAGTTCTGAAGAAGGAAAACAGTAGCCCTAAAAGAATCTGGGGACTGTTTGTGAAGGAAGAGACTCTATCGTTCAAAGGACGAAATGACTAAGAAGCTATTATTATAGTACCAGCAGCTGTTAATTGCAGAAAGACATAATTATTTCAGCTGGAGACGTTTATTGTTGTAGTGTTAAATTGTTTTTGATTTTCCTTGCAGCCAGCTGAATACAAGAGGATTAATTTGAAATAAATACACAAGGTATGTCTCTATTATTAAGATTCAAAAGAGTAGGCAACGAATCATTTCTATTAGGAAAATGTTAACAACGTTGTCAGTTTCACAAACGTTCATTACAGATATTAACGATTGTTTAACAAAGGCTATATACAATTTTAAACTATGCACTTTGGTTAAGCTTAGGATTGCCAACTTTTTTAAAATAGAAATACCGGACATCCTCCTGGAGTAACGTTTACTCTTAAGATTATGACATCATCGTTCGTCAAAAATGTGAACAAACTGAAAGTAGTTATTTGATGTAAAATTGAACGATTCGGATTGACTTTAGTTACTTTTGAAGAATTTATTAAACTTATTCCAGTTTTCATCGGGTCGATATATATAAATTTACTAGTATACCATCAATAATACATCGTATATAAATGAGAAAAAAATATATTGAAAAATAAGTCTTACCAGCTTTGCTGGGGCTGGTAATGTCTCATAATGCCTACATCTTTTACTGGATCTGGATACATTATTTAATTGGAAGGTGTAACTGAGGATGAAGTAGTAGCAGTTACGCTCTTGAAAATGTACTTTTGTTGATCTTTAGCAGTTTTGATAAGTTCAATAAATTTTCCTGCCTTCAACTCCAACAAATTCCGCGTACGACAGGTCGATATCAAAACGAATTATAACCTTTGCTTTAACCATGTCCATGAGCTACACTGAAATCTGCCTAGCTTTTATAATGAAAGCGACATGATAATAAATAAGCTGAAGGCAAATGCTAACAACAAAGTATGTTCAAAAATTTATTTCAAACGGTTCAGCTGTTTTTTTGTGATGAAGAAACAGACAACGCCCTTGTCATTTTTATATATATATTTAGGAAAAAATGGGAAATTGCCAACTTTTCTTCCTTAGAAGCGAAATTTTTGATACCACGGAAATACTTTTTGTAAAATGAATAGTTCATATACCGAATTCCATACAAAGAAAAAAATGTACGTGACGTACGTAAAAAAAATGTAGGTTACATGCGTAAATCTTGTAGTTTTTGGACTTAACGTACAACTATAAGTCTATGTAACATCATGCAGCAAAGCGTGTTCATATTCAGCATAATCCCTATCCATTTTCAAATAATTAAATTGAAACAATACAGTTTTTACGTTGGAAATAAATCACCATAATAGTTTTTAATCTGAAAATAATCTGCACGCTAGTGACATATATTGCTTTCAGGCAAGCAGGCAGCTAGCGACATCTATAAGCGTTAATGTTTACTATTAGAAATTAGCGTTACGCACTCACATGTTTGTCTTTTATAAGTAGGATTAAATTTATGATTACAGTAGAACCTCTCTCATCCGCACTCGGCTGGTCCGCCACTCCGTTTGATCCGACCACGTTCTAGCCGAACTTGTCCAGACTCGTCGGTGACTCAGAGGCCCATTGTCCTTTACTGGCGTCGCGGTATTGTTGCGGTACTTACTGTTACTGCATATCCGCTTTAGTGCTCCGTCATCTCTTTGTATCGTTTCTTTCGTTGTGCGTGTTTTTTGTATTGTACTGTGCAGTTTTTAGTGCATACTGTTCTTTTGTTTTCACTGTAGAGAACAATACAGGGATATTTGATTTCAGAGATTGTTTATTTTACTGTAAATCCGTATTTTTCCATATTTTCTGATAATCCGACCGTTTTTGCGTTCCGACCATACCCCCAGTACCAAAGATAACAGATTAGAGGGTTTCTACTGTAATTCAAATTCATTTCGGAAAAGTAACAAAAGGAACATTTAACTAAACTTGAAGAAAAAATAAACAAAATGTAACTATTGAAGTTTCGGTTTATTTGAATGAAAACAGAGAAAATGTTTTCACGTATAAAGCAATAGTGGAAATAATAAAAATGGCGTAAGTATAGTGCGTAATGCCATCTAAAAAAGGTTAAATATCCACATACATTTGTTAGTTTTTATGATGCTACAGACAGGAACGTACACAAGGGATGGATCCTGAGAGCACAAATTCCCTTCCGAAATGGGACCGCGGTGGCTCAGTTGTAGAGCTCTTGCGCATGGGGTCCCTGTCTCGATCCCAGCTCACTCCAAGTTGACTTTGTGGCGGATAAACACATCATGTGCATGAGTTTTCTCGAGTTTTCCTCATTTCCTTTCACTTTATTCATTCCAGCATTGTACTCATTTCTCATAATCACCGTGTCCTTTAGCCTAGCCGGCATAATCGTGGGACGTAAAACTTCAAGATTTCATTTTTCTCTTCCGAAATTTCGACTTTTCTGCAAATTTATGAGTAGTTTTACAAATTTTAATATAATTCATTCTCATATTGAATTCGGATCTCCCTGAAATGCTTTGGGCATCCAGAAATAAACGTCTGCGTACGTACCTGGCTACAGAAAGGTAAACAAATTCGATGAAATTTAGACGAAAAAGAAAGAAAAAAAATTTAAGTATATCTCATTATGACTGACCAACAGTAGATGTATCATTAAACGTGTTAGCTTACGTACTATCATTAACACAGATACATTTTTTTCTTATTTACTGCTTCAATGACATTATTATTTAAATTTGCAATTTATACTTTTCTCTTCTGATATTTGAATGAAAGAATGTCCTAGGGTTATATGTCTAGGTTAGAAAGTAATTCCACGTAATTAAATAAAGGTATTTATTTGGCAGCCTAAGAAAGAAGTAATTATAAATGACTTTTATTGCAAAAGTCACAAAATGACCTTCAGTGTTATATAATTGATAATTAACTCTTAGGTATCTGCCATTTTAGTACATTAACTTTTAAAGTACGTATATTTAGATGAATAGTATAGATTTGTGCCTCTTTCATGATCAGAATTATGTTTCTTTATGGCTTATCAAACAGAACATAATATTTTAGGTATTTTTATTTTCGAGCTACGATAGGAAAGAAGTGGGGTGGTAGCTTTTAAAAAAATCGAGATTTGAACGGATTTACGTTTCATAGCCCCTAGAACCTAGGGATTTTTGGATTATGTCCATTTGTTCAGCCGTCCGGTCCTCTGTTTATCCCTTCGTCCTGATTTATATCAGCACCTAGATATCATACTGTTCAGCATAGCCAGAACAATCTTTAACCCCCGATCGGTCCCACCGTTAGAAAAAATCTAACAATAACAAGGATGCTATTTTATAACCTCCTTGAACAATAATACATTATTAGCTCTATTTTTTTATACTAAAGTTATTTTTAAAATACCTCCCCTTCTCCTACATTGTTGTTTCGGTGCAATCAGTAGGGGGTGGGGTAGCTATACGTGAATAGATTTCTTGGTTACAAGCAGGGGCGTCCGAAGAAAATTTTCTAGGGAGGGGCCCATCTTCGTGGTTGCTATATTACGTCTGGCATTTAATATACGTGGTTTGCTATATTACATATACATTTTCGTGAGCCAGAGGGGGGCCCGAGCCCCACTCTGCCCTCCCCTTCGGGCGCCCATGGTTACAAGTAAGGTTTCCCAGTTTGTTAGATTTCTTCTAGCTGCGGGACCGATCGCATAACTGCTAGTGTTAGATTATTGCTAACGATGCGACCTACAGCGTAACAACTTGTGTTCGTAACTTTCCCTCCTCCCGTGTGAACACCATGGCTACAAATGATATTGTTAATGTTAAATGAGGAATCGTCTGGTGAGATTTTATGATACACCAGGACAGTGATGTTGTTTCTGTACACTGTAAACATAATTCATACACAGAACAATGTAATGCAAGTTCGGACAAAAGTGATCTACATAATCCTGTTTTACCCGGAAAGAGAGCGAAACCAGAATATGTTGGGAGGGATAAAATTACTAAATGGAATGTCTATAAGCCAGTTGCTACTAAAATACGCCGTCAAAATTTAGTGATAAAATTGCCTGGTGTAAAAGGTGCTGCGAAGAACTACTGGTTCTGTAAAAGAATCATCGATTGCTGGAAACTACTTTTTCCCGACGATACAATACAAGAAATTGCTCAGCTTACAAATAAAATGTTGGAATCCTTTTTATACCGAGCATATTCTCTGGTTACTCACTGTGCATGGAAAATATAAAATAAAATAAAGGATAATAGAGGCCGGAATAGTTTCATGTTTTTTAGATACTGGCTTAAAAAATAGGATATGAGATTATCCAAAAATGTATATATATAGTGTACTTGATTAC
Source organism: Thermobia domestica (assembly GCF_964235325.1). Classification (NCBI taxonomy): domain Eukaryota; kingdom Metazoa; phylum Arthropoda; class Insecta; order Zygentoma; family Lepismatidae; genus Thermobia; species Thermobia domestica. The sequence continues at coordinate 204,551,765 of NC_137465.1, read as the reverse complement.
TTATTTCCTTACTAAAAGCGAAAAATAGAGCCCTGGAGGAAAGCAACAAGGCATCTCTGCAACATTTCAGAAATGCTGAAAACATGCGTGGCCAGAATTAGCAAGTATCTTGGTATATTCAAGATAAAATGTTTTGTTAGAAAAAAATCTATATACACGACCGTAAGGCGCGACTGAATCGCGGGTAAAGTTTTTGTAAGATTCTTTTGGAGAATTTTTCAAATTTTCTTCTTACCAATACAATTAGTAGCGTATTTAGGTTTTTGTTTCGAGGGGTGCTACACAATACGGAGAAGCACGGGGCAATTGCCCACTTGAATTTGAGAATTAAATATGTTTCAATCGATCATCTACTAATATTACTAGGAGAAAACGTGAAATTCGTTTGTCGGTGTAGTATCTTACCTCCCCTTCCCAGGCAAGTCTGAAATGACGCTCCTGCAAACACACCTTGAATATTTTTAATCTCATTTCGACTTAACTGATTTCATTTTAGAAAAAAAAATGGAAATATTCAGCTTTATCTGTGCACGTTTTTACCTGAAAGAAAATGTTGAAACAAGTTGAAGCTGTAAATATGCTGATTGCAGTTTTAATGGCAAGCATTGCAGACTGGTGAATCTTATGTGATATGATACACACAAAAATTTAGCAGTGAATCTAACATTTTATTCTATTCATAGAAGAGAAAGGAAGCATCCTCTTGGCTTGCATAATTTCCCGGGCTACTTATTCCCCTTCTTGATTTTCTTTAATTCAAACATTCACCTTTCTTTATACCTATGTAAATATTCCTTATAATAACCAAAGTCCCGTTATGTTGATATCCGTGCAAGTTGGTGTGGAACACCAGTTTTGCTTATCAGCTCCTCTTTAGTTTTGGTGTTACTGATGACGGCCGACTTGAATCACAACTAACAACGGTCGAAAGTATAATAGGAGAAACGAAAGAAAGTAACAACTAAGAAAAAGAAAGAAAAGAGTAGAATGGACGAAAGAAAGAAAAAAAACTCAGTTCTTAGATGGAATGAAATTTGACAAATACAGTATTATTTCTGAACAAAGAGCATAAGAAAATGGAAAGTCAATGAAAATCTTAGAAGTGGTAAGAAGGATTATTGTTGTATGTGGAATGCGAAAAAGTAACAAATTTATTTCGGGGCGGGGGGATTGAACCTGATAGCCCCACCCTAAATACGCCACTGCTTACAATAAAGAATAATTTGCTAAAGAGTGAAAACCAGATTTGCTATTATCTCGAAAGTGCCTTTAATGATTTTGTTGATATGTATGAAATAAATCCCCATATAAAACGAATAGGAGAGAAGAGCATGCTTCTAGCTACCATCCTTCGTAGAAAGACCAATTGGATTGGGTACATCTTGCAAAGAAATTGTCTTCCTCATACCGCCATAGAAGGAAAGATGGAAGGAAAGCGAGGAGTAGGAAGAACAACACACCTGATCGATCATTTGAAAACTAGAAGAAAATATTGGGTGTTAAAAGAGGAACCTGAAGATCAAGAAACGTGGAAGAAACCTTTTCAGGGCCAAATCTAATATATAAAATTGAAAGCGACTATGTTCGTGACTTTATAACTCTTGAACCACTCGACCGATCTCTATGAAATTTTCAACATAGATGATGTTCGGACGTGGAAGGGCTTTTATCATTTTACTTTGACGACGCAACTTAGTGGAGGGGGATGAAAGATATATAAAAAATAATTGAAAATGACCGATATTAGTGTCGAATCCAAAGTGTTGGGGTCACTGAGATGAACAGTGACACTTCCGGTATCGTTTAATTCTAAATTTAGCTCCACAACTTGGGGGAGGGCGATTCAATGCCAAAACCACGAATGTGCTAAATTTGATTTTGAGTTATAAGTAGAGACCGGATGTTAGGCAAAATGCCTATTCTTTAATATTAAAGATATGATCAAAAATAACGTTTTAAAGTTTATATGGGGGTTGTAGTTTCGATTGAAGGCAATTTTATTTTGCCTATTTTGCCTATTTCGACCTTTACTGCCTAAATAATTGCTTTAGTGCCTCATATTGCCTATTCTATGCATTTTCTTCAAAATAAGCCTTCATTGGGAAAATATATAATTTATGTAACATAATACACACATTTTTACGTATATTATGTGTTTGTAAACACAAGCATGTTGTACGTTGCAATATATAGCTATACAAGATGAACTTCAAAGAAGTGCACATACTTTGGGAGGTAATTCGTGACATGAAAAGAAGACAAAAGTCCTCTTGAATGTCATGAATCATCTCCTGAAGTATGTGCGCACCTTTATGTCCCGTTCCAATTGTCAGGATTCGATTTTCGATTCCAAGTTGGCACCCCTGTCACTTGAACACGACGCAGAACTCGACAACATGCAACAGCACTTTTTGTCTTCTTTTCATGTCACGAATCACCTCCCGAAGTATGTGCACATCTTTCAGGTTCACCCAGTATGTGCAATGCATAACATGCCTGGTTTTTGTATATACAGTAAAAGAAGATATTCTTTAACAAACAAGTATATTTCTATATTCTTTATACATTATCTATGACTTGAATCTATTTTTTTAATGGTATTGAGTATTTATCTTTATTATTTCGAGTTATATTTTAGTGCCTATTTTACTGCCTGTTTTTAAAATTTTAAGTGCCTATTTGCCTGCCTATTTTCCAGGTTTTTAGTGCCTAAACATCCGGTCTCTAGTTATAAGCATTTTAATATTCAACTTACTCCGAAAAATCAATGTATAGACTTAGGTACATGTTTTAAGAATTGACGATAACTTCTAATATACTCATATTTCACAAATGGGACTTTGGTTTTGGAGTCTGTGTGCCCCAAGTAACATGAAACTGCACCTATAGTGTGTCCAGTAAGAGAACGTCTCTGACAGCTCGCAGTGAGATTGCCACTACTCGCGTGTCAAGTTTTTTTTTTTTTTTTCGGTGCAACTGGTGCAATTTAATTAATGGTATAAGACAGAGTGATCGTGGTTGGTAACACTGGTATTAAAGTAGGGGCTGCAATGTCTCACCGCATGTGCTAAGAAACGTCAGAGACCATTTCTTGTTGGCCGTGCTATAGGTGAAAATAGCAAAATTTGCACATTCGCGGTTTTGGCATTGAACCGACGATATATGATTGATATCAGAGATCGCTTCCGTAATAGTAAAAAGTGAATGCCTAAAGGAACATATTAATTTTTCTTACTATTTTAACCCAGCGAAGCGGGTAATTATCGGTAGTCTAAAATAAGTAATAATAATAATAATAATAATAATAATAATAATAATAATAATAATAATAATAATAATAATAATAATAATAATAATAATAATAATAATAATAATATATGTCTTTTTTCAAGGGAAAATCAAGAAGGAATATAGATAGGTTATTTTTCAATGATTTTCTCAAAACGACTCACGTTTTTGATCATATTTTATAACATTTCAACAATAGCCCTATAATGTAGCACAAGCTATTTCCATGAAAATTCAATGGGCTGCTGTGGCTCAGTGGTAGAGCATTCACCTCTGGTGCGTGCGGTCCCTGGTTCGATCCTAGCTCGCACCAAGTGATCTTTGTGGTGGACAAACACCGTGTGTGTGGAGTTTTCTCGGAGTTTTCCCGTTTCCTCTCACTTACTTCATCCCACCATTTCATTGATTTCTCATCATCAGCGGCTCCTTTAGCCTAGCCTGCATAAGCGAGGGACATAAAACATAAACATTTCATTTAATTTCATTTCATGAAAATTCAAGGAGTAATTAGTTTTGGAGTGAGTTCTCTTCGTTTTCCCAAAACGTTTGTTATAATTTTATTCATGTTTCATAAATAAAGGTTTTAGTAACAGTAACAACTACAGCATGCCTTGATTTCATTTAAATGAGATGAAGCTTAAGTGCGATGGTCCATACCTTTTATTTTCTTCATTTTGATTATTCCATCTTTATCAAACAGAAGTCTATTAGACGACACCATTAAAAAAAAACTGAAATGAAATGAAATCCATGTAGATTTACGGCCCATGATTATGTAGGCTAGGCTAAAGGAGACGGTGATGATGAGAAATAAATAGAATGGTGGAATGAAGAAAGTGGGAGGAAACGGGAGGACCCCGAGAAACCCACGCACACGGTGTTTGTCCACCACAAAGTTCACTTGGCGCGAGCTAGGATCGGACCAGGGACCCAAAGCACCAGAGGTGAACACTCTACCACTGAGCCACCGCGCCCCCCCAAAAAAACCTGAAACATGGTGCAAAATCCTGGAGGGATGATGAGGAATTCCATCCCGCTATATATATTTTAATGGGACTAATTAATGAGTGAAGTAGTGATTAACCGTGTCCCTAATCTCTCATAGTTTAATAGTTTAAATAATTGGAGTTCTTCACATCGAAACATCCCAGTGCGAAGTTTTATTTTTTACATTTATGTCTGTCTCTCCCTCACCTTCATTCACCCCGCCCCGACCCTGAAATAAAACTTGAATGTTAGTATGGAGTACGTAGCAGCTCACTCATCGTCCTAGCAGCATTGGCAGGTAAGTTCTCATACTTTGAGAAGCGTCCACAAACTACGATTTTCAACTTAGGCATTCGTCTTCATCAGTGGCGGATCTTTAGGGAAGTCACATCGTTAAATATTAAACTTTTATAGGTGTAGGCTAAGAGAATAAAACCAAACATTTTAATTATTGTATGCAAGAGTTAGCACATCTTTCCTTAATTTGGAACTATTATTATTATTATTATTATTATTATTATTATTATTATTATTATTATTATTATTATTATTATTATTTTTATTATTATTATTATTATTATTATTATTAATAATAATAATGTTATTATTAAGTATTCTGCATTTTGGCTTGTCCAGCAACTAATGTTTCTTTCTTTCTTTTTTTCTTCCTTTTTTTTTCCAATTTTAGGTTTGGGCTGGAAATGTTTCTTCCACGTTTCTCAATCTTCAGCTACCTCTTTTAACTTCCAATATTTTCTTCTATTTTTCAAATCATCGATCACTTGTGTTCTTCTTCTACCTATTCCTCGCTTTCTTTCCATCTTTCCTTCTGTGACGGTATGAAGAAAACAATTTCTTCGCAAGATGTATCCAATCCAATTGGCCTTCCTACGAAGGATGCTGGCTAGAAGTGTCCTCTTCTCCCCTATCCGTTTTAAAACATCTTTATTTGTTACTCTCTCTGTGTATTTTATCCTCTCCATCTTCTTCCAACACCACATTTCGAAGTTCTGTAAATATTTGTTCTCTAACTTGCTTAATGTCCAAGTCTCTGAACCACATAGTCCAATGCTCCATATATAGCACAAGAACTTGGCCAACTTTTCCTTATTAAATATGAAACTATAAAAGTTTAATATTTACTGTTGTCACTTTCCTAAAGATCCGCTATAACCTCGACTCAGCAATTATCTGTTTTATTACTGTTCATAAATTACAATATTTCTTTCTCCCTCTTTTTTCTTTCAGCATGTCTTCTATTGTACCCTTCAGAGTCAATTTCATTCTAAAGTAATGTAATATGTAACCTAACTGTTCGTACATTGGGATTTTACAAATAAAAGTTGCCTTAGATTGCGCAAAAAACCCTTTACGTGCCTATGTCACACTATCAACGTATAAGGGAAAGAAACAAATATAAAATCATATTAAATATATTTAACATATGTGTTTTCCTAATTTAACAAAATATATGATCTTTGTTGGAACATACTTATTCATACACGAAAGAACGTTGAGAAAGCACAACATACAATACCATTTGAGCAGTCCTTGACTTTGATTACAGTAGCACATTGTCACATTATTGATTGAACCAGTTTACTGCATCTTCAAGGAGTAATCAGTTCTCATTCTTTCAGAGTAATATTTTAAGATCATTTTTTCATGTTACAGTCACTATGGATACTCACTCTTTCAAATATGACCGAAGATTCTCAATAGGATTTAGGTCTGTAGATTGAGGAGGAACTTTCAATTGTTGAGAAACATTCCACATTAACCAGCCTTTGTTAATGTGTCTGAGGAAGGCTACGTTGTATAGCCGAAACTGTAACGCAGATATACAATCTTAAAATATATACTGGTTTGGTCAGTTGGAGTTTTGTTAGCAATTTGAATTTTCCAAATCTGCAATGAATAATTTACAAGCCTTTGTTAATGCACTCTATATTGTTTTGTTGAAAGATATATTTGCTGTAATCCAGTTTCGGATCCAGGGGGGCGATCGCCCTCCTCCAGAAGAGGAAAGTTTTTTTTATTTTATATAAAAATAAAACCCATCCCAGAGTTTGGAGCTCTTAAAAGTAGCTCTAAGTAACAGTATTACAACCCCACCCCCCCAGAAGTCCGTTCTGGATCCGCCTCTGCTGTAATTCCCATTTTATTAGCACTCTCATTCACATTCTCTTTTTAAATTATGTTATAAATCCTCTTATGCACAATACCATTTATGCAGTGTATATTCCTAATTCCTCTGGCGGGCATTCAGCCCCGTATCATAAGCATGTTTGGGATCATTATCTGTATTAGCTTTTCTCAACACTCTTGTGATGACATCAGAACCATATAAAATAATTTTTGTCTCATGTCGAGTAGATGACATGATCTCAAAATTCCCTGGCTATCATTCGGGTACCCTTAATAGACACAAACTATTAATCAAGCAACACGTTTTTTTATTGCTGATATATGCCTTTCTTCATGGTATATCTTCTACCATGGTATCTGTTTTAAAAAAAATCAATTTTAAAAAGGAAATTATTTGTATTTAGTAAAATGATAACTGATAAGGGTTAATAAGCTTTAATCATATCTCAAAGTTTAAGATACGAATTTTCAAGCATAACATTTAGACTTAAATGAAATGGAATCTTTAAAAGAGAGCCCCTTGAGGTAATTCGCATTCATAAATCTTGGAATCGAGTGGAAGCATTAGATTTCGCAGCTCAAATTCGGTTCCACTGGAGGGAAGCAGTGGCAGAGAAAAAGAGGGGTCTGGGGAGCAATGACTCCCTACTTAGTAGTAGATATATTGCTATAATTAAATTATTGAAAAACGTAGCACTACTCGATAATAACTTTGTGTTATCAAACATTTGAAACTTCTTATTTTCAATGCGCCCGCAATTACGGCTAATCCAATAAGTAACAATCTTTGAAATGAGTACAAAAAAAAGTTCATTATTATTAGTCTGAAATATGTTTGTTATACAGCTATATCGTGATTCTTTTATACACAGATATATGCTTTTTCTTTATGTTTGAAAAAATGTTTTCACTTTCTTCAAATAAAACAGAAAATGCTAATATCAAATTTAGTATTACCTGAAAGCTTTTCGAAAACCTCAATCAAGATTATTAGATGGAAACACGAATAACCCTCTCAAAATTTTAGTGGCTTTCTCACTGTCCTTCCCTTGATCCTTCCTGAAAATAATCCTAGCAACGCTACTGAGGAGAAATCTTACTGGCATCTTCCGGAATGGTTTGCGTCAACCCAACACAAAATTTACAATTTAGTTTGAGTAATCTTAATAGCAGTTATAATGAGTTTGTATTTTTAACATAGTGTTGCTGTACGTAGAATTTTGAGAAAGCTAATACGGAATGACTCCCTGATCATCTTGTGTAACCACACTTACCATAATAGAGTTCTAAGATGAATGAAAAATGTAAGGACACATAGCAATTATCTTGATGTGGGAATAAAGTGAACGTATACTCTAATCTAATACAAGAGCTGAGTGTTATCATTGGTGTTGTAATGGTAATAACACCAGCGCAAAATCCAATAATTAAGAAACCAATAATTAACGGGAAACTAGCAAGAGAAATTACGATCGAACTTCGACAGAGTCTGCTAGAGACCAGAACGAAGGACGAAGAAATAGAAGATTTTGTGTAGTTCTGAAGCAATCTGTGTAGGATCACAGTATCTGCAAACTCTCGATTAGTCTGTGCGATCACCAAAGTTTTGTGGCGCGCGTGTGTGTTTGTATATATGTGGTGAGGAATGTGAACGCTTGTTGTTCGTACTGCAGATCGTAAATATATTTGGGTGAGTAAAATAAATGAAATACATATTATTAATTGTGATTTACATAAAATAAAACAAAGTTGTATAACAGTATGACATGCTAAAGTAAAACGAGCTTTCTTAATCGCAGCAGTGAAGGATGTGAAAGGAGCACAGCACACGTAGAATAGGAGTAACAGAAACCGTAACCTCAAAGCTCAAGAAAAATAAATTAAAATGAGAGAATAATTATGATTATTCATTTATTTTGTATTGATATTATGGTGTACAAAAGTGATTCATCATTCAAATTTAATAACCAAGTTGACAATACGACTAAAATTTCGCTGAACTGATAGTAACAGAAGAAACAGTAGCCAGGCTCCTAGTAAATAATCACAAAATAAGTGCAAGGCAAATTGTATAGAATAGATAATTCATGGAATTTACTGCAACAAAATAAAATGCTTATGGTAGCTATTAATGGTAATCGTCATACTTTCTTTTTTTTCCTCAGTATCATTTGTAAAATTAATACAAAAAATCAAAACTACCGCAAGTAATTGGTGTTAATACAACATTTTTGTATGAACTAATTCTTGTTTGAGATGACATTGTGTCTGGGTGAATATTTATAACCTATACTGAAAATATATTATTGAAGATAGGAGATACATTAATCAGAAAAAAGACATGTGTGTTTTGTTTCTTATGGAAGATTGTTTTCATAATCGGCATGAAACATTTAAAATACTATCAGATAGGACTTCTTTATAAATTGTTTCTTCTTATGTATGTGTATTGAGTACTACATTTTACTGGCTAATTTGGAAAACGAAAAATTAGAATATAGTCTCCCATCTCATCGACTTTTACCTGAATAATTAATATAATGGTCAATGTTCCGTTAAGGGGGTCCAGTGTCTTTGACACCACGTCTTTCTATCGATTTTCGTTTGATTACATACTATAACTATATTAGGTTAGGTTAGGTTACGCTAGGTTAAGTTAGGTCGTCAGGTTAGGTTAGGTTAGCTTAAGGGGGTCCAGTGTAGTTTTGGACCCCCTTAACGGAACATGGACCAATATAATTTTACGCTAACAATAATAAAGCTTTTTTGGTTGAACTGGGCCCGCATACAGAAATTTTATTTACCATAGAAAACATGGGCTTAATTGCATTGCATAGCCTTAGTTCCTGCGGAGCGCATATTGAATTTCCATTATAGCTAAATACTGTCTAAGGTGCTTTCCATTTCATCTCAGGAGAAAAAAAAAAAAAGTACCATCACCATCTCATATATTGTTGAAACTTTATTTTCTTATAGCAACTATACATGTTTTTAAGAGACCCATATGTTTTTGTTTTGTCGAAAAAAAAATTCCTGCCTAATAATGGGCCATCAAAGACGGGGAGTACAATTTATGAATTGTAGAAGACATGGAAAATGGTCAACTTCGGAGCCCCACCATTCAGCTATGGAGTCAGAGTTATAATTCTTGGTGTGGTATGTACATAGGGATATAAATAAACTATATTGTATTATAGCCTGGTTTGCGTATCCTTTCGTACATAATTAACAAATGAACGTCAGTTTATCTGAAAAGTCGCAGTTTGCGATACTCTTTCCACGGTTGGTAAGACCTAGTTACGCGCTTTCCGAAATAAAAATTTGTATCGCTTCTGTGTGCAACCGTTTCGTCGCAAAAAATTCCAGAAATTTTCAAAAATCGCCATTTTTGGGAGCCATTTTCTCGAAAACACGATTTTTTAAAATTCTGAAATTTTGTCATATGGTTCATATAGTTGTGTAAGGACGTAAGACTACGATTTCATTTCGTTCCCTTTCATCTTGACTGTGAAACTGAAATTACGAATAGAACGATTGTGTTAACAATTGAATACCGGTCGTAAACTTGGTTATCCGCAAAATCACTGTATCCGTGTATTGGGTTCGAGTACCCAGTAAAGTTAAAGTAAAATTCTTCATAATCGTGGAAGATGAGTTGCTGTAACTGGTAGTTCGATTTTTATTTTGACATTATATTCTTAAAAAATGCTGTCGTCTCCATCTTTTCAGAGATAATTGTTTGAAGAAACTATTAGTTTCAAATTTGCAGTTTAATCAATGTCCTAGCACCATAAGTACGGTAGTTAAAAGTAAACCTATTCCCCTCACGGGCATTTCAGCTAGTTATAAATAAAAAATGAAAAACCTTAAATAAAAAGCAGCCACTCTTGATTAGAAACACCTTACTACTGAAATATCTTACATAGCCTACTATTATCTTTGTCATACTGAGTGCAGATAACTTGAGATCAAATATTTATATTCATGTATAGAATTTATGCTGATACGCAAGTATATCTTGGACAGTTTTATAATTTCATAGCAAAACATACTGGTATTTATGGTGAGAAAGCTATGATGAAAAATTCAGTTTATAAACACAACAGTTTTAAAAATTTGTGTTTGCATTGTGTAGCACAGTGTAAACTGTTTGGTAGTTTGCAAAATACTGAAATATTCTGCTGGCAATGGTACCTGTTTTACTTTGTTTGTTTTGTGATTAAGATGCTTAACAAAAGTTATGATTACCATACATTTATCTTTCTTTCTTCCAATCATTATGAATAACTCTGATAAGATCAAAGACGTGGTGCTTAACCTACAATAACAAAAATTCGAATGCATAACTTAAAAAATATTCCGTTCCTTTTTTGGGGTTTTTAATTGATAATCATTTGAACAGGGATGACCATATCCTTAAGGTGGAATCTAGAGCTAGTAAAGGAGTTTATCTAATTAGTAGATTAAGATTGTGCGTAAGTTTAAAGGTACTTAAAACTGCTTATTATGCGCAAATTCACAATCATTTAAGTTATGGAACGATACTTTGGGGTCATCAGTCCTCCATTAAAAGCCTATTGAAAATACAAAAGATATGCGTAAGATTAATGCTCGGTCTCCCTAGTCGTGCGCATTGTAGGTCAAGCTTCGTTAAATTAGGAATTATGACAGTACCTGCAATTTTCATATACCAATGTTTGCTTTACATCAACGAAAACAATCATATTTACTATGAGTTAGGGTACTCTCATACGTATCAAACTAGAAACAGGAACCGTTTAGGATTATTTAGATATGAATATAGTAAGACGCAAAAGACCTTTTACTATGTCAGTTAAATTTTATAGGTGCCTTCCATTTCAATTCAGGCAGAGCATGTACCATCACCATCTCAGATATTGTTGAAACTTTTTTTATAGCAACTAGACATGTTTTTAAGAGACCCATATTTTTTTGTTTTGTCGAAAAAAATTTTCCCGCCAAGTAATGGGCCATCAAAGACGGGGAGTACAATTTATGTATTGTAGAAGACATGGAAAATGGTCAACTTTGGAGCCTCACCATTCGGCTATGGAGACAGGTAGAGTTATAATTCTTGTTGTGGTATGTACATAGGGATATAAATAAACTATATTTTATTATAGTTTGGTTTGCGCATGCGTATCTTTTTGTACATAAATTAACAAATGAACGTCAATTTATCTGAAAAGTCGAAGTTTGCGAATTTTTTTCGAGCACTTCCGGTTCGAATTTTAAAATTCTGTTTTCGCGGTTGGTAAGACCTGTTTACCCGCTTTCCGAAAAAAAATTTGTATCGCTTGTGTGTGCAACCGTTTAGTCGCAAAAAATTCGAGAAATTGTAAAATTTTCAAAAATCGCCATTTTTGGGCGCCATTTTCTCGAAAACACCATCTTTTAAAATTCTGAAATTTTGTCAGATGGTTCAACTTTACATGAATAATAAACACACCAAATACCATTCTCGACCAATGCTTCATGAATTAACTGCAGCCTTTTAAAGTTATCGAAGTTTCGTTAACTTTGATGTCACAGTTAGCAACACTGCAAACAATAAAAGTGCAAATATTTGATGATGTTTGTGGTTCACATTCATTAAATGAAGAATAAAAGGTTTTCTTGACTGTTTTTTTTTTCCATCATTTTGATCAAGAAGGCTCTCTGAAATAGTAAAATGAGCCTCCCCCTACTCCTCCGTTTTGTTAAACCGAAATAATCTGAGGTGGAAATTACGATTACGAAACACACAAATTTTAAGTTTACTTGAAATGGCCATCCAATAAATTCTGATGATCTACAAAAAGCCTGAACTATTAGCTCAGTGATGATTTGGAATGCTGCAGACAAAGTCTCGATTAAGTGCGATGTCACTACAGTGATCGAAAGAGGACAAAAAAAAAAGTTTTTTTACGCGTTTCAAAGAAATGTACTGACTTTTTAAACAGAACGATCCCAACATAAGAATGGGTCACTCGGAATTTTACAGTATTCGACTAAAGTGGGTCAGTCCGCAACCTGCGAGGGAAGTCTGTATGTGTGTGTGTGTGTATTGTGCAAATTTTAAGTTAGCTGCTACTGCGTTGCCACAAATCAAAGGTGCAGTCTGTATTGAATCTGTCATGAGTGACCTATTTCCTTTAGTAGTATGATCCGTAGAAAATGACAACTGTCTTCTTCAAGAATGTGGTGAATGTCCTGGAGTGGAAGGAATAAGTGTGGAGTCTTTAATTGTTGATCCTGATGAAAATGAAAGTGTTACATATGCCATATGGAAAACAATAATCTCGTTAAAAAACTGTGCCACTTTCTGTTTTCGTATCGTATATTGCTGGTTTAACTGGAAGAATTGTAATTCATGACTACATGAAGAAAATCCAAAGAGAATTAATTGCTACCGAAAAGAACCGTATAAAATTTTAAGATACAAATTCTATTTTACTTCATGTGGACTTCGCTGAAAACTGGACTGTTATTCTGCAAAGTGAAATTCAGAGTTATCACCGGAATATGAAACAACTGACAGTTTTGTTGTAATAAACGACGATAAAACACACGATTCGGCTTATGTACTCATAGCCATAGACAAGATTCTAAAAATACTCGAAGAAAAGCGAAAATATATTTTATAGAAAAAGGTTTGAATACGTGAAATTAGTGTCTACAATTTCCCAAACCGTGTCAGTGATTTCTGATGGTGTTGCATCCCACTTTAAAAATCGCTTTCAGATGTTCGATATGCAGACAGGTCCGATAAAGCAGTGGTTTTGCAGTGAAACCGGCCATAAACCGGTTTCTGCAACGGTATTGAGAGGGGAGGTGTAAAGAATGTGGCAACGCGGCATAACCTTAAGCAAAAACAGATACACAGTATTAAAACCGCAGAAGAAGAAAATAAAATGAAATCTAAGTTTTACGTCCCACGCTTATGCCGGTTAGGCTAAAGAAGACTGTGATTATAAGAAATTAATGAAATGGTGGAATGCAGAAAGTGGGAGGAAACGGGAAAACCCACGAGCACAGTGTTTGTCCACCACACGGCGCGAGCTAGGATCGAACCAGGGACCCCAAGCACCGGAGGTGAACGCTCTACCACTGAGCCACCGCGCCCCCACTAAAACCACAGAAGAATTCGTAAGTATAGTGCAAGTACAAACTCCGGGTATTACTGTCGTTTTGTTGCCTGGAACTGAATTCGACGACTTTCGGAATAAAAAAAGGAAAAGTATGCGACCGGTAACTGGTATTCAACGAAGTCATCTTTGGCTTTCGGAAAATGGCGAAGTTTTTATGGCAGTAATGGGTCACCATGAACTAACTTCATGCTTCCCCCAAAATCGAACTTCTGCAATTCCAAGTGTAGATTTATGAAATCTGCAAAAAGGAACTCTTGTTACATACGAGGGCTAGTCAAGAAAGACTTGGACTGATTTTTTTTCTAGGCAATTTATTATTACTCAGCAACAGGCACATGATCCTTTTCAAAGTAGTCCCCGCCCATTTGAATGCACTTTTTCATTCGAGTCTTCCAGTCCTCAAACACGTGTCGCAGGCCATTCTTTGAGAGGTCCTTCAAAACCGCCTCCGATGCCTTCAGAACCTCGGAATTATCGGAGAAGCGGCGTCCACGCAGTCTGGATTTTAGGGCAGGGAATAGAAAAAAGTCGCACGGTGCGGTAGGCGTCTCCACCATTCTCAAACCTTTGCAACAGCTCCCTGCAAGTCTCCACTCGAACGGCCTTCTGCTCTGGTGTCAGGAGTCGCGGAATCCATCGCGCACACACTCGGCTCATGTGGAGGTGGTCATGCAAAATTTTGAAGGCACTGCCATGAGATATGCGTAGTGCGGCTGCCAGATCGTCGATACTGATGCGGCGATCTTCTCTAACAATGACTGCTGCCGTGTTAATGTTCACCTCAGTAACAGCAGACGCTGATACACCTGGTCCACCAGCTTTCGTGATTGTCATTCGGTCCTCTTTAAACTCTTTGAACCACCAGAACACGGTACTTCGTGGCAGAGCGTCATCTTTGTAGGCTGCTCTCAATATTCCTAGAGTTTCTGTTGCACTTTTTCCCAGGCGATAGCAGAACCGTATAGCTGCAAATTGTTCATCTCGTAATGACTCCATTTCTTCTACAGGCGACTTCTAGAGGCGGCGCAGAACATCACCTGCAATAAAAAGTCGTGGTTACCAAACATGCAATGATTCCTTAACAACATTTTATATATATGCACAGCAAGACCCACCCTACTTGTATGTCAAACTATGAAGCTCCAGCGTTAACAGAACTGCCGGGAAAAAAATCAGTCCAAGTCTTTCTTGACTTGCCCTCGTACATATATGTATGATAACCAGTGGTGCGTAGCAGAAATATTATGAATAAATCATGAATTACGTGAAGTTGAAGTGCTGTTTATGATTCTACATGGACCTTCAGCATTTGTGACTATCGACAATGTGCTACGCAGGGGCGGATCCAGGACGGACTTCCGGAAGGGGGGGGGTAATACTGCTACTTAGAGGTACTTTTAAGAGCTCCAAACTCTGAAATCGGTTTTATTTATATATATATATATATATATATATATATATATATATATATATATATATATATATATATATATATATATATATATATATATATATATATATATATAAAAATTCTTCCCCTTGATCCACTCCTGGACGAGTTGTGAGTGAGCCAACACCTATTGGAGCACCTGCACGGTTACATGCTCTTAGCGAAGACACCAACCAAGCAAATGATTGGTCCATATAAAATAATAATAATAATAATAAAATCAGGGAAATTTTGTTTCCGAAGACCATTTTAAGTAAGTGAACTTGAAATTTGTGCGTTTCGTAATCGTAATTTCCACCTCAGATTATTTCGGTTTAACAAAACGGAGGAGTAGGGGGAGGCTCATTTTACTATTTCAGAGAGCCTTCTTGATCAAAATGATGAAAAAAAAAAAAAAAAAACAGTCAAGAAAACCTTTTATTCTTCATTTAATGAATGTGAACCACAAACATCATCAAATATTTGCACTTTTATTGTTTGCAGTGTTGCTAACTGTGACATCAAAGTTAACGAAACTTCGATAACTTTAAAAGGCTGCAGTTAATTCATGAAGCATTGGTCGAGAATGGTATTTGGTGTGTTTATTATTCATGTAAAGTTGAACCATCTGACAAAATTTCAGAATTTTAAAAGATGGTGTTTTCGAGAAAATGGCGCCCAAAAATGGCGATTTTTGAAAATTTTACAATTTCTCGAATTTTTTGCGACTAAACGGTTGCACACACAAGCGATACAATTTTTTTTTCGGAAAGCGGGTAACCAGGTCTTACCAACCGCGAAAACAGAATTTTAAAATTCGAACCGGAAGTGCTCGAAAAAAATTCGCAAACTTCGACTTTTCAGATAAATTGACGTTCATTTGTTAATTTATGTACAAAAAGATACGCATGCGCAAACCAAACTATAATAAAATATAGTTTATTTATATCCCTATGTACATACCACAACAAGAATTATAACTCTACCTGTCTCCATAGCCGAATGGTGAGGCTCCAAAGTTGACCATTTTCCATGTCTTCTACAATACATAAATTGTACTCCCCGTCTTTGATGGCCCATTACTTGGCGGGAAAATTTTTTTCGACAAAACAAAAAAATATGGGTCTCTTAAAAACATGTCTAGTTGCTATAAAAAAAGTTTCAACAATATCTGAGGTGGTGATGGTACAATTTTATATTTTTTTTGCCTGAGTTGAAATGGAAGGCACCTATAATTTTCTTCCTATATTTCTAAGAGAACTTCCGTTTCTGGCTTTTAAAAAAGAAATACAGAAATTACTTTTTAATAATTGTATATATAGTGTTGAAGAATTTTTTGAACTCAAAACTGATAGTTAAAATATTTGCGTCTGTTATCCAGTGATCTTTGTTTATATTATGGTATGTTTTATATGTAACCCTAAACATTTCAACTTCCATTTCTGACGATTGTAATACATCTGAGGTTCTCAGATGTTTCTGCAATAAAATTTATTATTATTATTATTATTATTATTATTATTAAATTGAATTCCCAAGATTATTGGGCTGCGCCCGCTGTTAGATGTTCGGTGAAAAATATTGTACTGCTACTGAGTAACTGTCACATGTGAGAAGCTCTTTGCAGAAAATACCGCGAATATCCCGATTTCGCCTTTATTCTAACAATACTTAATAAAGAAAGCGGAACCCCTCCTCCGTAGCGTACCAATTAAGGAAAGGAACATTTAAATCGAATTCCTTAATTAAAAAAAAAAAAAAAAAAATCAAGTACAAATAAGTTAAATTTAAAAAGTCGATCTAAGTGCCATCATAAAGTGCAGGCTTCTGGGACTGTTGTAAAAAGTGCAAAATATGTAAGGAATATGAAATACACGAGAAATAGAATTCTCTGAAGTTTCATGTATCCAATAATATAGTTTTATACATTTCCATGTATATTATTAATGTAACTAATAACTGTAAAATAATCACAAAGAGTAGGTTTATTCGGAATTATGATATTTGGCCATCTTGGGAAGTGGGCATTGTCGATGCGGCCTTAAAAAAAAGTTCCCCACCTCAGGACCATACCCCACCATTCCGTCATTTCCAAATTAGTTAGGTTACGAAACCACGCTACCAGATTCGGTTCATATTAGGGTTCCTACTGGTCAGGGAAGTCAATGAAAAACACTGGAAATCAGGGACATTTTATAAAATATATTTTTTCTAACATCAACTGTACACCAATTTCAGCTTAGCCAACCATAAACGATATATATATATTATTTATTTATTTACATCAATGTCATCCGGCATCTGTCATGAAAGTCAGGGAATTTCCTGCCAAAGTTCAGTGAGAGAAGTCAGGGAAATAGATTTCTCCAAATCAGTAGGATCCCTGTATTACGCTAAAATATCAGTAAATGTGCTAGCATTGGGAAGTAGATGTCTACTTGATTCTTTGTAGTGACTTGAATATCTGGATGGAAATTGAGTGTAGAGTGAGTATATAACAGAAACGTTTGCACAGAGGCCACGCAAGACAGTAAATGGAAGTTACAAAAGTCATCTTGTGAGTATCTGGAAATGTTTCGGACATTTGATTCGCTAATCGTCTCTTTCAGTGTTCTTCAATCGGCATTCCATTCTCGATTGGGGAATTGGTAGGCATTATTTATACAACTTCCATTTCCTTCGATGGCGCAAAGCTCAAGTGTTGAAATAAGATCCCATTTAGGTGGTTGTGGTGGGCAACATTGTATTCATGGATTTTTTCAGTTTTCCTGCTTTGTTCTCTCCACCATTAATCATTTTCATTCATCATCGTTTCCTGTACTGTATAACCGTAAGACGTTTACTTAGATGAAACATATTCATATAGTAATTAACTTGTAAGTGGACTATTATATTTCTATTAATATCTTATTTGAATGCTGTAAGCATTTTGGATTTTTAGTTCAGTATTTTATATTGAAGGGTATTATTATTTAACGCCCCACGATTATCTTCCGGGCTAAGGGAGACTGTGCAGATGATAATGAAGAAATGAAGAAAGTGGGAGGAAACGGAAGAACCTCGAGGAAACCTTGTCCACCACAAAGTCTTATTTGGCGAGAGCTGGAATCGAACCTGGGCCTCACTTTAAAAGGTATTAGGTTGCTGTGAATGAAAGTCCGCTTTGATGTCTTGTGGGAAACTCATCTCAGACACAACACAGAGATGGAAGGTTACGCATCTAACGTCACAAACTGTGTACATGTCCAGGAAATAGGTTGGGTACTCAGAATCAAGAGGCATTGCGTTGTTCAGTTGGATCGTATAGAAGTTGGAGAAGATTTTTCTTACGACTTCAAAGTAGGGCATTTTGCACAGCAAACGAAAAAAAAAAAAAAAAGTTTGGTCACATCCCATTCGGCGTTGATTTGTCAAATTTCCTTCAAGTGACACAGTATTGCAAGCACTGATCACATTATGTTTGGATAAGCAGATCCTTGGATAAGTGTTCGTTCTATTACAGACTAGTTAGATATACATTATACCACAGTCGGTCGAAAAAGTGTAAAAGCTTTTTGAGGCTAGGCATCCTGAGTGAGATTTTCCTAATTCTCACCAGGCAAATGCTGGGATGGTACCTAACATACAGGTACCAGGCCCCTTTCTTCCTTTCCTTTCCTCGGATAGACGTCATCCCTCATACGTGACGGGCTAACACGTCCATAGATGCCGAAAGCCGAGAATCTAATTCCTAATCCTAATCATACCGTCCAATTGGTAAGGTGGAAAAGTTGCATTGATGGCTGCCACATGAATTGATACCAGCCGTATGAAGGTATGCAAACTCTCTTTGGTGAATAACTTCGAAGATTCCTGGATTCATAGTTTTGACGAAATTTGGATCTCCAACACTAATCGTAAATGGTCAGTGACGAACGTCCAGAACAATATCTGAAACCGTCTACCAACAGGATGTGTTGCTGCTCTTACCGTGGATGTGGTTTGTCGTATCTTTCTCCGTCGAGACAAAACTACACTGCGGACCATTGTAGTCCTGAACTCGACGAAATGTCAGGAACACCCATCTATGATCAAGACAATGTCCTCAGCAATCCCTGCATGAGTTACAGTATGAAACCCTTCCTCACCCACCGTCTTTCTCCGATCTCTCTCCCAGCGTCTCGGTCACTTCTTGGGAGGGAATACTTTCCCGTATGATTAGGCATGCAACGTGCTGGTGAGGACTTCTTCGCAACGGAATCTTTAAACTTCTTCCGCCATAGAATTTAATTGTCGGCTGATGGATGGCGACAGTATATGGTTGCTAGTTGCAGACGGTGACTATTTTGATTAACCAAATATTGTGATGCACCTGGGCCGAACATTTTATTCACACCAACCTAAGACACTATTAAATGCAGTTGGTAAAGCAGTGGTGGTTAACGCAATCAGTACGTGGCAGTTAAAATCAGAACCTTTTAATATATAGATGAATATAGAGTCGTCTTCATATAGATGAATGAAAAATTCAGTCATCTTAAAACATGGTACTCTGCACTTCCTGTAGCGAGGGAAAAGGTAAAGACATTTCAGTTCTAAATTTATGTCAACCTAGTACCTTTATTAGTCCAAGCATCGACCTCGAGAGTGATTTAAAGAGTGAAAGAAATTGATTAGTGTTCCGAAGAGTTTCTTATTTGAGAAGTGAAGCAAATTTGTGAAGAAATTCTGTTTTTCTTAAGGTGTTTGATAACAATTTATGTATCTATTTATGGACTTCAATTTAGAAACAGCTTGACAACGTTAATATCAGTGCTTGCAGGTAAAATGAGTTGTTAAAATTTATCAGTTGATTTTACGGTTTCTTTTTGTATTCCGCTCGATCTGCCTTTGGATCTAATCTATAACTCCAAGTGAAATTGTAAAATCTAACCATAACGAAAAAATCTTACATTAGTGACTTGTGTTATCATTTCTGATAAAGGCATTAAGATAATATCTTACGAAGACAGTGGTGTAGTGATGTAACTAATACACGTTATTAATATAAGATTTTTTTTTTGTATTGGTCAGATTTTTAGTTGTAGCTCAAAGATACAGTTTTTGTATATATACATATACACAGTTACTGTTTTGGCGAACGTCTGCATCCCTGCTGGACATTAAAAATGCAGCACTAAGAAGAAGAAGAGGTATTAGCTCCAAATATGAGAGACAGCGTAAGGTACAAGTATGAAGTTACACTGCTCTATACGATGTGTGACAGCGCCGCAAGATCCTAGCAGAAAGTACAGAAGTCAATAGCGTATGGGTCCACATGGGGTTCCAGAATAGCTGCGACACTGCAAAGCATAGATGGAATGAGACTTTAAATGTCCTTTTACAGTGTGACAAGTGTGTTTCGAAAGCTCACCAATAATAACTGGTGTGCGAGGCATTGTGCAATCATGGCCCAGCTAAATCGGCGAGAGATCAGGTGAACGCGCTTATTTAGGAAATGGAGTCGTATGCTGTCGTGCTTTATCCTGTTGGAAAGTGATTGCTTGTATGCAGAACTTACAGTAAAAGGACTACAACCAGGTCCAGCAGGCTAGACCTCCAAACCAGTGTGGCGATACAGAATAAAGGCAACGCCCAGCATGTTGCCACGGTACCGCTAGACACGGAAGAGATCACAGTGATAGTGCAAACGGAAATGAAATTCTTCCCAGAATAGGATGTCGTGCCATTCGGCTCTCCGTACGCAACTTTGCTCCACCATTGCTGCCGAAAACGCTTATGCTGTGCAGTCAAAGAAGCTACAGCAAGTGGCACCCCACTAAACGACGTTGAATTGGTCATGAGGACGCAGGTTGCTGTGCAGCATCTCAGATTCGTGTGTCAGTGTTCGGGATGTGGCGGTCCGATCCCCCATACCAGTATATACTACATGCGTGTCTTCTAGAGAGCTGTCCGTGGTATGGCGCGGTTTTCGGGATTTTGCACACAAATGCTTCTTTCCTGAGTCATTCGATTCCATATTCTTATCAGTGCAATTGCATTCCGTTAAACACTGACACCAATGTTGCGAGTTGATAATCCGCATTCACAATATGCCATAGTTCTCCGATCGAATGCTTTCTGGATTGCTGTTGCATTCGACGGCGAGACGTTATTTGACTGCCCAGACATGTCACGCCAGCACTTGGGCAGTACTATACGTTTGACTTTCGGGTCTATCTCAGCTGTTTCCAGAGAACGTGCGCGTTTTGCAGCTTGAGTAGTAATAATTTTACTGCCCTTCCATTTTCTACGCATTCTACAAATGTGGAGTCAGTCTAATGTATTCTTCTTGGTGCTGCATTTTTAATTCTCAGTAGTAGTGTATTTTCATCCTCGGTTGTAATCTGAACCTAATATACATTTTGGAGGTACGGGAAGAGGGGATTCATTCATACATTGGAAGTAAAATGATTATACTGTACGTATATACAGGCTACTTCGTTAATAGCCGGAGGAATTTCTGATATTGAAGGACTCCTGTTTGTTGTTTCTGTGGTATTAAACTTGAATATATTAATGGAAATTTTTTTTTGTTGGAGGATTTTTTTTTTATTTTTTTTACACACAGTTAGGAATTCTTTTCTGTTTAATTTGCCACGTGTCATTAAGATGTTCATGATTAATTTCTTTTAATTTGTGCACCATAATTCAATTTGTAACTGCTTTGACTCACGTAGATGAAAGGTAAGCTCGCTGATCACTCGAGAGTTGCTCGTGTAGTTATGCATACAGGATATAGGCCTAATCGCTTCTATTTCATCTGCCTCTATCCTTGTTTCATGTTGGAATTTCCAATTCTTCCTAATCATATTTTATATAGATAATATTCATTAAGGGGTGTACAAGTGCAGTCGAACGCGTGGTCTCTGGTTGAGTTCTCGGTATAGGTATCGACAAACATCAAGAGTCTATTGGAATATTTCTTGAATTAGGAAGTAGCGAACTCAGGTCTAAAATGTAAGAAATAACGGCCTTGGAAGCTGGTATGCTTCAACCTAAATGCCATTTGGTTGCGTATAGTTTTTGGTAAAGTCTAAGTGTAGAAAGTTGCAATATTCATAAAGATAAATTTGTTTAAGGTTCAAAATTTGTATACTCCTTAAAAATTAAGATCTTTCTCTGCTTTGATGCTAAGTGTGTGTCAGTTAAAATAGATAAACAGAAATTTTATTTCGACCAATAGACGCGTCACCTGATAACATCACATTCTACAATGAATTTCCTTCATGTAACGCTGATGTGATAGCATCTTTGTAACGTAAGGAGGTTCGCGTTTTATGCATGAGCAGACTGTAGAAGAAAACTTTCAGCATGAGTTTTCCAAGAACGAACAAATGATGAACCGAAGCTACGAGAAGTAAAAAGTCCATCAGAATGGATTATGGAGTCTGTAGTGTGTTATAGACTTATTTCTGTTTACAGTAGCATTTATACTTTCTCACTTGTTTCTTAGAGGTCACCAAATACACGGTACAAACTGATATAATTGAGTATTTAACATAAATGCATATAAAATCGAATTGACATGTCTCCTTTAAGGCTATATTGCTGTTGCTTCTCACAATACGCAGTGCTTATGAAATTCGTTTCCATTTCACTTCGGAATATGTTTTCGTCATGTAGTCGTCAATACAAAATTTTATTTTTGGATATCATTGAGAGGATGTCAAAAATTTCGGTGTAATAAGCTATTCATGCCTTTGCTTACCTTTCATGTTTCCTGAATAGTCTTTTTCATTTTCGATTACTCTAAATAATTTCTTTAACAATTTTTCAAGAATCTCACTCACACAAAACCTTTAGCTCTAAAGCTATTGAGAAACACCGTGAGCGTGTGTTTTCTCGGGGTTCTCCCACTTTCTTCATTCCAACATTTCGTTAAATATTACCATCGTCTGCCTTAGTCTCAATTCATACTCAGGCCACGTTAGAGATTTCGTTATTTCATTTCGTTTGAATCCATTAAATCTGTGCATCGTGTGAAGTTCCTATATTTTTGAAAGAAAGAAAGAAAAAAATGTAATACAGATACTTTTGGTTTGAATAAGCCAACAAACTTTTGTTGTTTTCCTTATGAACAACAACAAAGGGTAAAGAATTTATATTAATTATAGCACTCTTAAAATAATGCATTACATTGTGTGCATTTTACTTTTTCCTTGACTTTTAAATCACAATTATGTGTATAGTAAAAGGGTATCCAGTTCTTCGCGCTTTGTTGCTGTTATTTTTCTTCGGCATTTTGAAGGTACATGTAATAATAAAACTATTTTGTTTCATAGGAGCCTAGTGTCATATCAAGTAAACTGTGCTTAAGTATTACAGTATCCGATAGGGGGCGCTATTCTCACAACATGACAGTGTTTCCAATTGGTAAGACATTTTTGTGATGGTAGCTATCGATTTCTTGGCAATTACATATTTCAAATTTAAGAATGAGAATGTTAAAATCCACAAATTAGTGACATTTGTGGGTTCCAAAGAACTTTATCAGAACGCCAGGACACAACCTCATAAAAAGGAAAAAATGCCCTGAAATACAGGAAGTATTCGAATCTTACTATTCTTTCATTTGCTCACGAAAGTAAAATTGTAGAATTTTGAGTGGAGAGGGACGGAAGATCGTCCGAATGCCTGACCAAAACATTGGTCGTCGTATAGAAATGTAAGGTAGGTTTTTACCTGTTGTTTCGTTTTGAACTGGAGAACTGTTCTCGAACAAGTAAGATAGAAATCAGTTTATTTTCGGTTGATAATTGGGTGATTAAAAGTTTTTTTTTTTTAAA
Organism: Thermobia domestica; assembly: GCF_964235325.1. Taxonomy (NCBI): domain Eukaryota; kingdom Metazoa; phylum Arthropoda; class Insecta; order Zygentoma; family Lepismatidae; genus Thermobia; species Thermobia domestica. The sequence goes on along the minus strand of NC_137465.1, from coordinate 204,527,955 downwards.
GCTCATGAAGTATTGTACTCTACAAGACAGAAAAGAGGGGGAAGTATTATATAAAAGTGATTAGAGGCTTTCGAAATGTAGGCGTGAAGAAGAATTGAGAAAATTAGCTGGTTCAAACGAGAAAAGAACGAGGAGTTCCCGAAAAAAACAATATTAGACGTAATTGAAAAGAAGAGAAACTAGTTGGAATATCGTCTAAGAATAAACTATTCTAAACATCGTGATAAACATGATATGGTGGAGGAATAAAGAAAGTTGGAAGGGGCTAGAGTTGATGAACCATTAAAAAACGAATAATTGTTACGTTGATACTTAAAAGTTAGCTTAGGGACGTAATATTTGCGACCATCTCAGTTCCTAGCTTCTTAACTTCCTTGTAGTTATCATTTATTTCCGAAATTGTGCATATAACAGACTGCTGTTATAGAAATATTAGGACTTCCTCATTGCTGACGACGAGTTGCTGAGAATTCTGGCGACGTCTTTGAAGGACTATAAGTTTCACGCGATTACCTCTTGTGTACTAGTAGTAATTAGGTAGTTTGTTGCCTCTATTAAATTTCTATCCCACCTACATGTATACAAGGTCTGATCAAAAAGTACGGTGAATGTAGTTGCAGAGTGCCATCTATCGATGTTGTATCCATTTTAACTAGTAAGTCCGGTAGTCTAAATATTTGGTACAGTCATTGTGAAGTTTGTACGAGTTATGAAATGTTAGCTGGCTTCCAGAGGTGGAAGAGTGAGGACGTGTTAACAGTGTCTGTCGCGCGCCAACATTAAGTTTTGTTCTAAACTGAAAATAAAAAAAAAAAAAAAAAAAAGTGTCAGAGAAGCTCACAAAATATCAAAGTCAGTATATGGCGATAAAGCGGTGGTATTGAAGACTGGTAACAAGTAATATGAGCGATTTAAAAGCAGTAAGGAGTAAGTTGAAAACGAGCAACGATTGAGACGTCCTTCGACGTCACATACAAATGTGAAAACGTGCAAAAATGATTTGTCCGGACAGGCGAATGACTATTCGAGAGCTTTCCGAAGAACTGAACATTTCGTATGGGTCCGTGAAAAGCATTTTAACCGCCGGTTAAATGGGCAAATGGCTTCCTTCTTCACCACGAAAACGTGCCGTGCCATATCTTGCTTTCCAGATATAGCACCATGTAACTTCTGACTCCTTCCAAAAATTAAAATTTTGCTTAAAGGAAAATGTTTTGGCACCATTCCTAAAATTGAGAAGGCCACGATAGAGCAGCTGAACGCCCTTCCAGAAATGCTTCCAGTCATGGATTCAACGTTGGAACAAGTGCATTGCTAGCTAAGGATAGTACTTTGAAGGAGATTTAAATCAAATTCTTTGTAAGCTTATTACTTTGTTTCTAATAAAATTATTCACCGTATTTTTTGATCATACCTCGTATGCTAACAGAATTTGTGTAATCTCTTAACTTTTTAAAGCGCTTTCTGCTGATCTAGTGGCTTGTGCGTGTGCCTTTGGTGCTTGTGCTCTCGGAGGGGGAGAGAGAGGGAGAGAATTACAATCATTCTTTCTATTAATCATCCGTTTCTTGTAGCCTAAAGGGCATACCAGTGGGATGTTAAACTAAAAAGTTAATTTCTAACTAATTAAATTGTATAATCTATATCTATTTGAGATTTTCAGCTACTATAGTGAGTAATACGCAGTTCACTTAGATTTTATTTTCTCTTTTTTCTTTTCTTTTTTTCTACTATTGTTCTGTCTAAGAAGACCAGAGTTTGCTGAGAACGCCAGACGAAGAGACGGAAGAGCTTATTTCTTTGATACATATGGGCCGCGGTGACTCAGTGGTAGAGCGTTCACTTCTGGTGCATGGGGTCCTTGGTTCGATCCCAGCTCGCGCCAAGTGAACTTTGTGGTGCACAACCACCGTGTGCGTGGGTTTTCTCGCGGTTCTCCCGTTTCCTCTCACTTTCTTCATTCTACCATTTCCTTCATTTCTCATCATTCCCGTCTCCTTTAGCCTAGTCGACATAATCGTGGGACGTAAAACTGAAAGAATTAATTTCATTTTCTGTGATACATTGACTTTTATATAGCTATAGAAGAGCAGCAGATGAAATTGACAGATGTGCTTCTATAGAATTTGTGTTATTATGTTTATTTTTCCAAGTAGCACTTGGTTGTTATTACTATTAACTCGTTGTTATCTCTGCAATCAACGAGATAAAGTTATCTCATAGCCGATAACTGAGATACAGCACTAAAGACAACCAAATTAATTTTAGGTGACAAATGACAATGTATTGGAATCTGAAATACGAGCAAAAGTCGCTTATCGTAGCATCACGAAATGGGAAATGAAGTTTGTGAACTCTGATTAAAACTTGCATCGTTGAAGAATTTACTTAATTAATTCAGTGATAGTAAATCTGTTAAATTCTGATGTATGGAATAGTGCGTAATAGGAAATTGGTAATTGCGTTGAGTGTCCACTGCCGTGGTTCATAAAGTTAAATAAAGATCAGGGCTGCTATTGACGTCACTGATCGTGTATTTTTAATCAGGAAAATAAAGGGAAAAAGTAATGAAATTTTTTTATTAAAGACAACGACGCAAGTACGATGTGTGTGTGAATGGTCACCTATCTGTTTGAAGCGAAGTATACCCTGGTTGTTTAGCAGACGGACACTAAGTTATGCAGCGTCAAGGCAAAAGAAATGAAAGATTACTAATTGAATTAGACTGCACTCTCTCATCTTGGACTTTGCCCAGTTTTATTTGTTCTCGTCGTTTGTTGACCTAGCTTTTGTAGTTTCTCTTTTCCCCCTTTTTTTTTTTTTTTTTTTAATAAAGATGTTTCTTTTAATATTTCGTGGAATGTCTAAACGTGATAAGGTGTTGTTCCAATGAAATGAAAATAAGGAAGGTACCAAAATGTCCAGTGTACTAGAGTATCATTTGCTTAGTCTGTGAGGAAGATATCATTCCAGAAAACTCCTAAGTGGAGTTTCAATCAGTCTGCCTGTCGCCAGGTAGTGAGAGAAGAGATTTTAGTGTTATACTGCCCGATAATCAGACCCGTATTTGTATATTGTGCGCCCATGTGCTCTAAATAATTTGCCGCCCCCCGCACAAAATCTCCCCCCCCCCCCCGCAGAAAACGACCAATATTAGAGTTGAATTCATAGTTTTTGAGGTCGCTGAAATGAATACTGACAGTTTTAATCCAATTCAACTTCATGGTCATACTCCACTCCCCAGGGAGGCGGGCGAGATTTTAATAGTAATGGAAAACGACAGATACTAATGTTCAGTTAAGAGTTTTCGAAGTCGCTGAGTTTAACGGTATCCGTTTTCATGATATTCTAGTTCATCCTTACCCCTTTGGGTGGGTGTGAGAGAGGGTGACCTTTTAAAATAATCAGATTAGTTAACCAATTAATAACTATTGTAATTAGAGCGAATTAAACACATTAACGTATTTTCTCGCACTTGCGCGGGACTCTGCGGGTTGCTAGTTTTAAATGTTACTTTATTGTTAATCTTTCAAAAAACATTTCTCAGAGCAGCGATGCTCAGTGGTAGAACGTTCAGCTCTGGTACATGGGGTGTTTGGTTCCATCCCAGCTGCTGTCACGTGAGCTTTGTAGTGAACAAACACCATGCACGTGGATTTTCTCGGGGTTTTTCCATTTCCTCCCACTTTCTTCATTCATCATTTCATTTATCCTCATCATAACTGTCTCCTTTAGCATCGCTGGCATAATCGTGGGTCGTAAAACTTAAAGATTTCATTTCATTTCATTTTTAGAAAAATCCAAAATTTTGCCGTCCCTTTAATTCTGCCGCCCTGTGCTCGAGCACAGAATAGCACTTACCTAAATACAGGCCTGCCGATAATAAGTGGAAACTTCATGTATATGTTGTCAGTCTTTTACGATATGAATCTTTAAAAAAGCCGTCCCCCGCCAAGCCCCGTGCAGCTATTTTTATGAAACCAGTACGGTTATTGGCTCAGCTGTAGATCTTTCATGTCTGGTGCGTGGGATCTCTAGTTCGATCTGAGTTCGCGCCAAAAGGGCTTTTGTGATGGACAAACACCATGTACGTTGGTTTTCTCAGGGTTCCCCTATTTCCTCCCACTTCCTTTATTCCATCATTTAATTCATTTTTTATTATTACCGTCTCCTTTAGCCTACACAGCATAGCCGTGGAACGTAAAACTGAAATATTTCATTTTCGGACACATTATGATGAGGAAATCAGACCATCAGCTATTGAGGGCGTGGCAGAAGAAAATATACTTAGAGAAGAGATAGGATTATAATACATGGAGGAATCATGCCACTTAGTATGGAGGAAATGGTAGAAGGAAAAAATCTTAGAGAAGAGATAGGGTGTTTTGATACATTATGAGACATGGGGAAATCAGACTGTAAGGTATGGAGGGATGACATAAGAAAAAATACTTAGAGAAGAAAATCTTTTAGTTTAACGTCCCACGATTGTGCCCTTTCGGTCAAGGGAAACGGATGTGTAAGGCAAGTGAATAATGATGGAAGAATTCTTGGTGGAATGAAAATATAGGAGGAGACGGTAGTACGCCGAGAAAACCCATGGACACAATATTGGCCATCACAATTTTACTTGGCTGAGGATCGAACTAGAGATCTCGTGCACCAGAGGTAAACGCTCTACCACTGTGTCCCCTACTTAGAAAAGAAATAGGATGGTAGGATTATAAGACATGGAGGAGTCATGCTATTAGGTGTGGAGCGAATGACAGAAGGAAAAAATACTTAGAGAATAGATAAAACGATGGAATTATACGAGGAAGGATCAGAAACTGAGGTTACAAGGCCGATATTTCTGTAGTTTCATCAGTTATAGAGGAATGAAGAGTGTGCGGTAATTTTAATATATGGAGTTGGCAACTGAGCAGAGTTTCAGCCACCCGCCGTCTTTACGGCGCTACTTGTAGGTAAACACAAATGGCAACTCGTTTGGAAAACTAGTCGCGCGAAGAAGTCTGCTCAGTTATTTGATTCCTGTGGACGAAACATAAAACGCGGCTGAAATTCACCGGCAGCTAGTGGAGGTTTACGGAGAGTATAATATCTTGTCAGCATGTCGCAGAATGCTATCGAAAGTTTGCAGCTGGTAGAGAAAACGTCTCCGACGAGGAGTGCAATACGACTCAACAGCTGTTGAAGCAGTTGAGACATCATCAGCCACCCTTCCTACTGCCCGGATCTCGCTCCAAGCGACTATCAGCTGTTCCTACACTTAAAAAGCAACTAGGAGGTAGAGACGTGCACGGGCCGAACTTTTCGGCCCGAGTCCAATCCAGCCCGGACCCGAAAAGTTTTGGAGATTTTTGGCCCGGCCCGATGTTTTTTTTTTTTTTAATCTTGGCCCAAGCCCGGCCTGGGCCCGATAAATTTTAAGTTTCATTTTGTAACTTTTTACGGGCACACTTCTTCAACGTTTGCCTATCGTTTAATGAAACTCAATAATTATTGAAGAATTGCAATTAATCGACCCCAGCTCGGCCTGACCTGAAGAGAAATCAGTGTCGGCCCGCCCAAGCCCTGCCCGTGCAGGTCTCTACTAGGAGGCCGTCGCTTCGCTTCAGACGAGCAGATGAAACATTTCGTGACAACGTTGCTGAACACGCAATGATAGCATTTGTGCCAGGAGGAAATCTTCAAACATTTCCCACGATGCGACAAGTGCCTCAACTGATATGGAGACTATGTCGAAAAATAACCTAAGTATGTATTATCTGTTGACTGTATTGGTTGTATGAAATAATATATACACGTTTCACTGTAGGCTTTGTAACTTTACTTCCTGATAACTCCTCGTAAGATATTTAGAATTCATGCTGTTATACTGCTTGCAGACGATCCAAGAAAACTTGAACAAAACTCTTGTTCAAGACCATTCAGTACTAACGTTAGTTTTGTCTTGAATTCAATAGTTTCGTTCAAGAAATTTCGTTTCGGTCCTGTTCTAAACAATCTAATTCAAGAGCATTCAATAGCCAATCAGCGCTCGAGTTGAGTGCAGGAAAATACAAAACAAGTATGATGGCGTCGTGAGACAGAGCGTCAGTTGTTGAATAAATATATTTTCATTACTCTTTTCCATAATTATCTGATGTTCCAAGTGCGCAGTATAATAATTAAAGAAAGCAAATATCTGCGCAGGAAGATACTGTTATTATTTTTGTTGATAATATACATGATTTATATAGTTACATTGCTTGCATGCCCACAATTATTGTTAAATTTTGAGGCAATGAGAAGTATTAATTTGAGAATTTAATATACGAGAATATTGGGCGTAGATTAAGAAAAAGAGTCCATCAAATAGATATATATATATATAATATATAACTGACTTCTCTTGTTTCAATAAGACGTTTTGTACTGTTATTAATCTGGGATAATATCAAATAATAGCGTACAGATTGATAATATGCTCACAAACTAAAGTACCCTGGAAATGATTACATGTTATTCCATTGTAGTGTAATTATTTTATTACGAAATCCACACGTAGTATTTGAGAAGTTGTTTGTTAAGGTAGAAGTTGCTTTCATGCGTGCAGATTAATTTTACGAGGACTTTCCCGTAAGGTACAAATGCGCACCCTGACATGTATCACATAAAAAAAAAAAAAAAAAAATCTAAAATCGAGAATGCTATTTAACAGCATCAGGACAGGAGCATAGAAAGGGGCTCATGCAAGAGTACATCCATAGGGAACAGACGAGGTTATAGCTAAAGAAACATAAGAATAAGAATAAAGCATAAATAAGATAGTGCAACAAACCCTTAACATCGTATTCACTCATTTGAACTCAACTATAGCCCTTGTAATGATTTGATACTGATAACATTAAACTTCTAAACATAAAATACTGGTTTCCTACATTATACAGGCATGTTCCGACAGTGGAATTTATTATTATTGACAGTCCTCTTTCATACGCACTCTCACATTTTAACAGTAAAATTACTCTTTATTTGACGGGCTGTTCTTAACCAGTACTAAATACGGAATAGGTTTGTGAAGAAAGTCTGATGCAGATGGGCGGTAAGTCCAGTAGTTGAAAAAAAATATCATTACTTCCTTTTTTTTTTGTTTTGAGCCTTTTTTTAAATAAAAAAAAGTCTTCGATGTCACAGCAAAAACATCAGAAGGAAGTCTTTGCCTCGTGATACAATTTTAGGAAACAGTTCGATTTTTTTCTTTTTCAGTGTGATTGTTATCAGTTCGCCATTTGAAGAATCAGATTTTTACAAAGCTTAGTAGAGGGAACGATTTTATATCTAAGCAGCACTTTACTCTTTTAACGTAAGCCCATCTAACCCATATTTAATGTAAAATTGACAAAATACTTAGTGAAAATTTGATGGGCTTGCTACAGTCAAAATTGACAAAATACTTAGTGAAAATTCGATGGGCTTGTTATGAAATCAATTGACTTGTTTTTTAAATTATTTAATATAATCTATTAAATTCCAAGTGCCTGCAAAAAGGATATGCTAATAATATAACTATTCATGTGCAGGTCTGAACTAAATCAGTACGTAGTTTCGCTTTCATTTATTTTCATAGTTTCAGTTTCTTGTTTGTTACTCCCACCTATCAACAAGTATGTAAAATATGATTCAATACCTCTAGATCGTGTAAAAGTTGTTTCAAGATCATTCGAGATTCTTGTTCAAGTATCTTGAACAGTACTCCTTTGAACGTGTAAATTTGAGGTATTTCATTTCATTTCATTTCATTTCATTTAATGAAATGCCCAAGGTATTTAATGGTGTTGTTCAAGCTTTCTTTGATTGTCTACAAGCAGCATTAGATATGCGGCAATTGGCAGAAGGAAAAAAAAATACTTAGAGAAGAGAAAAGATGTTTGGATACATTACGAAACATGGAGGAATCGTGTTATGAGGTATAAGTAGCAAAAAGAAAAACTTAAAGAAGAAAGAGGATGATAGGATTACAAGACATGGAGGAGTCATGCTATTAATTGTGGAGGAAATGACAAAAGAAAAAAAAATATACTTGAGAGATATGATAAGTGGACACAGGCACGTAGCCAAGGATATCTGCACACTGCCCTATGCCTTTCACCCCTGATAAAGTGTTAAATATAATGCTCGAAGAGGGAAAAGGAGTTTGCTTTTGGAAATATTTGTTGTATGACCTGTATGAATAATAATAAGTAAATGATATAAAATATCATGAGCCGATCAGTACGGGACTGTATACCTACTTTTGGGCCACCCTGTATACGGACCAAATTATATAAGAGGCAGGGAAGAAAAATATATAAAAAGCCTGGTGGTTCAGAAAGGTGCGTCAAACCAACGTGAAGAGGATAAGAATAAGAACACAGTGTTTCTTCAAGAGTGATAGAGTTCAATTTTTACTGTTACTTGTTATCTGTACAAGTCACTTAAACTTAACCTGTCTTTTGTAATATCAATGAGTGTAGAATTCTTCTAAATTCCACGATCTTCAATACTCATAAAAGCTTCTTACTAGTTGTACGTCATCCAGTCACTAGTAGGCAGTGTTCGAAATGGGGAGAAAAAAAAAAAGCAGAGGCGATATGTTTTATTGTGATTCTGACTCGATATGCCAGCTATCTAAATGTTGAAATGCAGTGTGGGTATGTTGCCTAAAAGATTGAAGTTCTATTTACATAATGACTGAAAACCGTTGGAGAGCCTGTCTGTAGTAACGGGGGAAGTGGATATGAAGAGACTTTGATTTTCCGGCAACAAATTTCTGAAAAAATAAAACAATATCTCCTTATGTTGTATTATAAAGAAATATACAACAAAATGCTCAAAAACCGAATGAGGATATTAACAATTTCATGCGGGAAAACTCCCGGTCCCCCCACTCAACTGTGCGGTATTCCAGACCCCCGGAAGATCTACCCTCACAATCCCAAGCAATCCCTAAATCCGCTTAAACATGTTCAAAACACGGCATTTACATGTATTAATACAAGAAGACACACATATACATAACAAAGAAACAATTCAATATGGCACATCAGTATATCGGGTGTTGCAAAATAAGTGTTACAACTCTTGGGAGGTGACTCCTGCCACTGAGACAAGAAAAAAGTTCTCTTGAACTTTCGGCTATCGGACATACTTTCGGATCTACAAGGTGTCGAAAGCGTGGGAAAATGACTTTCGGACGCCAATAGTTCGGAAACTATCCAACGTAAAGAGGGCGGGTAAAAAATTCACTGAAGAAGTCATACCTGCTCTATTAAATTTTGCATGTTTCACAACCTTGCACGTGCAAGGGATTACCCAAAGGAACGTAGGGAGTCCCGGATAATCTGCCAAATGAAAATTGGTCTAAATTGATATGAATTGATAAGCTTTCTACCAGGTAATAATAATTCTTTTGTATTGAGTCGATATCTGGAACAAATACAAAATGACTGACACCTTCATGCCCGTTGTGTGTGGTTGCTTAATCGCCAGGTACGGATGCTGGCCAACAGTGACGTTCTGAGAATTAAGTGTAGCGAATTTTTACTCAAATGCTCTAGAAAGACATTTGCAGTGGCGACAGAGCACAATAGATGAAGCAGGGTATTCACATGTGTGGAAACACTTAACGAAAAAGCTCAGAAATGCACTCAGATAACGAATAGCAAGGTGTGTGTGAATTCACGAATATTTATTGTACGTATAAGAATGCATTTTATGTAAGAAAATTAGACAATGAATAGAAAATAGGAAATAATAAACGTAAAAGGTTTGTACTCGCTTCTATAGATTTTTATTACCAGATACTGGTCGTGGACACATTTCACAATTTTGAAAACGGTGTCGAAAGTTATATGCATTTAACGTATTAGCTATTTGCACGTACAGTGGATGTATTTACATATGTTAGCTTTTCCCATACATATGTATTAGAACTTGTTCCATGTTGTATAAGGTAACAAATGGTTTCCCACGTTTGCTGAGACTTTTTGAATTGAACAGGAAAACAGTGATTGTGAAAGAGTGAGGAAATCAACATTCATTGTGTTTAGAAGACGTCATTCAAATCAACAGAGAAATATAGATTTTCAGTAAAGCTTGATGATAGCCATTCATTTGTTAAACCAAAATGATACATGCCATTATTAAGAGGCCCCATCATGGCGAAATTAAAATACCGATAATTTTACAGTAATTATGTGATATTTTCAAATAGATCAAAGAAAGTAGAAAAGTGGAACAAGAGCTCGTTAGACAACATTATTTTACATGAGATACTGTTATCACGACTCACTTATCTACTTTCGATTTCCAGTCATTTAGAAAATCGGCATTTATTTTCGCGTTTCTAAATGGCTGCAAATGGAAAGCTACTAGGTGACCGTGATAACGGTACCTCATGGAAAATTGTGTAGCGCGGTCTTGTTCCACATTTCGATGATCTTTTATCTATTTAAAGATATCACATAATTACTGTAAAATTAGCGGTATTTTAATTTCGCAGCGATTAGGCCTCTTAAAGCCCAAGATGTATGTGAAAAATCAACGTATGCCATATTTTGCTTTTTACGATTTTCTGTGAGAGGAGTGGAGCGAAGGGACAAGGGGTCATAGGTATAGAGCGTATCTCTGATGCGAGTAGTCCTGCTTCGATCCCCATATAAATGCGTTTGTGATGGACATCTCGCCCGTAGGTTTTGTCTGACGTTCTTCCGTTTTCTCTCACATTATCACTGAACTAACTACTCGTAATCATTCATCTGTAAGAGAAGTTCTTTTCGATGTTTTCAAGTCATTAATTCGTTTGCTCTCTTTTACTTCTCCAGGCTAGCCTGAAAAACAGCAGTGTAGCGGAAGGTGATTGAATATATATTTTGAGGAAGTGAATTTCAGTAATCTCTGTATATTGAGAACTTGTGTGATTGTACGTTATTTGCTACATTTCGAAATTCGTTTCTTGAACAACTGAAAAAAAAAAAAAAAAAATGTGCGTTTCATATCACCACTATTAGAATTTGAAGTTACTAAAAGAAAAGAAAATAATTGCGCCAAATGTTTGAAAATATAGAGAATAGTATTTCGTATAGAGCAAGCAGGAGGAGTGATTTTAAAGAAAGTATTTTCCCAGATAACAGTGTCTGAATTTTTACATAATTTCCAACCAACTAAAAAATTATAATATGTGAAACAAGGTGGAAGCTCTGTATTTAATTGCTTATTAACTGTAATTCTGATTGGCAGATGCGAGGGAGGGTCAGAAACTAAGGTTACAAGACCGATATTTCTGGAGTATTGTCTGTTATAGAGGAATGAAGAGTGTCTGGTAATTTTAATACATGGAGTTGGCAACTGCGCAGTTTCAGTTACCTGCCACCTACGGTGCTAGTTGGAGGTAAACACAAATGGCGACTCGTTTGGAAAACTGGTGTCGTAGAGATGTCCGCTTGGTTATTCGTTTCTGTGGGCGAAACATGTAACCGCAGCTGAAATTCACCGGTTGCTGGTAGAGATTTACGGAGATATTGTAATGTCCTGTCAACATGTCAGAATGCTGTCGAAAGTTTGCAGCTGGTGGAGAAAATATTACCGACGAGGAGCACAGTGGCCGTCGCTGTTGAAGCAGTTTCGCTGGGACATCGTCGCCCACCCTCCCTACCACGCTTCAAGTGACTTTCACCTCTTCCCGGATTTGAAGGAGCACCTAGGAGACCGTTGCTTCGCTTCAGACGAGAAGGTGAAACACTTCGTGACAACGTGGGTGAACGCTCAAGGACAAGATCTTTACCAGGAGGGAATCTTCAAACTTATCCCACAATGCGACAAGTGCCTCAACCGATATGGAGACTATGTCGAAAAATAACCTAAGTATGTACTATCTGTTGACTGTATTGGTTGTATAAAATATATACAGTTTTACTACAGGCTTTGTAACCTTACTTTCTGATCACTCCTCGTATGTAATAGATAGGCAGAGTAATTACATTACTTTCGTATTCTAAATTATACTTTTCTGACTCTCTACATTGTACTTTTCTAACTCATTTATATTTGTTGTGTGTGTGTTTAATACTATTATAAATTGCAACTTTGCATGCTGCTGACAACGGTCTGTTTTGCCAGAAATACTGGGCTTTTGTTAAGTTCGAGTCGACTGTTTTCTTCTCAACCGGTGGGGACTAATCAAGCAAATTTCAACAACGTTTTGGGAAGTTGACTTTGAATAGTTATTTATTTACTTAAAATGTGATGTCATTTTACACTCGAAATACCAATGAAACTGAAATAAATCAGTAAAGTTATTGCCAGCCAAAGTGAAAATAGTGAAAATTCGTCAACAGTATTCAGCAAAATTACTGGTCATATGATTAATCCTAACATAATATTTGTTGATGGTGGACAACTCAATTACATAACTGGGCATGGTGGTTCAATAGTAGAGCGCCTACCTCCGGTGCGTGGGGTCCTTGTCCGTGTGTTTTCTGGGGGTACTCACTTTTCCTCACACATTGTCATTCCACTAATTCTTCCAGCATCGTTCACTTGCCTTAATCATCGTCTCCCGTGGTTTAAAGGGCATAATCGTGGAACGTTAAACTGAAAGATTTCTTTTTCAGTTACATAACTTGCAATTTGTGCATTAAAAAAAAAAAAAAAAAAAAAAAACGGTTTGCTCGGTAACATTTAGGAATGAATTACACAACTGTAATATAAGTAATACTTTGGCAAAATTTCATTTTATCTTCATTGGGATATTTTTTCAACTTAATATTCAAGTTATTTAAATTATAATATTTGTATTTTTCTTTCTTTGCAGATACATATCGTAACAGAATGAACGAAACCGGGAATTACAAAAGCCCTGGGATGGAGCGACAATATCTGATCAACCAACCAGCTCCTCGCAATGGCGCAGCACCCACCATCGGTAGAGGAGCAAGCGGTAAGTTGCTTTCTTTTCTTTCCGTTTCTGTTGCATTTCTGCTGAAGAATGTAACATTTCATGAAAATAACGGGGATATCCTTTCTACGCCCGCCAGCGATTTGAACGAAATCGTAGACTCTCACGTTGGGGGGCCCTGGTGACCTTCCTAATTACCACAGAGTCATGATTGATACATTATTGGAAAGCTTATGGAACACAGATTCCAACGAGATAACAATTGTGCAATTTCCGCCCTATTTGTAGTAGTAGTAGAAGAAGAAGAAGAGAAAAAGTCCTAAAAATATAAAAAAAATAGAATTTGGGGCCTTGGCAACCCTTGCGGTCACCCTACGCTGACAAAATGTTGCTAAGGTGTAGGCAACACACTTGTGGCAATAATCTGCAATACAAAACAAGATACAAATTAAGAACGAAATTCCTATAAAAACGCCCTGTATATCATTTTCGAAGAACTGTTACAGACCTTTACGTTGGTGGTTCTAGTGACCCTCCTAATTATAAATTTTACTCCTCTGGTGCTTGGGGTCCCGGGTTCAATCCCACCTCCCGCTAAGTGAACTTTGTGGTGGACAAACACCGTGTGCGTGGGTTTTCTCGGGGTTCTCCCGTTTCCTCCCACTTTCTTCATTCCACCATCTCATTCATTACTCATCGTCACCGTCTCCTTTAGCCTAACCGGCATAACCGTGGGACGTAAAACTCAAAGAATATAAATTTTACTGTACACATCATGTACAGCAACAAGAAATATGCTTCTAGACTATAATTCAGCGAAAATATGTCTTGTCTTATATGTAACCGTCCTGAAAAGTGTAATTTACGTTTAAAAAAAGGCCAGCTTTGCCCCCCCCTCCTCCCCCATGTAAGCAACAAGTACACATACCAAATATTACCATATAGTGGACTAATTCATTGTTTGACATACCAATTTTTATGAGTGTACCCCAAGGAAGGAAATGGTACCCGAAAAAGAAAAGATGCAAAGAAAAGGACCTCCCACATAAAATAAAACGCCTATCGGGGGAAATCTTCATCCCTCAGGAACACATTTATACCAAAATGATCTTCCTAGATTAATATGGGGTGAGCATTGTCGCAGGAGTTGCGTAGTGGACTTTGAAAAGGTTGAAGATAATAAAGCTCAGTGATAAAAGTTGAGTGTCATCTCTGTTTTCATTCTTTTTTGAGGATTTTTGCTAAGCTAAGCTTATCCCTTTCTGCGTAAAAATCTTAAAAACAATGAAGAATACCAAAAATGTAGAAAATGAGCTAGAGACCATCTACAAAACGGTATAAAATAACGTATTTCAAAACCTTTTCTTATGGAGCAGAAATTTGGGTAGGTAGTTTTTGAGGTCATATTTCTTGAGCATCCAAATTTATACACTTGTGAAAAGTCTTGAATGCAATTATTATTTCATTTTACAGTGTTTAATACATGCCATCAAGGCCACTGTATTTTTTTTATACTCTTCCTTGTTTTTAAGTTATTGACTAAAATTGGAAAAAAAATGTAGGGTAAACTTAAGAGCCTGCCATACAAAAAATAATACGAAATTTACCATTTTTCTTTTGCTTGTTTTTCATAAGTGAAAGGAGGTAATGAAATGGAACTTACCATAATCATAGATAATGTTATTCTACAACAGGAAATATGAACCTGAAGAATTTTCAGTGTTGCAATCCATGGAAATTACAGTGTTGCCAGAATAACATTTCCGCAAAATTTAAGTTAAGGCAGCGACTAGAGGAACGAACTCAACTGCATTTGATTACGTATCATGTGGTTTTGGAATCCTATGAACTATTTTTTAAATAATAGTTGTATTTACTTTGTAATAAACAAAATAGTTTCAACATACAGTCATTAAAATTAAATAGTAGTATTATTTAAAAAGTAGTTCACAGTATTCCAAAACAACATGATACGTAATCAAATGCAATTGCGTTCGTTTCCCAAGTCGCTGTCTTAGCTTACAAGGAACTCTAGGTATCTATCAGAGCCCGATTTTCATGAAACTTTGTATATGCAGAGAGTACCTCGGGAAACTCGCACAGCCAAAATTGTAGCTGCAGAGTCCAAGACGTTGGGGCACTAGGGCCCGAGAAAGATCAAAAGTGGAACCTCAGTACATTAAGGACATGGTGAGAAAATCCACGTTTTTCTTTAAAACTAATCATTGTAACGACACGAAATGAGCATACATGGATACAAGATGGTCGATATGATCTGTTAAAAGTTATAAAAAGAATATCCGCCATCTTGAAAGAGGCCATGTTGAAACTGGTGCGATTGGTGCAAATGAGAATAGGGCCACCCGATGCATTAATTTGAACGTAAATAGCCACAAATACCTGTTGGTGAAATCTGTTGTGGGATTACATTATTCCTGTGCTTCTGGTAGAGTGGTTTAGGTACAAGATGAGCAAAGTGTATCTTATGACACTCGAGCAGATGCAGATTATGGAGCGCTGTGAGTGGGATCAGTGGAACTAGAAAACCGAGCGAAATATAATTTTAGCACTACATCATTTGTGTCAGAGTCAACATGTAATTGGTGGGATGTGCTGGTATGACGGGTTCAATCTTCATAATAATATCATGGTTGACATTAACTTGTAACTTTTTATTAGACTTAAATTAATTCGAACAGAAATCAGAACGTCATATCAGTCCACCTATAGCGCTCCATACCCTCCATCTGCTCGAGTGTCATAGGATACAATTTGCTTATCTTGTACCTAAACCACTCTACCAGAAGAACAGGAATAATATAATCCCACAACAGACTTCACCAACAGGTTTTTGTGGATATTTACGTTCAAATTAATGCATCGGGTGACCCTCTTCTCATTTGCACCAATCGCATCAGTTTCAACATGGCCTCTTTTCAAGATGGCGGATATTCTTTTTATAACTTTTAACAGATCATATCGACCATCTTGTATCCATGTATGCTCATTTCATGTCGTTACAATGATTAGTTTTAAAGAAAAACGTGCATTTTCTCACCATGTCCTTAATGTACTGAGGTTCCACTTTTGATCTTTCTCGGGCCCTAGTGCCCCAACGTCTTGGACTCTGCAGCTACAAATTTGGTTGTGCGAGTTTCCCAAGGTACTCTATCTATATACAAAGTTTCATGAAAATCGGGCTCTGATAGATACCTAGGGTTCCTTGTTAGACAGGGCTCCCATTCGTCCTGGAAATCCTGCAAAACCTGGAAATATTTTTAAATTGATTTGTCCCGGAAACATCCTGGAAATGTCCTTGAAAATGCATTTCTGTCCTTGAAAGTTACAGAAATACTGAATGTCAGATTTTTCATAATTATAATGAAGATTTTAATTTCTGTTATAATGAAGATTTAGCTATTCCTGTGTTTGTGCTGAATAATAATTTGTGATGATCCTGCATATGTGGATGGTTGGTGGGCTTTTTTTCTCCCAACACGGTGGCTGGGTGAGAGAACTTCTCTCTTCTTCTTTCATCTACTAGTCTGTCAACCCATTCTTGGATGCTGTTTTCACTAGCACGATCCTCCAGAAACTGTGCTTTGTACCAGTATCAATCCTCCGTAATCAGTCTATTTTGGCAGCAGTACTTACTTTTTAGAAAAAAATTAATATGAATGCTACTTGTGAGAAGTCAAAAACAAGAGGAAAGAGGTAAGTGAAAATGTACAGCAACTTCAGAGAAAGAAAATGAAATTGATGAAAACAAGTAAAGCTTTGGAAACTGAAGCAAACCAGCTTGCACATGAAGCAGAGCAGAAGTCTTGCTTTACTTTATTGACAAAGTCAAATGCTATCCATAGGGCATCTTCGCTAAGGAAGAAAGAAATTCTGTCCATAAGTGAGGAATTCACACAACTCCATACTCAGTTGAAAAACTTGTTATTCCATTTTCCCCCCCTAATTAAATCTGTCATACTGTCAGGCAATGAAGATGCCATGTACGAAAAATAAATTTTTGTTGTTTGTAAATTTGTTCGGTGCACAATTAAATTATGTAGAAAGAATGAAAATACATGTGCTGGATGTGCGTGGATCGGGTGTCTATAAGGGGAGTTGGGAGGCCACCAAAATAAGAAAAAGCAACACATTACGCTCCGCTTTGTGTATTTAATTATTATGTATTAATACTGTTCTTGCGTTAATATTCACTGCATAAGCTATTTTACTTTTCATTTCACCGTTGAGAATTTTGAACGTATAGTTGCAATCTTATTGTACCATCCTGTGTCGAAGTCCTAAAAAATTGATGATTTGTCCTGGAACTTTTTGAGAAAGAGGGTGGAAACCCTGCTTAGATTTTGGTTGAATTGTTACTCTGGCAACACTGAAAATTCTTCAGGTTCATATTTTCTATTGTAGAATAACATTATCTATGATTGTGATAAGTTGCATTTCATTATCTCCTTCCACTTATGAATAAACAAGCAAAAGAAAAATGGTAAATTTTGTATTATTTTTAGTATGTCAGGCTCGTAAGCATATCTTCCCATTACTTTTCTGTAGTTTCCATTAATTTCTGTATATGTCCTTCTAAACTCTTATTATACCAAAGATCTTTCAGTGATTACCGTGCTTTTTTTTTTTTTTTTTCATCATTCATCATTACAAACTTTATATCTCACGTATCCATCTTGTAAGTTAATATTCTAACCCATTCTTTTTGATTATACTTCCTCACAGAATTAGGGCTACTTCGCTCTCTTTCTGCAGTGTCTATTCCTCGTGCTTCTCAGAGATCATATTATTTTGTAATAGATCGGCGTCACCGTCGAATTTAATTGGCTTAGTCGAATGAAAGACGATTAGCTATGAAAGACACAATGCAATAGGGTCTAGATCAGGCATGTCCAAACCATTGTTCGTGGTTTGAAGGAAATCTCCCTATTGTAGGGAAATTTCGTAGGTAAATTTAGCAAAAAAGGAATTTTTCTGTTAAACATGAAAATCTAGGGAAATTTTCGCGCTGGCTGATTGACCGATATAAGTGCTAAAATTTTTCTTTGTTCTTCAGAAATAAACAGATACAATAGCAATAGTTTATGTGTGTGTCTGTTCAAAGTTGCATAGTTTGCACTCGTTCTTCAGAAATAAACAGATACAATAGCAATAGTTTATGTGTGTGTCTGTTCAAAGTAGCATAGTTTGCACTCGTTGTTGGCTGGGTTTTGATAAAGATTTTTTTGGCAAAGAAAAAAAGTGACAGAAAAAGTTCAAGAAAATGAAAAGCAAATGAATAAAACAAATGTGGTTCGCACTTCCTTTTATATAGCTAAATTAAAGTCATCACATAACTTTTGTCATTAAGAATTGGACACTTAAGAAACTATGGAAAATTTAATAATAAAAGGGAAAAATTAAGTGAATTGAGGGAAATTTTCTTAAGGAAACCTACGAACACTGGTCCAAACTCGCGATTATGGCCCTCGTACTCAATTATAGTGAGCCAGAGGCTGTGCCATTAGCGAGCTCGAGTCCATTAAGGTTAGTGAGTACGAACGATTGCAAGCCCCATTCTAGATAGCGAGTGCGAACTTAACGAGGTTCATGAGCGCGAGCCTCATTTTGAGAGTAGCGACCCAGAACTCGAAAAGTGCAAATGTGAGTCTAATTAAGATTAATGAACGCGAATCCCATTAAGGATAATGAGTCTGAGCCATCTCTGGTCTGTATTATGTTATTAATTAGAAAATTACGGAGATAACTCAATATTAGACTTCAGCTAGCGTACTCATTGCTGCGTTGAAATAAAGACTAAATACACAACTTGTTATGTCATGTGTTTGGTAAAAATGATAGTAAAAGTTAAATATTACTATTGTGGGCTGATTTGGATTTAAACGGCATCGGAAATGTCACGGTTCATCTTAGCGGCCCCAAAAACTGTAGATTCGACACTAATATCAGTTATTTTCGATCATTTTTATATATCTTCCCCCTCCCTCAAGTTGCGGGGCTGAATTTGAATTTAAACGGCATCGGAAGTGTTATTGTTCATTTTAACGACCCCGAAAGCTATGGACTCGACATTAATATCGGTCATTTTTAAATATCTCCTACCTACCCCTACCCTAAGTTGCACCGTCAGAGTGAAGTGATAAAAACGCTCACAGGCTCGAACCTCATCTATGTCAAATTTGATCCACATCAGTCTCGTGATTCACGAGTTATTAAGTTTTATTTATTTTATTGAGCTGAGCGAGCGAAGCTCTTATACTCGGGTTAGCCGTTTGGTTGTCCGCGAACTCCTCCTAGACCGTTTGGCCGATCTCAACCAAACTTAGCACGCTGATAGAGTATGTCGTGCTGAGTGACAACATAGGTCGAAATAAAAAATCCGATGTACCATCGAGGAATAATGACCGAAAAACGCTTCCTCCTAGACCGTTTGGCCGATCTCAACCAAACTTAGCACGCTGATAGAGTATGTCGTGCTGAGTGAGAACATAGGTCGAAATCAAAAATCCGATGTACCATCGAGGAATAATCACCGAAAAACGCTTCCATAGACTTAACATGGGGAAAAGTTTTCACGTGATTTTTTTGTCAACAATTAAAATCTGCACGTGATTTTCAAAAATTCCGGCGAAGCCCTTTTATTTTTTTAGCGTAAAAATTTACAATTTTAATCACAATTTAAAAACAAATTAACGATTTTTTAAACTTTTTTTTTTTAGCCGGAACAAAAGGTCAAGACGAAGAATTGTGCGATTGTTATGAAAAATACTGATTGTTTTAAAAAGTCACAATAATTGATTACGTTGCTTAAGCTCGCTCAGCTCATTTCATTGCAATCGAGTATATCCATTGCATTCCTAGTATATATATATATATATATATATATATATATCCTCAATCTCCCCTCTATTTGTACCATCAGAGTGAAATAATAATAAAAAGCTCCCAGGCGCGAACCTCATCTATATTGAAAATTTGATCGAGATCGGTCGGGTGGTTCAAGCGGTGTGAAGTCATAAACATATTCATTTTGATTTTTATGTATATAGGTTATACAACATATTTTGACTGAAACCGAGTGATTAATGCACACAGCGTCGGGTTGAATGTCCGGTGATAGCCAAAGAAGTTCTTATTTTGATCCAACAACTTGTGACAATTCTAAGCTTTCTGAAGTAAGGAATAGGCGAACTCCAGTGTGGAGAGCCAGAAATATCGACAGTGGGAGCCATGATGCTGAACACTCATTCCGATCAGTTTATGTTCTATATGGACTGTATTTGCGAGTTCCTTCATTCTTTTTACCACCTACTTTCAGAACTAAATACTTTGAGCCATGTTTCAGCTGATTTTATATGAATTCCTAGATACATATTGGACAAACACAATCGTCCCAGATATATGTAAGGATACGATTACACTCTGCCGAAATAAGTGCTGTCTTCGTATTTGACTAGTACCGGGTTTGATTCTGGTCTCTCGATGCCGGCAAGATGTCAAATAACAATTCCTGTTCTCATGAACAAGATACATGTAAATCCAGACGTGCTACAACTGGTGAACCCCAAGAGTCAGTTTTTCACTCCTGCAGCCGGTTCAGAGATTCTTTTGTTTGTAGTAGTAGTAGTAGAGGTAATGGTAGTAGTGCTAACAAGAAAATACGCAAAATAAACTTCATGCAAATTGACAAGGAATGGTACTCGTAGAGGTCAACTGTTGGGAGTGGCGTGTTTGTATAAGAGATGTGACATGCAAGTTTCCATATTGATTCAAAAGAATTACTAGAGAAATGAAAAAGTTTTAGTAGCGTCTTTCCTTATACACGTATTGGGATGTAAAAACAAGGAGCAGTGGGCAGCATATTTTCTGTTTTCTTTCATCATGGTAACAAAATCAGTGGAAACATTTACACATACAATTAGTGAAAATAATTTTCCCCCAAGTTGTATTGTTAACAATTTTTTTTAATGGTTTACTTACCATCAGGGTTGGCAAAAACCATGGTTTTTATTAAAAAAACCAAAAAAAACGGTTTTTTTTGTTTAAACCAGGTTTTTTTGGTTTAAACCAGGTTTTTATGGTTTAAATGATTTGCTCTATATATTCATATCATATATGGACAGAAATAAGTTTGTTTCGCCTTGATGTTATTATGCAACAACCGGGTTATGCTGGAAGGGGTCACATAAGCTTAAAGCGGAATAAAAACCGCTTCTCGAGTTACATCCGAGAGAAATTGCCCTCCATTTGAACTCGGAACCAGGACTAATTGGCCACAAATGCGATACGTCTGCAGACTCACTTACGAAAGAATCCTGATAAAAAAAAAAAAAAAAAAAAAAATACGTTGTACTGATCTTTACATGCTTCTTAGTATAACTGTCAAGAGTCATTTCAGAAGGACAAAAAGATAAACAGTTGCACAAGTGAAACCATTACACAGAATTACATATGAACAATTTCAAAGTACTACGGAGTACAGAAGAACTAATTTAGTTCAAGTTAGTTAACAACGACTTTTATTGGTCCAAATTAAAGAAATACAGCGACTTAATCTGCATATCAATAAGAAAAGTGAATAAAGATACGAATTATTTGAGTCCACTTTGGCTCAAACTAATTTATACATAAATAGATACCAAAGATACTTCTTTCACTAAATGCCTCTCGTGGGGTCTGTATGACCCCCCCCCCTCACACACACACACCCACAAAGTACGGCATTTTCGATGTATTTTATCAATAGTAAACATTGAAACGAAAGAATATTTAGAATTTTTCTTCGATTGCAATTACATAACAATAATAACAACTACAAAAAAATCACAAAATAAACATTTATAAACTTGTAAAAAAAAAAAAAAAGTTGCTTTTGTAGTATAATCTTTTTGAGTAATGAATGGGGAATTTAGGTCTGAATATAATACGAATAATATACGGGAGTGAAACGTGATAACCCACAAATGTGTGTTCATATAGATTTTACAAACACTTACACTTTTACGAACATTTTTTTTGTTTTTTGGTTTAAACCAGTTGGTTTTTTTGAAAAAACCAGCTGGTTTAAACCAGCCAACCCTGCTTACCATATACGTCGAGTTGCCATATTTCAAAAATGATGAAAATCCGGGACGCTACTAAATTACGAGAATCTTTGAAATGCTTAAAATGAAAAGAAGTGTTACATATTAAATTTACTTTCGTACATTAGTAGTTGTTCAAGTATTACGTTAGCACATTTTTAGTCATTTTAGTAGACATTTTTCTCCATAGTTAAGGAAACGTAAGCAGATGATTCCCCCTGGTAAATATATATATATATATATATATATATATATATATATATATATATATATATATATATATATATATATATATCAGGATCTGTTATGTTTCGTGGCATTCAGAGTCTGTTTTAGCTCATTCAAGGTATGATGTTTCCTTTCACACGTTTTCTCTGTTCATGTTATATCTTTTCTTTTTTCTTTCTTTTTTTTAGAATGGTTAATTCATTGTCAGTATGTTCTGGCGGCATTTGTTATCTTTAGGGCTCCCAGCAAGTAACTTTTTTTTTTTTCATGGATGCAACTATTTTTATTATTTTGCGACTATTTGCATGTATTTGCAACTATTTCCAGTGTTGTAGCCTATAAATAAATAAAAAAAAAGCCCAATAAAATTATTTGTAAAGCATGTTGAGGACACAAGTTGTTCATGAACAAACCTGCATTTGAATTTCCCTCCATTGTGTACATTCCCTCCTCACTGGTGTTCTAGAAGGGAGGAATCCGCTCTGTGGAAGAATCTGCTTCGAACTTGCTGAATCTACGAATTTGTTTTTTCTAATTAAATTGCTTTATTTATTACTCTTGTTATATTATGTTAAAAGTTGCCAAGCTTTACGGAAAGGGTTATTTCATTTTTATATTAGTTCGGGGTGTTGAACAGCCAGTAATGGAGCCATGTTGTGTTTCCCTGCAGGCCAGTGTTTTTTGAGTGCAAAGATTGTAATTTGAGCGTTGCAGAATGTCCAAGTCGAAGTATCGCGTTTTGGATGATCGGTTTCAGCGAACTGATGCTTTAGGACACGAACTATCAACTTGGTTATCAAAGAAGAATGAAGCGGAAGTGTTCTGTCGCGTTTTTAGTGCAACAATAAACGTTGGAAGTAAAGGATTTCAAGCTGTGTCACAGCATGTGTGACACCAAAATATGGTACTAATGCAAAGGAGAAACTGAGTGAGCTGCAGTTGAAAAAGCTTCCCGACTAGCATATGCGTAGGAAGTGGAAGTTCTGTGAATACTGGTTTAACTGATACTGCGAGTTCCGTAAGTCCAGTGTTTTTGCAGTCTCCAAACCAGCCACCAATAACACCGATCAAGCTCCAGTTAAGCTCAGAGCGTCATGCAGCTACTAGAGCAGAAATTGTTTGGACTTCCATGTTGTTACTCAAAACTTACCTGCGGCATTGTGCGATAATATAGCTCATGTTATACGATCCATGCTTCCAGATCCAAACAGTCTTCTCAAAAACTTTTGTCTGAGAAATTCTAAACTGTCGTATGTATTGACTGATGTTTTGGAGTATTTTTGCACAAACAGCTTTGTGAAGATTTAAAGAACATTCCATTTACACTTCTCTATGATGAAACGACAAATTTTCGAAATGGCAAAGAACTACAGTTTGCAATTCGTTATTGGAGCTCTACTTTGCAACAGGTTATGGTACGCCACTTGCAGTCCTTTTTCATTGGACACGCAAAAGATGAGGACATCCATAAGTACATTTGTGAAGTGCTGGATTTATACAATTTGGCACCCAATAATCTTATGTTGGGAAGTGATGGATCAAATGTCAACAAGAAAGTGTTCAGAACCACATCTGAGTTTGTGCAAAATGTGCACGCCTTTCCTTTACTGGATATTGGTAGTTGCAATATTCATACCGTTCATAATGGGTTCAGAAAAGGTTGATGATGATATAATCTTGTCATTGATGATAATCTTGTAAGTTACAATTTTTTCCATGGATGGCCATCGTGATGGAGAGATTTTGAAAGAATGCAGGAACACCAAGGCATCGTTTCATCAAGCATGTCCCTTCACGCTGGTTGACAGTGTTGCCCTCTGTGGTACGTTTTATGGAAATTTCCAACCATTGAATACTATTTCCTGCAGTTTATTCCGAAAATGCAAAGCAGCGTGACAAACGCCTTAAACCGCATATCGATTTCCAAGATGCTGAAGAAATGAGCCATTGTGAAAGCGCATCTTTGTTCACACCATTCTTAACATGTTCCGAAGAGAAGAACCTCTTGTACACATGCTGTACAGCGAGCTTCATAACGTTCTTCTGAAGGTAGTTGGTAGGGTTTCCAAACCAGAATCTCAAGAACGCTTCGGCACATTAAAGGATGAAGGCTTTAGTGCTGAAAATCTTTTGCCATGGAAGGAAGTGAAGTTTGATGAGAAACTTTCCTCAGTGGTCAGCACGTTTCCTAGTAAACAGTCAGCAGAGTTCGTTTCAAGTGTGCAGAAGAATTACAAGGCAGTTGGGAAACATGTTTGAAAGATGCAAAGTCTTCGAAAAGAACATCCTGAAACAGTGCCATTGTGTGCACCTTATGGAATATCTGAAAGTGACCAGTGACAGTGACATTACAGATATTGCTCGTTCATCTATCTCATGTAAAGTTCCAGCTGATGTTCTTTTGGATGAGTGTAAGCTGTTGAAATTAGAAACAGTACAATATGAAGAGAATGAGAGAATCGACCATTTCTGGAATAAGATTTTCTCACTGAAAAACGCCAGTGGCTCACCAAAGTATCGTAACTGTCATGAACATAGTGAAGTCCATCTTGACACTGTCCCATGGAAATTCTGACGTTGAACGTGGGTATTCTTTCTCAAGGAGAGTCCTGTCTGAAGAACGAAGTAGCATGCCAGAGAGAATGTTAAATGCAAGACTTGTTGTATACGACGGAATGAAGAAGTATGAAAACGACTCAGCAGCGTTCCCCATAAGTCAAGAACTCGCCAGAATGACACAGATGGCTCATCGCAGTTACCTAAATTACGAAGAAAGGATGAGGAAACAAAAGGAAGAGGAGGAACTAAAGAAAAAGCAGGAGCAGAACAGAAAAAAAAAGTCATCAAGGAAGAAGCAGCAATAACTGACTTGGAAAAGAAGTTAGCGGAATCAAAGGCAGTTGAGCTGTCCAAATGGAAAACATTTAACCAGCTTCTCCCGGAGGGTAACAAATGGCTTAAAACAGTGTTAGAGGAGGAGGACATGGCAGAAGTACAATTGGCACAAGCGATGATGGAAGGTGTGGCGAAAGTTAAGAGAAGATGAAAGATATCAACAAGCAGCCACAGAAAATATACAGAAGATAATTACCAGTAAACAGTCAGCGCTGATAATTACATATTTTAAGAAGATAAGTGAGAAACAGTAAAATCTGTGTGGAATTTGGCAGGTCTACATATCATGGACAATATATTGGTAAGTTTAAAATGCTTTGATCCCAATTTCATTGTTCTTGCCACTTTTTGTAAACACAGTTTGCAACTATTTTGCAACTTTTTATGAATACAATGTGCAACTATCTTGCAAGTTCTTTTTTCAATCTTGCAACTAAAAATAACTTTTTATGCGAAATATCACTGGAAGTCGTGTATCTTCAAAGAACTTACTTCGTTAAAGTTTTACTCTATTTCTGTTAAGAAAATAATTATATACCTAATCCCGTGAAAAAAGGAAACTATAATATTCCCTTCGTTTCTTCTTCGCTGAAATCCAGGACATTTAAGCGTGCAGAGAAATATTTTCGGGACGCCGGGACCCAGATCTCGATTCCGTGACGGTCCCGGAACGTTATTATTCCCAACTTATTTCGTTAGCGACTAAATCTAGAGTAAGGTAAGTTTTAACTTTAATACACTTCAAAAAATTTTCATCAAATTTCGAGAGAAACGATTTAGCTGTACTTTGAGTTTAAAAGAAATAACTGAGGACAGTTTGTTTAAAATACAAGGGATAATCGGAAAGTACGGTTACAAAACCTGCAATGAAACGTGTATATATTATTTCATACAATCAATACAGCCATCAGATAGTACATACATTAGGTTATTTTTCGACATAGTCTCCATATCGCTTCAGGTACTTATCACATCGTGGGATTAATATGAAGATTCACTCCTAGTAAAAATCATGTCCTTACGTGTTCAGCCACGTTGTCACGAATTGTTTCACCTCCTCGTCTGAATCGAAGCGACGGCCTCCTAGATGCTCCTTCAAGTACGGAAACAGGTAAAAGTCGCTTGGAGCGAGGTCCGGTCTGCAGGGGAATGTGGTCGATGAGTCCCGGCGAAACTGTCGGCCACTACGCTTCTTGTCGGTGACCTTATCTCTACCAGCCGCAAACTATCAACATCATTCCGCGACATGCTGACGAGACATTACAGTCTCTCCGTAAACCTCTACCAGGTGGCCGTTCGATCCCAGCTCGCATCCCGTAGACTTTGTGGTGGACAGACACCGTTCTCGTGGGTTTTCTCGGGGTTCTCCGTTTCCTCCCTTTCTCCATTCCACCATTTCACTCATCATAACCGTCTACTTTAGCCTAACCGGCATAAGCCTGGGACGTAAAAACTTTAAGATTTCATTTCATTTTTCTACCAGCTGGCGATAAATTTCAGCCGCGGTTACATGTTTCGCCCACAGATATCGAATAACTGAGCAGACTTCTTCGCGAGACCAGTTTTCCAAACGAGTCGTTATTTGTGTTTACATATAACTAGCACCGTAGGTGGCGGGTAGCTGAAACTCTGCACAGTTGCTAACTCCATGTATTAAAATTACCGCACGCGTCTCATTCCCCTATAACAGACGGAACCCCAGAAGTATCGGCCTTGTGACTTTATTTTCTGATACTTTCTCGCATCAATCAGAGCGCCTAAAACTGCTTTTGAAAAGAACTTCCGCAGTTTTAATGAATTTTTTTATAAAACTTGTCTTGTATCAGAGTCGGATGCGTACACACTTAGCGCAGTTCTGACTTCGTATATATATATTTTTTAGGGACGTGAGAAAAGTCATTTCGGGGCATATAGAAATTTCGATTTTTGTAATAAAAAAAAGATAAAGCACGGGTAACGCACGAGGATTTTAAGTTGTCTGAGCTGTGACGGATTATGAATATTCATTTAAAGGCCAAGGGTTTTATGAAATAAGGTGAATGCAAATTTAGGCAATGGAAGCGATTTAGCTAGATCTTGATTTTGATAACAAGTAATTTAAGTGTGAGCACTACAGTGGAAAAACGGCAATAGCGAAGAACTGCATTTAGCATGTCAGAAGTATGTTTCATATCGCCCTTAGTCCAAATCGGAAGATAAAAGTACCTTTCCAGTTTCAACATTTATCGCCATGTAGGAAAAACTGCCCCAGAAGGAAGCGAGAAGCTTTTTTCTTTCTTTCTTTTAATGCGGTTTCAGCGTTGTAAGAACAGGTTCATCTT
Source organism: Thermobia domestica (assembly GCF_964235325.1). Taxonomy (NCBI): domain Eukaryota; kingdom Metazoa; phylum Arthropoda; class Insecta; order Zygentoma; family Lepismatidae; genus Thermobia; species Thermobia domestica. Next base: position 204,500,491 of record NC_137465.1, on the reverse strand, counting down.
CGGCTTATCTGTCTATTGAAACCAGAAGCTGTAGAAATTACTACAAGTTCCGGTCTGAATATTGATTCCTCTAGAGCGCGAAACATTTGTTTATTGCCTATAAACTTACATTTCTAGTAAATATAAAATTAAACTATCCAAGTTAGCAGACAGACGAGAAACATAACGTGCACAACCGCACGCGTATACAATCAACTGTAAGATGAGGCTGACAATGGCAGTTGGGCGGAAGAAACAAGCAGTTGTTGTCAGCGCCCCCTGCCCTTAATGTCAGCTTAGTGGAGGAATGAAAATTAGCCAACCGGAGCGTTAACGCGATCCACAGAAAATGCGATCGATGGGTTTGGCGATCACTGCTCTAGAGCAAGAGCCGTGGTAGCAAGGTACGTAGGTATGTATATATATATGATATTGATTTAAGATCCGGAACAGAGATTTCTACTTCAGCTCTAGTTGCAAGATTAAACCCTCATAGTTTGGAAGTAAGGGTCCGGGGAAATAACTCTTGTATTTGGAGAGGAACTGTGTAAGTTGTGGAGATACGGCGGCGGAGAAGATATCGATCGAAGGCGGTATACTTACCATTTTCAGTAGTAGAGCATAGTGAGAATGGTAACGCGGTGAGCATGGTGCGTTTGTTGTGGAGGAGTATGTTCCTAATGGTGGTTCTGTGATTTTACTCAGCGGGCATTTCGCATTCGGTTTGGATTTGGCCAACATGATTCTGTTCCGGATAGAAAAACTATTCAAGTTGGGGTATCAAACTTTAGAGATACAGGTTCTGCACTGAGAAGAAATCGCCTGGCCGATCTCGTATCGTAACAGCGCCAGAAAATGTGGCACGTGTGAGAGCGTCTATCCAGCAATCTCGAAAGCGTGTTTACGTTCCGAGGTCGGCCAGGCATTTTTTCCTCAATGCAGAACCTTTTGCTCCAAAGTTTCATACCCATACTTGAATAGTTTTTCTATCTGGAAAAGAATCATGTCGGCCAAGTCCGAACCGAATGCAAAATGCACGCTGAGTAGTAATCACAGAACCACCATTACCAGGACTTGAAAATCTTGCTTGCATGTACTCGCCAGCCAAAAAATCTAGCCAGTCAATTTTGCACTCTGTTCACACAAATAAACAAAAATCACTTTGCGACAAGGTAAACATCAATGCTTTTTTTATTTTGTTTATTGGCATGTCTCCTACAAATAATAATAATAATAATAATAATAATAATAATAATAATAATAATAATAATAATAATAATAATAATAATAATAATAATAATAATAATAATAGTGATATCTGCTGTTTATTCTTGGATTCATGTTTTCCATTGAACGGACTTTACTAGACGAATATAAAAAAGTACTCGCCACTGGCTAGCAGGCGAGTGGATTTTTCAGCCCCGACCATTACGAATATACTTCTCCACAACAAACGCACGATGCTCACTGCACCACGCCATTACGACTACTGAAAATGGCACGTATACCGCTGTCGATCGATATCCCCTCTCTGTCGTATCCCCGCCACAACTCACACAGCGCCCTCTCCAAAAACGCGAGTAGTTTTTGCCGGACCCTGTATATCAAAGTTTCCCAATATGAAACGAAACGTAAAACTTGCCGAGGAAGACTGAGAGCGTGTTCCAAATTTTAAATTTGATACATTTGGGAAACGGTTTGTCTTTGACTTGTGTGTAAATAGTAGACCCCCCCCCCCCCCCCCTAAGTCATTCGCGGCATAATTAGTACCAAAAGGCTTAGCGTAACGGAATGTACGTACCTTTTATGCTTTCTGTAGACATTCGTTGGAGTAATGAAATGAGAGGGTTTTTGTGACAGTGTAATATTGCAGATGCCTGTGTTTAGATTGTGAATCAGAATATGAAAGAGCATTCATTACTCATTGATGAGCGTTTGTTATGCAACAGGCGAACCCTTTTATCTCGAATCCATCTGAGTTGAGAGGTTGATGGAATGGTTACCATTTGTCTATTAACAATGAAAATAGCTATAAACTGCAATCTACGCATTCTGTTAAACTTCGTGCCTTGGTATCAAGGAAATATCGTAAATAGCAAACCAATGAACTGTTCTTATCACATGCGCTTTGAACTGGGGACTGCATTTGGAATGCTAAGAACTTAATACATCAAGTCATTTTTCTCATGAAAAACAAATATACGTTTAAGGCATAAAAGAATGTGCTTTAAAATTTTTGTGCTTAAGTCCTGGTTCAAAATTTAAAAAAAATCACTTTTATATTCTTTTATCTGTTTTTTGAATGTGTAACCAGTTTTCATTTTTCCCCTATAGTAGGAAGTCCCAGGCTTGAGTTTCGCTTCCGGCCGCCATGACTAATTTTTCCATTATTAGACTTCCAAACTATGATATCCATAATGGTTTTGTCCGTCCGTTGGTCGACACGTATCATAGCAAAAACGGTCAGAAATATCGAGATGCGTTTTTTTTTTTTTTTTTTTTTTGCAATCCATTAAGCGTTCCAAGAATAGGTTCCCTCTCCTCCGTTAACTTTCTGTTCACACCGGAAGAGGTCATTTCCGGTTTTAACATCATAGAACGAAAACGGTAACAGAGCGAGAATTTTTTTTTTTGTAAACTATTAAGCATCTCAAGACAACGTACCATGATTATTCCAAATACTACCAAAACCAGAATGGTTCAAAGTTAGTATTACTTCCGGTTTCAATGTTTATTTCCTCACAGCAGAAACAGTAAAAGATATCGAGATGCGCTTTTCTGCAGTCGATTAATTGTTTCAACAGTAGGGTCCGTCATCTTTAAGAACTCTGTAAATAAACCGGAAACGGTTCAAATTAGTCATTTCAGACTTCATCACTTATCACCATAGAACGGAAATGGTAATAGATAGCGGCAAGTGGTTTTCTATAATCGATTCATTGTCTTAAGAGAGCATATCATTACAACCTTCAACACTCTACCAAAACCGGAAATGGTTTCTTCATATAAATTCTCGCTCTATGAACCATGATACGGCCTTCATCTTCATCACACCAGTGACCAGATCAGAGCCCATTTACTTTCAGGAGAACATCTGTTTACGACAGGCCGGTGCTGACTTCATTATGATTTTGAGAACTTCATATAATCATTCATGAATCGAGTAGTGCTTGTTGAGGATACAGTGACGGCTCTTAGCTATCGGCAGATCATTGCTGATCAAGTACACCCATTCATATCGGGTATATTTCCAACTAAAAATTGCATCTTTCAGCAGTATAACGCTCCTTGTCACAGGGCCAGCGTTGTACTGCAGTAGTTCGAGGATAACGGGTGAATTTCAATTGCTGCAGCGGCCTGCAAGTTCACTCGATCTTAACTCAGTTGAACACACTTCGGATGTCATTGAACGTCAGATCCGAGCTCATCGACCTCCTACGCTGAATTGATATGGATTAAGTACCATCCACCTCCCAAGTTCTCATTGCTTTCATAGCAATCCGCATTGCTGCTGTCCGACGACGGAATGATGGACATGGTAGGTACCATACTGTTTTGGATGGTCAGTGTAAACTTACTAGAAATAACATAGTATAATACTTTAGGTACTAGAAGAGAAATCCACGAAGAAATTTTATTAAGTAGACTATCAGTGGATCAACGAATAACCAGAAAATTTTAAAATTATTGAGATTCAATATGAACAAAAATAGATGATACACTTACGAAAAAATAGGTTTACTTTTGCACTTGCTTAGTCTTAGCAGTAAATTGCACATTAGTAACTTCATTTAGTAAAGTGTTGCGATATTAATCGATTTTCATTCTGTAAATAAAGAGGGGGTCACTGGTTTGCTTATCATACCCCTTGTTCACTAATCCTAAAGCCATCGGTGGCGTTGCGATCCACAAATTTTGTTAAGACCGATACAGAATAAGGCCAATATGAAATGAAGTTTTAACCACGAAGACAGAAATGACAGAGGAGACTAGTACTGCCACTATCACGTTTTTCTGTTTGAATGTGAAAGTTCTTTGTTTTTTTTTTTTGTATGTTTGTGTTAAGATCTTAAAAAAAGTAACGTTGCATGCTCTTTTTTTTTTTTTTTTTTTACATAGGAGTTTGTATAATTTATTTATTACGACTCAGATATCTTTACACTAATATTCTTTTAATGTTTTAAGAATACAAAGTGGTGGTTAGTCCAATTAGAATTTCAGGTAGTTCCTCTTGCTTGTCCTAAAGATACATGCTATACTGGAACCTAAGATTAGGATACTACTTATACGTAATATACAAGAACTTAATATTCCACCGGTGTAAGCTATTCGGACTTTTTGTTGTATGAAGTCTTATTCTTAATATAGGATGCGTATTTAGTTAACAACATTTATTAGTAGATTGTATTTTTTTTTTAAGAGCTTAAATTCTACTTTTGTTATACGATAAGGAAATAACATATTACGTCCGTGCATAAGAGCATTCCTTACGATTACAATTAATAAGTGACAACGTAACGTGCACATAGTGGATCTTATGTTCTTGTTTGAACGACATTCAGAGCATGACATTTCAGCCGAGTTTTTGTAGGAGAAGAAAGAGGAGATCGTTGTCATTCTTCCGTAAACGTCTTAAAATATAAGCTGCATTGTTTCTACAGCGGGATACGATGCTATGCTGTGGCTCTACTCATGCACTTTGTATTTGAAACATAGCTTTCATGGTTCAGTCTGTGAGTCAAACTCAAATTCCTTCTTGGACAGCTTGTTGAACTTCTCGGAATTACTTTGTGCTAATTGAATCTTCCCGAGGCTACGCGTTCTGAAAAGCCCAGAATAAGAGAAACTGCTTTCACACAGTTATCAGGATGATCCTGAGGGATCCAACGAAAGACTCGGGTTCGTTTCCAGGTTGAGCTCATATTGTTCGGAACTCACGTTAAGTTGTAGGTTCCCGTGTTACGTATTCTTGGTACTGAGAGGGGCGTTAAAGTCCAATTCAATAAACGTAGTGGAATCCGAGTTGTGGTCTTCATTTTTTGGGTTTCGTTTCAACTCAATTGATAGGCCGCAGTGACCTACTGGTACATGGTGTCCTTGGTTCGATCCCAGCTCGCGACAAGTGAGCTTTGTGGACAAACACCGTGTGCGTGGGTTTTTCTCGGGCTTCTCTTGTTTCCTTTCACTTTCTTCATTCCACTATTTCATTCATTTTGCATCATCAATGTCTCCTTTAGCCTAGCCGGCATAACCGTGGGACGTAAAACTTACAAATTTCATTTCATTTTTTCGACCCAATTGACCATAACTATAGACTGATTCGTTTCAGAAAAGGTATCTTATTACTCGGAATAAAACCTCTTAGTGCATGAATTAATTCTACTTTGTATTGCATGTATATGAATGTTGATCGCTAAATGGCAAGGAGGAGAGAAGCTAAGGATTCCCGAGAATACAATTTTCAGAAATTTGTTTTCTGCAAATATATACGATCAAGCGAGCGAATCGAGGAAGGTGTATAGTTCGAAAATTCCTAATAACTCTTATTATCGAATATAAGATCGGAGGAACATGTTGGATACAGTGCGAGTACGCGGGACAATGTACACTCATGTCCAAAATTATTGTCGCATGCCTATAATTATGTTGCAGGAATATAATTTGATAACGAATTCGCGCGGTATTTCTTATAATGTTAGTATGTGTATAATCGGCAAGGACATGTATGTGGAAAATTTCATGTCAAAAGAGCAGTAAATAAGAACAATAAAACTTTCTTCTCTATTTAGCAACATTTTGTTTTACTCATTCTGATTTTCGTATTTATAATTCTTTTCAAATGAAATTTACCACAAATATATATTTCCCAATTATACACATAGTATCAGTATTAAAAGTACCCTGCCAAATCGATCAAATTATATTCTTACAAGAAGACAGTTATAGATATGCGACAGTCATTTTGGACATGAATATACTCACGAGAAGTGGTATTCCAGTGTGGCTAGAGTGTTTGGGTTATTTAAAATTAATTATCCGATTTAATAGTGATCCCCAGGTGGTCATCTGTGTTTGTTGACCCACAACGAAATGATATCTATGAAATAAACACTTGACATACTATGTAAAATTAACGATGTACTCTGCCTGAAGAGTATTAATGGTATCACATATATAATCGCATCAACAAATATTTTGTGATGATCCAGGGCTTCGTGGTACAAAGTTTAGGAAACACTATTATAACGTACTTATAATATATAACGATGTTTGAAGTTGGTGTTCTTGAATAGTTCTGCATATTATATATTCAGCAGAACGCATTCTCACACGCTATGTGGTTTGGATCTTACTGTACAGTTGTAAATTTCATCGTCTGCATACTTTATTACCTGATCTTTTGCCTCATGTGATGATATGTATAATGCAAATTTAAAATTGATCTATTTATGGTCATATTCATTGGTAAATAAACCTTTATAATGAAGCAATAACATGCAATAAGAAATCGTAGAAAAAAACTATTGTAAAAAACAAATAAATGAAGCTATAATGTTGGTCGTTTTACCAATACCCTCATTAAAGTGTATATCCTATAACTCCGAGTTACTGTTGTAGATCAGGAACGTAACATTTCTATGTTATTTCCACTTCATTGCACTGGCAGCGTCGCTGCAACCTGGTTGGCTGACGTTAGAGCAGCGCTTGAGGTCATACGCCAGTTCGCTTGCCGCGTACTAAGCAAATATTAGGCAAAATCGTTCTGTTGTAGCATCTTATGTAATAACTTGTGTGTCTTTAAATGATGGTAACTGCTCCTTCACTGTTTACAATAACTTTTATCAATTGATAGTTTTATGCTATGAATCATGCAATACTAAAAGAGTGTTTGGAATCTAATACGAGTTCACAATCGCATATTTAGATTAACTACAGTTGCTCACGAAACTTCTAAAATTTCTCGTCTTGTGGGCTACACTTTCGGCTGAAGTGTATGATTTCTAGGTTGGAAAGTTGTGGCTGAAAGACTAGCAGATGGAAGGGGTATGCAATTTAAATTTAATTTCGTCGGTATTATCCGATAGCGGATTAAAGGATTGTTCGTACAGGAGTAACGTGCAAAAAAAAAAAAAAAAAAAAAAAAAAAAGTCTTACAATCTTACCATAAATACTGTCCCAAACTTTTAAGTACATTGACACAAAATGATTACAGATATTTTAATATCCTAATAACATGAGTTACATGGATGTGTTATGAATCGAAATCACAAATAATTATTCAAAGTAGCCACCACTAGCATGCGTACAGCCTTTTAAGTCTTTGTGGGCACTCATCAGTTTCATTGGGCAACACATCAACTGCAAAATCTGCAGCTGCCTTCCGAAGAGACCGCTTTAATCTTTCAATATTGAAATGTTTCCTCTTGCAAACCATCTCCTGAAGATTGGACCTCAATTTGTAGTTCAAAGGGTTTAGGCCCGGAGTTGCAAAAGACCAATCTGAAGTGGAAACGAAGTCCGGAATATTTGCCTCCAGCCTCTGCTGGATTGTCCGTGCCTTGTATGCTGGGGCTGAGTCCTGTTGGAAGCTCCAGTTCTGTTCATGGAAGGTATGTTGGTGAGATTCTTGACTAATCTCTCAAGCACAGGCTCCTGGTACATTTTGGCTTACGTTTTGACACCGTTCACAGAAATAGAACTCCGTTGTGCATTCATAGCTCACACCCCACCACATCATGACTGAGGCAGGATGCTGACCCCTCTGGATATTTTGGAGTCTTTTCACCAGCTTCTCTAGAGGTTGTGGCGTATATCCTGTCATTTTGGGCATTGGAAGTCTCCTCAACACTGGAAACGATTTCTTCAGTGAAAATGATTCGACGGTGCCCATTTGCTGGGTAACACTTAAGTAAGCGCTTTGCTTTTAGGAGCCTCTGGCGCTTGAGTTCATTTGTCAGATTTCCTTTGTGGTGTTTGTAAGCATGGAGTCCCAGGTCACTGCTTAACGTGCGTGACATAGACATTTTAGATATCTTTAGCTCTCGAGCCATAACTGACTGGATTTCGTCGGCCACGCGCCACCACTGCTTTACAAGTTCCGGTATTTGTACTGTACGTGGTCTTCCATGCTGCGGGTGATCTTCCGCAATCGATCTTGTGCCATGCTATCACGGTCAGACGATTTTCATATTCACCCCATTTCATCTTGAACATTTCAGCTTTACACGTCTTCAGCTCATCCGGCAATAACTCACGCTTCACGATACCGCTCTTCACATCACTCGTTTGTACTGGCTGAAGTACAATCACGCTCAAAAGTTGGGAGAGTATTTATGGTAAGACGGTATTTACATTTTTTGTTTTCTTCTTTGAGTTCATTCTTATTAGCTACATTTGTTTCTAAGTTAAAATCTCATGTATACTATATTACTAATAATGGTGTGTTTGTGAAGAGAGATACAAAAATAACCGACTTTGTGGGGATGCAGGTATGTCCATTAAGACAAATTGGTGTGCCTGTGAAAATTAGTAAGTTTTAGCTAATTTTTATTTTACGTTTTTTTATTCAGCTACAACCAGTGATTTCCTAGTGAGTTTGCAACTAAAAGAAAGTGCCGTTATAACATATAGTAATGTTTCTTAGATTAGACCTGGTTTCCAAACTAGCATGTCTTGTTTGCCTAGAGGGTTAAGTTACGCAACTCACCTTATTGATGTCATTTTGGTTGCTTACCCAATTTTATCACAACTAAATATCTTGTTATTTGTTGGATTTTAGGGAACTAAGTTGAAACTTGGGGATGGGAAAGACAATTCCAGCAAAAGCAACAAGCATAAAAGTACTAAAGCCATATTTATGTCTTGGTATATCATCACGTTATCAGTTCTAGAAATATTTTATTGGAAGAGCTTAATATGAATTAAAAAGTACTGGTATTTTGCAAGTTTAGCACATCTTAATTCTCATTGAATCTCTTCTTTATTACATCATGTGTACATTGTATGATCAAAAGTATCTGGACACCCACCTGAAATTGTAGTCGAAACTTCGTTGTGGATACCTCTCATGTAGAGGCGTCTAATACCAGGCTGACCCATCTTTTGCCTTTATTATAGACTCCACTCAGACTTCCACATCAGACATACTTCCGATCAGATGGTGAAAAATGTCTTGGGTAATGGAAGTCCATTCTTTGCAGAGAGGTGTCAGTGTTGGTCTTCTTATGTTCTGAAGCCATTCCTCCGTACGCCATGTAGTATAAAAGGGTGCTCTGCCATGTTGATACATTGCTCATATTCGGATTGATCTTTGATGGTAGACAGGAAGTAAGTGATAAGAATTTGATTGTAATCCCCTCTGTGACATTATTATGGTAGAAAAGCAAGTGATAGAATTTTTCTCCACGAAAAACAGCAAGTTCCTTTTCCAAATCCTATTGTACCTTAGACACTACACAGGCTGGCGGACACTATTCACCTCCTATTCTCCAAACTCTCACTATCCTATTGCAACGCCACATATGATATACCGTGATTTTTATTATCGTTCAAACATATTTCCATTGTTCTGTGGTCCAGTGGCATTGCTTCACAAACGTAGGATTTGTCGGTTTAGTGTCTAGCTTATGAACACGTACTCGATAATATAAACCAAGTTTCTGTACCTCGCGCCGGGCACCTGGTGTTAAGAGGTATCCTTATCCTTTACAGAATTCTCCGATGACTGTGGCGGTAGATGATTGTCGGTTTCCCATAACGACTCTGTGTAACGCGTGACGACCTTTGGAGGTCAGAATTTGAGATTTGCCTGGCTGCTTTTAGGTTGCGGACGTCCGTCTCGTTTTCACATCCTTGTATCACATGGACAGGATAAAGGAAACGGCTATCACAGATTCATCATTGTAACATAGAAAATGTTTGATCCGACATGTGTAGGAAGTAAAACCTCACGTACAGATTTGTTACCTTCCACTCACCTGACCACGTTGGAAGCACATGAGCTCCTCAGAACTGCCCCGTTCTGCACATTTGCGCTCTCTGATTACGACTACAGTTGCCATCCGTTTGGTTCCAAGCAATTAATGACCTTGGTCTACTACACTGGAAACCGCTCCTCGTGAAGATAGTTTTGAGCATATAGTGTATGTTGGAAATAGAAACCTTGAGAATAGCGAAAAATTAACTTTTTCCTCGTGAAATTTTAATATATATATATATATATATATATATATATATATATATATATATATATATATATATATATATATATAAAATATGCGATCCGTTTATGCCGTCTCCACAGAAAGTTAGACTTGAGTTCTTAAAATATGCATTAAATTTAAGTTTAAAATACTTTTGAATGGACCGTGTGCGTGGGTTTTCTAGGGGTTCTCCCGTTTCCTGCCACTTTCTTTATTCCCCCTTTCATTCATTTCTCATCACCGTCTCCTTTAGTCTAGCCGGCTTAACCGTGGGGCGTAAAACAAAGATTTTTTTTTTAAACTTTTGAATGGTAATTCCATGAAACAAATTCAATCATTACATTTTCAGCACAGTATTTACTATTTCTACTGTTAACCTTCTCAGTAAAACACGCTTCTTGAAGGACATTAAGTACCCTAGTTATTTTAAAAACTATCCCTTTGAACTGAAGAATGACGATTAAGTTGCTCCTAAATTAAGCAGTTTTGTTGTATGTATCTAACGCTATCAGTAGTCGAACTCTAGAGGTTCTGCAGCAACAGCTGTAGGAAAAACGAATCGTTTGTGCAAACACAGCTGCTATTAAATTAAATTTTGTGCTACATTTAATTAGAAACGCTTCCAATGCGCATTGTTCTCTGCCCACTCAGTGTAAATCACTGGAAGAGCTGACATTGCGGTTAATGTGTGGTTTTATTTTTCTCTCTGTTGTTTTGTTTTAAATTTTGCAGCGAATGTGAAAGGAAGATAAGGTTTTGCGTTGTGTTATTAAGAGCAATGGAAATGAGGTGCTCGGAAAATATTCTTTTGGCTTGGAACAGACAAACCGTATAATGAGAGCAGCTGGCTGCGGGAACAAAACTCTGTTACAATCCCAAGAAGTGTTGCAAACATCTTGGAAAATAGTAAATAATAATAATAGTATTTCGTAGCGCTTCTAGTGGCTAGCGTATGTTTGCTCTTACTGTACATGGTCCTGGGTTTGATTCCCTGTTGGAGAGCACAAAAAATTAAATTTCACAAGTTTTCACTTTCATTAATCATTCGTCCTTTAGCCTAAAGGGCATATTGTGAGACTTTAAGCTTAAAGAATATTTCGTTGTATAGGGTGTTTCAAAACAAATTGACAACATTTGGGAAGTGATTCCTGACACCAAGATAAGACAAAATTATAGATCAACCTGCTTGCACAAGTGCTTCCTTTCAAAGTTATAGGCTGGCGAAAACTTGAAAAAAAAAAAAAGAAAAAAAGAAAAGAACTTTAAAGGTCCATAGCTCCAAACCTATGGGACCTACCGTAGTCGGGTCAAGACTTCACTTCGGAACTAGTATGTGCCTTATCCAAATATCCAAGTTTCACAATCCTATGACACTTCCGCAACAATTTATACAGAGGTAGTTGGTGAATACTTCAAATTACATGCCCATAGCAAAACTCCTCCTTTAAAAATTGTTGCGTGAGTACTTAGGATTCTGAAACATGGATATTTGGATAGGACACATATTAGTTTTTAAGTGAAATCTTGACCTGACTACGGAAATGAGGTGCTCGGAAAGTTTTGGAGCTATGGACCTTCAAAGTTTATATATATATATATATATATATATATATATATATATATATATGTATGTATGTATGTATGTATGTATATATATGTATGTATGTATGTTTCCGGCAGGCTATAACTCCGACAGGAAGCCATTGTATACCCAGGTTGGTCTGTACTTTTTGTCTTATCTTGGTGTCAGGAATCACCTCCCAAACGTTGCCTGTGTTGTTTTGGAACACGCCATATATCGTCAGCAAGCAGAAATACATAACTTTGGTTTGCTTTTGATGTTTCATTAATATTTCGGGAAAATATTTGAGGAAAGGCCAAATACAAAATCACGTGTGCTTATGTATGATCTCGATTTTCAATATTTTACAAACCAAAACACAATCATCCACAAATAGTAACATCCGCTAGTAATGCGAAAATACGTATACACGTACATATTTAAAGATAATTTTTTGTAAAGAAAGCATTCTTTTAAAAAAATGTTTGTATGTTGTTTTATATTCTACAAGAAGCACGAGGACCGTAGATTATTGAGTCAATGAAGGTTATCTCTGATGTCACAATTTGAGAAGATATAGCTACTCGATACATAAGAAACTTTCTTGAGTTCCAGGACAAAACAGTCTAGACAGAGGCGTGTGCAAAACCTCTACAAAAATCTCCTCAAGAATTTGGAATTACTGTGCTTTTTTTTAAAATCCAATATATTTCAGGCATTTTTTTGTAGGCTTTATATCTGGAGAACTACATATAGTGTAGCCAAATCAAAACTACAACGTAACACAGTATGATGTGGTTATTCCGTAAAAAATACGAAAACTCAATTTAGGAACCGTTCAAAAATTTTATGGCCCCTTGTCCAAAAAATCCAATATATTTCGTTCAACCGCAAAATTTCTTGTACGCCTTATATCGAGAACTACATATAGTGTAGTCAAACCAAAACTACCACTTAACATAGTATGATGTACTTATTCCGTAAAAAATACGAAAACTCGATTTAGCGCCCGTTCAAAAATTGTGTGGCCTCTAATCCAAAAAAATCCAATATATTTCATTGAATCAAAATTTTTCTTGTACGCCTCATATCTCGAGAACTGTAGCCAAACCCAAACTATCACTTAACTCAGTATGACGGGCTTATTCCGTAAAAAATACAAAAACTCTATTTAGAGGCAGTTGGAAAAGTTTGTGACCCCTGACCCAAAATCTAATTATTGGCCAAGATCGCAATTGTTTGGTCCATTTTTTAATATATATATTTCCTAAAATTCTTGTTTTTGTATAGGCAAGGGTCGCTCATGTGTGGGCCAGGTAGGGCAATTTTTGCACGCCCCGTGCTCTTGGGACCTCGCACTATAAGACGAAAGAGATCTTTATAATTTATTTATGTATTTATTTATTTTAGAAATTCCCTACAGGAGGTATGCCTTTCTTTCCTTTCCAGTGCTAATAACTGCCTTCTTAAATTATCATTCAACTTCGAAGGCAGTGAGCTACTATAGTAAAATTTCTATTTTGTTCTAATCAGAATTTTTGACGCCATATGAAAGACCGCGAGTTGTATTTAACACATACTAGAGCTTTCTTATTTCAAGTGTGCCTTCCGAAAATATGTGAAACATACTTCGACCCGACCTCTGCCGCCCTCTTCCAGAGGAAACCTTCCCTTTGCATTGGAGAAAGAAGTGAATGACCTCTTTTGTGTTGCCAATTTGTAATTCAGTGTTTTGGTCTTGGCGAGTGAAGATCGTAGGCTACTTGGAGTGACTAAAAAGACGGTGCACAGGGGTGTGTTGGCTCAGTGGTAGAGCCTTCCTCTCCGGTTCTTGGGGTCCCTGATTCGATCCAGCTCGCGCCGTGTAGACTTTGTGGTGGACAAACACCGTGCTCGTGGGTTTTCTCGGGGTTCTCCCGTTTCCTCACACTTTCTTCATTCCACCATCGTCTCCGTTGGCCTAACCGGCGTAACCGTGGGACGTAAAACTTAAAGATTTCAAAGAGGTGCACAGTGCAGTCCGTGAAGTAATTCAATGTGGCAACCCTGTCCGCATCCAACCATTGAAGGATATCGGCTACTGCAACTTGTCTCTCCTCTTTTGAGGGAGGTACGGGAAAACACACATCCATAGCAGCGTCAGAAGTGGCACACTTAAGATAGAAAGGCACTAAGTACTGTATTTTATTTTACAGCTTTTATTATTATTATTATTATTATTATTATTATTATTATTATTATTATTATTATTATTATTATAAGCCAAGATTAATTGATTGATTTTAGTTTAACGTCCCTTTCAGCAGCGAGGCTATATGAGACATGTATCTACTGATTAACGTGGAATCCAAACCACATGAGCTCCCGCCGGGAATCGAACCTGGGTCTCCCACGCCAAAGGCGCGTATGCGAACCGCTTAGTAAAAGCCAAGGTTATCAGAGATTATACTGATGTCGAGTGTCTTCAACATTGTGTAAATAAACGTAGTTGAGAATTGAGCTAATGAAAATAAAATGTGGATTAATGTAAATAAGATAAAAACAATGTTGAATACGAGAAAAACAATATAGTGACCAGATTTTGTATAAATAGAGTCAACTTAGAGATCAATTAAAATCAGAAAGGACTTGGGTGTAATATTTGACGACAACTACAAGACACGCCATCAACTTTTTAGGACTTTCCGTTACTTAGTACTGTACAAGAATTCTAATAGTACTGACTCATGTATTTCATTCTATAAGATTTTATTAAGATCAAAATTACAATGTGTATATCCAATATGACTATAAACTACTTAATTATGTTTTAAAACCAGATACAATTTTAGCGCTTATAATTACCAACAATAGAGCATATTTGTAAATCTTAACCCATTGAAAAGACACGTGTTACATGATTGAACACTGGTAGAGAACTGAAAATATTTTAGTTTAACGTCCCACTATTATGCGCTTTAGGATAAGGGAGACGATTATTAAGACAAGTGAATGGTGATGGAAAAATTGGTAGATTGAAAATTGGAAGGAAACGGGAGTACCTCAAGAAAATTCCACGGACACGATGTTGTTCACCACAAACTTACGTGGCCGGGGATCGAACTAGAAACCTTACGCACCAGAAGTAGGCACTGTATCACTGAGCCACCATGCCTAAGATTAGAGAACTGAAAGTAACAAAATGTCCATCTCTTGTATAGTATAAAACATTTTATTGAAAGTTTCTGCTGTAAGAAAACGACACGGAATGGAGCATGTTAATAGGCATAGTAGGTTATTTTAGTTAGGTTGCTAAGAAACTGAAATAAAAGAAAAAAGAAAATTTAAGATAATGGTACCATCATGAGTTCACAAGAATCAACAATTTATGTGATAAGACGTGGAGTTTAATAAGTGTGTGAACGTTTGATTCTTCCATTTCTTTTTTTAAAGTTCATTTAGGTCTGTACAAATGTGTGATTGACACCAACGAAGAATTAGAATCGCGGCAGAGATTCGTGAGCTAAGCTATATCTTGGCTGATCGCTGTTCCTAGCATGAAATAAATCTTATTACTATTATACTATTGTTTTAATAAAGTATTGAATTGGATATCACTATCATTGAAATGAAAAAATCGAAGTAGGTGCAAAATAATTGATTCATGTTGGATATGGAATTCTTATCCATTCATCATTGCATCGCAATTCACTTTCGTCTCAGGCCTCACAAATCTACGGGACGGATCTCGTATAGCCTTTAAATTAAACTAACTTGGAAGTAATGATGTGTATACTCCGTTGTGTATCCAAAGTTAACTAATAAGAAAGTGTGCAGTGCTGATACCTTTTGTGTGTGTTGGAAGTTTGGCAATGGAGAACGCGAGAAGTTTGGTTCCCTGCCAACATGTCAACTGCAAGTGACGTTGCAGTGTGTCAGCAAATTCTGACTCACATGGTTGGCAACATACGTCTCTTATTCTTCTTCTTCATAACAATGTTATAATAAGGATAACACATACAACGCCGGTGCCAAAGACCGTTTTATACAACTCTTTTGCTGGGATGCTTAATGTATGGCCATCAAAAGAGGCCAATTTGGCATGCAAAATGATCAACAAAATCAAGATTTACTTTCTTTTGATGTTTGTCATTCCTTGTGTCTTAACTCCTGATTACTGTTCATATTTTCCGAGTAGTTATCACAAGATTTTTGTTTAACCTTTTTTGTAATTATTACCAGTGGTGCTATTCAACCGGTTCGTACCAGTTGTTAAAGATTTCCAGGTTGCAGAACCGTTTGTTATACCCAGACGTAACAGTAAATTTTACTCAATTACACCCAGAAGCAGTAAATTTTAATTTTAACTATTTTTGTTTTTTAGAAACTCTTACAGCTACAGGGATAAACATATGATTTCTCAAAACAAGGTAGCTTATAAGCATTTATTTCTTAATCTCAAATACTCAGATATCAAGAATGAGAACTGGTATCACATGAGTGTAGTGGTGAGGGTTATTTATATTGGAAACTCATACACACCACTATCAACAATTGTTGATCCATTGCTGTATTAAGATCTTTCCAATACTTTGGCAACCATCTACGTATCGTGGATAATTCATTTCCAAGGTATTCGAAGTGCTACCTAATTTTGTGACACTACCTTGTATTAGAATGTTGTTTAGGTCTTTGCTTGTCACTTATGGTATCCAGTAAAAAAAAATGAAAAAAAAATGCTTTTGCCAACTTTGTATGGTTTGTTTTCTAAGAGAGTTATATCTATCTACCTACCTGTTCATTTACCATCTCATCTCATCTCTCTCTCTCTCTCTCTCTCTCTCTGTCTCTCTCTCTCTCTCTCTCTCTCTCTCTCTCTCTCTCTATATATATATATATATATATATATATATATATATATATACGTGCCGCTTTCATTGGTCGATTCCAAATTACGGTCAAAATTACAAAAGTTGGGCATTAGCTACGAATACATATACGGGGTGTTAATAAACTATACCGACAAACTATAAGAGGCAATTCCTCACGTCAGAATAAGAGAAAAAGTTCATATGGACCTGTGGGGAAAAGTGCATAGTTTCAGAACTAGGGCTGTCCAAAATTGGGAAAAAGCTAAATTTCAACAGGCCCTGTTTCGAATTCCCAAAACTGTGGCTGGTAGTCCTTATCAGCGTAAAGGAAGCCGTGCATACACAGTCCAAAAATGCACATTTCATTAATGTTCAATGGGTATACAGAGTATTCCGTACAGGGTGAAATTCCCAGACTTGCCATCAACCGAATTTTGAGATATGCTCTTACTTTATGGTTGGTCCAAAGTAGGCAAACGATAAGTCTTGATAACAGTGAACACGGAATCCTTTGGCGCGATGTCGGAAGTGTTAAGGATCGTCATCAGCAAGATCTCTCGTGCTTGGGAAAACACATGCTGCGATGTTTTCTTTCACGCTTATAAGTGAAGAAAACATGAAATATCCGTAACGAAATGCATCGCATCACACATTATTCTGAACACAAAAAACATGGAGCTGCCGGTTCCTAACACTTCCGACTTCCCTCCGAAGCGTTGGATGTCCATTGTTGTCAAGGCTTACCTCGTGCCTACTTTGAACCCTCCTTGAAATCAGGGTATATCTGAAAACTATTGAGAGCTTATCTGAGAATTACACCTTGTACTTAGTATCCTGTACAGTTATTGAAAATTGATGAAATATGTACTTTTAGATTGTGTATGTGTGGTTTCCTTTACGCTGATAAGGACCACCAGCCACAGTTTTGGGAATTCGAAATAGAGCCTGTTGAAATTTAGCTTTTTCCCAATTTTGGACAGCACTAGTTCTGAAACTATGCACTTTTCGCCATAGGTCCATATGAACTTTTATTTTGATATGAAAAATCCCCTCTTACAGTTTGTCGGTATAGTTAATTAACACCCTGTATATATATATATATATATATATATATATATATATATATATATATATATATATATATATAGTGTTGTAAAAAAACGGTTTTTTTCTGTGAAGTTTTTTTTTTCAATAAAAAACATCGTTCTTTTTCATGTTTTTTTTCAAATGTTTTTTTTTCTGGCGACTATTATTTATTGATTTATGTTGCAGATTATTGAAATAATCAACAGAACTTGAGTCGAAGCCCTCGTAACTTACAAATAGTTTGTTTTGCTTTACCTATACGAGCAAAATTATGTGATTATTCCTTTCGGACCCAGGTCATTTTTGGCGTTTCCTACATTTTCAGTTAGTGACATATTGCTCAGGAACCATTCACTCGATTGATATGGTTAAGGCCTTGTATTTTAGAAAATGGATGTGGCTATTTTTTGGTGTAAGTTGCATTGCAGTGTTGCCAACGGGTGGGAAATTATTGAGGGAAATGTATGGGTGAAAATTTACAAAAAATCCCTAACCGAATTTCATTCTTTTTTTTTTTTGTATCTAGCACCACTGCTGCTATATGGGTTCAAGTCACCCAAAAAATTTCTTTGGTGTGTTAACAAGGTACAGTGCAATTCTGAAGTTTCTGGATTCCATTCAAAGAGGGAAAGAAAAAAATTCTCTGTCATCATACACATGAAATTTTGACACTTTTTACGCCTCAGAAGCAAAAAATCAACAGATATGCCGGGGCCACAGCTTCTCTGATTACCCTATTGAAACTTTTTATGTTGCGTTCTGTAGGGCAAAGAGGAAACTTTCAGGTAGTGGTACCCTTCTTTCAATGTTGCCAGCAAGAGGGTAATAATAGAGGGGAAAAGGGAAATTTTCCGAATTTCTCGCCTAAAATCGGGAATTAATTGTTTTGGCTGGAAACACTGCCATCAGACAGACGAAATCTATCTGACAATAAACCCTGCTACTCCAAGAATACATTCTACAAGTATCATTGCGATATCTAACAAAGTAAGCATGAAATTAAAAAAAAATTATCTCATTCTACCTCAGAAATTCACCATTTTCTTACCATTTACAGAACATGGTTTATTATAAACCTCAACTGTACTTCCCCTAATTATTCTAGTGAAACTTTTTATGGTGTGCTGTGTAGGCTAAGGACGAGGCTTTTAGACACTGGTACGTTTGTTCGAGTGTAGCCAACAAGAGGGAAATAATAGAAACAAAAAGGGATTTTTCCCAAAATGTCCCCCTAAAATCTGGAATTAAAATTTTCTGCAGCTGGCAACACTGCTATCAGACACACACACACACACACACACACAAACTATCTTAAAATAAGCTTTGGTATCCCTCTAATATATCCTACAAGTATTGTGACGATATCTAATAAAGTAAGCATGTCAATAAAAAATATCTCATTCTACCTTAAAAAATCAGTTATCTTTCCAATTAGAGAACAAGGTCTACTGTAAACCTCAACTGTACTTCCCCTAATTATCCTATTGAAACTTTCTATAGTGCTTTGTGTAGGGAAAAGACGAGACTTCTAGATACTGGTACGTTTGTTCCGATGTAGCCAACAAGAGGGAAATGAGACAAAACAGATAATTTTCCCAAAATTTCCCCATAAAATCTGGAATTAAAATTTTCTGTAGCTGGCAACACTGCTACCAGATAAACGCAGACTATCTTAAATTAAACACTGGCACACCACTAATATATCCTACAAGTATTATGGCAATATTTAAGGAACAAAGCTTCTAATTACCAAAAATATATTACGGTAAACATAAAAGGGAAAAACTAGGAAAATCAAGGGTTAGAACCTAAATACGAATTTTTCGTGCACCCCCTAATTACCCCATTGTTACGATCTGTACTTGCGTTTGTTAAGTAAGAATAAATGTTCGATTGTAGTAAGTTGACTTGCACTTGGACGTATAGATACGGATTTTTAAACAAAAATCTCGAATTTTTGTCCAAATTTAGGGAAGTTTTAATTTCCCTAATTGGCAACACTACGCACAGGCCCGGCCAATTGATGTCAACAGTTAGGTATCCATCCGAGGTATCTATCTGGCAAGTGTTAAGGAGGTCTTTCTACAACGAAGCTACAGGGAAAAAAGAAATAAAGGAAATTCGAAATTAGAAAATTCTCGAATATTTGACTGTGGTGAAATTTGAGAAGGAAATTCGATACCAGAAGAAAAAGAAATTAATATGATAAACTATGGTCCAACCATATTTGGATATCCCGATATCTTAATTAGTGACCACACAGGAGCGGATTAAAAAAGTGACACACCCGTGTGTGCCACTTTGGGCACCTGGGCCACCTAGTGTACACGTACATTTGATTACATTTTTTGAGTACTAACCCATGTTGTTGTTGTAGGTATAGTCTCGACTAATAATAATATCGTTGTTGTAAACAATAACTTTATAAGGAAACTTTTCTCTCCTTTTTACATCTTAGTTCCCACACAGTTAGTGAGAAATGCAGGGTGTTTCAAAATGAATATCGGGGTTTTAAGTCTTCGTAGTACTTATTACATTTTACGTACAATTATAAGCAATGTATCAAGTAAAAGAGCACCTCAAACAGTCTTTACTACAAGTGTTCAATGTGAGATTCATTCGTCACACGGTGCACATCTAGTCGATAGGCGAGAAAGGTCCATAAACTTTCCGCCATATGGCACAAAACACATTCAATTTAGGAGAGTCTCGTTTCAACTATATCATCTCCTGAGGATTTGCTGACGGCCAGATGCAAACATTATGAGTGTTCACATTAGCTCTTAGGTGAAATGTCAATTATCACCGAAGACGACACGATCCAGAAAATCTTCATTGTTATGCAGCAATATTTCACTTGCGAAATTGGCACGTAAACCGTAGTCTGTAGGCTTTAGACCTGTAGCAACTGCAAACGATATGGACGTAGTTGCAAGCGTCTTCTTAATATTCTTCACACAGACGGTTGCTCTGTACAGATTTAGTCTTTATTAAAACACAAAAAGCTTTCTGCTCTCTAGTCTCCATGTTTGCTACTTGCTCTTTCTAACGGCAGACAGAAGAAACAATGCATGCACGTGCGTGCGTACAAAACAGTTTGAGTTGCTCTTCCATTTGATATAATATTTATAATTGTAAGTTAATTGTAATAGACACTACAAGGTTTCAAAACCCTAGTATTAATTTTGAAACACCCTGCATTACTTCAAATTGAGTCATCCTATATTCATGTCTTATATATACATATACAAGACGTGCCATTATTATCAACTAGTAACTTTCATCATCATACACACGGCCGGCCCTAGGCAATTTGTCGCCCCGTGCAATGTCATAATTTGCCGCCTCCCCCTTTCTCCAGAAAGAACAAATCTTAAAAGGCATGATTTTACGTATGCTACTCCAGCGTGAACAACGAAGGGGAGGGTAAGTGTAGTCGCACTCAGAAAGGCTTAAATACTTACTAAAAATGCAATCCCGTTGTGTCTTTTTTTTCTTTAAATATTAATCTATTATGCTAGTGAAAGATAAAACAAACACATCTGCAGAAGAAAAATGGTAATCCTTTTTATAGAATTCAATATTGAGCTTCAATTCCAATGTATGGGTTTGCAATTCCAGTGCAACTAGTTATTTTATCTTTATTTCTTGATTTTTCTTCTACATCTATTAACATTTAAAAAAGAAAAACTTGTTTCTATCTTCAATGGTAAGAAACTTGTTTCTGACAAAAACAAGACTAGTTGTCATATCAAAACTGTGATAGCTTACTAAATAGAACAGATATTCGCTACTATTCGAGAATTGAATTCTTGCATTTGAAAACAATCAAGCAATTTGTGCTCGGATTGATTCGACCATTTGCTTTAGCATTGTCCATGTGACCTTAAACTAATGCAATCTAAACATAATTTATGAATGTAGTATTCATGTAGGCCAGACCATCATCATGAAGTCTGTTTCCAACAAGAAATATTCAATTTAAATAATATACTTATAACGAGAGACCGGATGTTAGGCAAAATGCCTATTCTTCAGTGCTAAAGATATGATCAAAAATAACGTTCTAAAGTTTATATCGGGGATTATAGTTTCGATTTAAGCCAACTTTATTTTGCCTATTTTGCCTATTTCGCCCCTCATTGCCTAAATAATTGCTTTAGTGCCTAATGTTACGTATTCTATGCATTTTCTTTGAAATAAGATTTAATTGGGAAATATATATAATTTATATACTGTAAATAACACAAGCACGTGGTACATTACAATCTCTCTCTCTCTCTCATTTTACATATAGAGTGAAAGAAGACATTAACAAACAGGTATATTGCTTTATTTTTTGAACACTATTTATGACGAATCTATTTTTTAAAATTGTATTGATGCCTATTTACTGCTTATTTTTTAAATTTTAAGTGCCTTTTTGCCTGCCTATTTTCCAAGTTTTTAATGCCTAAACATCCTGTCTCTACTTATAACAGATTTTGCCGGACCCTCGAAAATTGCCGCTCAATGCAAATGCACGTGTTACAGATATGGTAGAGCCGACTCTGTATATCATATAGGCCTATATCTACTCGACAAATTATTTAAAAATACTATAAGGCAAATTAACATTAGTTTTTACCTTTAGACAAGTTATTTGAATTTTATACTGTACGTGACATTATTTTCGTATATATTAAAGCATGCTTTCACGAAAAAAAAAAAAAACAAACAAACAAACAAACAAAATTTCATTTCTACTCTTATTTCTTAGTTGATATTAATGAAAACTGCTGAAACCCGAATTGTTTATAGGTATGATATTCATATAAATTGTAAAATATTTGTAGCGTATCAGTATTTAGTGTTTAATTTATGTTGCATTTTACGGTGATTACACCTACATAAAAATATTTCATACTTAAATGGACGTAAGATGCATTACAAATGACTATTTAAAAAAAAAAACGAAATTTAGAAAAAAAACCGAGAGGCAATGTTTTTTTTTCTAAAAAAAACGTAAATTTCTGAAAAAATACGAACGTTTTTTTTCTATTTACAACACTATATATATATATATATATATATATATATATATATATATATATATATATATATATATATATATATATTTGTTGAGAAGGGTCCAAGGTTTGAGGGTTGGGGGAATGTGCTAAATTTGATTTTGAGTTATAACCATTTTAATATTCAACTTACTCCGAAAAATCAGTATATAGACTTAGGTACATGTTTTAGGAATTTACGATAACTTCTAATATACTCATATTTCACAAATGGGACTTTGACATTGGAATCTGTGTGCCCCAAATAACATGAAACTGCACTAAGGTGATAATAGCAAAATTTTCACATTCGCGGTTTTGGCATTGGACCGACGATATGTTAGTCGAACTCTTGAGTATGGCACTAATCACACGTCAGAACGTCTCTGCATAAGGCCCAATAAAACTAGCTAGATTGTTTTTTATAAAAGTACAGATGAAAAGTAAGATCAAATGTTTATCCTACATCAGTCATTTTCCTGTTAAACAACAATGTTTGACTGAGAAAGTGAACAAATGTTGTTAAGAAGTTTTCGGGGAGGGTCCATACTTGTGGACACTCCTGTAGGTGCGCTTCTGAATGGTTCACCAGAATGAGGAGATTTTGAAGTTTTCTTCCCTGTAGGTTACAACGATAAAACTAACATTATTATTATTATTATTATTATTATTATTATTATTATTATTATTATTATTATTATTATTATTATTATTATCGATGTCACTTTCCCACAAAATTAAATCTAAACTTTTGATAGCCTACTTTAATCGACATTGTAAACGTCGGATCTTTCTTTTGCATTTCTGAAACAAACACTACAAAATTCAAAGCAAAATAAGCACATTTTATGCATCTTCATTTCAATTTGAAAGTTCATAATATTAGTCACATTCAATGGAGAGGTAAACAGCACTTTATACTATAAAAGCACTTCATATGCTAATACAATATATTTGGTGCAGATTGGAGAAGTTTACGTGATTGCGACTTCTAAAAATAGCCGAGCCGCCTTATAAAAGAACCCATTGAGACAAAGTTGCCGAAGTGTATGACGTCACTCCGATGACAAGAGGCGAAAAAGCTTCGTATGCTATTTTTACTTTCATCCTTACAACTTGATCCACGTGAAAACAAATCACACACCGACCGACACAATATAGGGCAAGCCACTCCGTCTACCAGTGTCATAGCAGTAGACTATATGTGAGAGAAACCAAACCAGCAAAACAACAATTTGAAAATGAAATGAAATCTTAAAGTTTTACGTCCCACGGTTATGCGGGTTAGGCTAAAGGAGACGGTGATGATAAGAGAGGAGTGAAATGGTGGAATGAAGAAAGTGGGAGGAAACGGGAGAACCTCTAGAAAACCCACGCGCACGGTGTTTGTCCACCATAAAGTCCACACAGCGCAAGATGGAATGGAACCAGGGATCCCTAGCACCGGAGATGAACGCTCTACCACTGAGCCACCGCGACCCCAACAACAATTTGAGTCACTAACTATATACAGTTCTAGCCCTCCATTGGTAACATACTAAATACCCTCGGATGGTAACACCTCAACACTATACATGCACGTCTGTAGTAGCAAGAGTGGAATTTTAACTGTCCTCGATGTTTCTGTGTTCGTGTCCCTGCCGTGTCTAGTAGTACTGAAAAATGATTGAAGTAAGTCAGGAAGTTTCTTTAAGTGGTAAAGCTCTTACCTGTGGTTCGTGTGGTCCCTTTTTCGATCCCCGGCCAGGTAAGTCGTGGGTTTTCTCAGTGTACTCACATTTCCTCCCACTTTCTCA
Organism: Thermobia domestica; assembly: GCF_964235325.1. Lineage (NCBI taxonomy): Eukaryota > Metazoa > Arthropoda > Insecta > Zygentoma > Lepismatidae > Thermobia > Thermobia domestica. The sequence continues at coordinate 204,475,969 of NC_137465.1, read as the reverse complement.
TTCCACCAGTTCTTCCATTATCATTCACTCGTCTCCCTTAGCCTTAATGGCATAATCGTGGGACTTACGCTCACGGATACGCTCAAAAATTTAATTTCGTTTCATGATATTGCCTGAATAATCACTTCAGCCTCTGAATCCGATACATGTATTTCCACTCTGACGCAAACTATACTTTAAGATTGTCCTGTTCATTAGTAAAAACCTCATCAGTGTTTCACTCAATCTTCTCCTAACTCAGAAGAAACACATTTCTCAAAGTTAAGATAACATACGTTCGTAGTTGCAGTTGTACGTAAAAACAAATGTTCAATGATTATATTGAAGAAATGTACGAACGCGAATGGTAACACAGGTAACCATTCATCCCAACACTTCGACAATTCTCTACAGAAAGGAGATACGAACAAATAACACATACGCGCTAATAAACATGATTATTTCCGGAGTTTACGTGAAGTCGTGAATATCTGACAATAGTATTTTAGCATTAAACAAGAAAATAATCCAGTATGGTGTTACATATCACCTCTGTTACGAACTGAGGGTTGAACTCAATACGGATTTTTAAAAACGTTTTGCAATGTATGTCATGAATATATACGTACAGATCCTTCCTTTTGTGTATGTGATTGGCAATCAAGTAGATGATACTTTAACAAATAATTAAATTATGTACTCTAATGTAGCACTATATAAAACTTCTGGGAAAATGATAAACAGGGACTACGTAAATGGATTCTTGAACCAGAGCCCTCCCCCTGGTCTAGTACTAGGGAGGACTTTGATGGATTATGTCCGGATTCGATTCCCAATGGTAAGATCGAGTGAATGAGTGGTTCAGATTTTAACTGTAGTTTTCGTCCTCTGCTGTCAAAATATGTTTCAACTCTTACAATCATTTAGGACTCCTCGCCAAGCAAATTTTGAGGACAAAAATATGTAGAAGGAGTGCCGTGCCATGTTAATCTTTCAATGTTTGGTTATTTTATGGGGTTATCTTAAGTATTAAATTAGAGTTTTGTATTTTGGCCTTTGACGTAAGAACTTAAATGAATATATTTCAAAAAAGGTTAAAGTAGAAGCATTCAGTGAGAACAAATACTTTGAAAAATATAATAATAAATATGAATTAAACTATTGCAACGCTTGTTTTTCTCCCTTCTAAGGAAAGACCTACGGGTCAGCTTGATTCATGCCATGCATTCTAATGTTATATACTTCAATTTTATGCATTTTTTCCGCCTTTGGAATTGGGTCGTCTTTATTCCATATTCCAGACAATATGCGTGTCCTGAAATAGACACCCAGTGGATGTTCTACTTTAGCCATGCATTGATGTCCAGATTTAATAAATTTTTATTGGTTCAAAAATACAATTGCTTGAGCTTAGACTTTAGACACTAGACATGTTGTATTCATGAACATGCTTGTGGGCTTTTATATGAACATCTGAGATCTAGAGTGAGCCATTGATATTTATCTAATACGGACTTATGATACGCCTTTTCGTGTGTAAAAGTTCCCACCTCAGATTGTGATGGATGCACTTTAAAATGTTAAGTATTGAAAGAAATTTAGATTAAATTGTAAGTTAGCATTTAGTTAGACTGTGCTCTTGCTAAAATCCACGTAAGAATGTGGACATTGATTTATTGGAATTCGTTTGTGGGGTGAATGGATAATTACAGAGGCTATCAGTATTCAGTTGTTGTTTTGATATGTTGAAGCAGAAGAGAAGTGACATTTCCTTCATGTACACTCGTACCGTTTATCCAGTATTCAATGGGTTGATTGATAGCTTGAATAGAAGGACACAACGAGCTCTCCCAATCCCGTACGTTGACTGATGATTTAGTTACGTGGCGAGTGATTTATCTTGTTACCAGGTAATTGTTTGCGAGAAAAAAAATTCTTCTTGAAGTTTTTATTTTTTAATCAAAAGTTTTTAAAATAAATACTGTCTAAAAAAAAGTAGGAAAAATTAATTATATCACTCATCATCAGACTAGTTTTCGATACCTGGGTAGTATTAAGCGCGCCATAGACGCACGCACTTGCATTACCAACATGTATGAAAGGTTTCTTTCATCATGCATCTTGAAAGAATTTTTTGCCCACACACGTACCAACGTGCTGTCCAACATACTGAAAGTAGTTTGAGAAATGTGGAGGACGAGGAAACGCGTGCTTTTTCTTTCTGCAACTGCACGACCTTGGCATGCGACGGAGGAGAGACTCACGTGATTTCTTCCGCTGTCGTGATTGGCGGACCTAAATATAAAACAGTCACCTTGCATGAACGAGCCCATACACGGTAAACATGCATGCAGAACGGCAAAAACATCAAACATGTTTTCAGAAGATTTTGAAAACTTTCAACATGAATGAACGAGGCCATACACGATCAACTTGCCTGTGGTTTTATCATTTTTCATACAAGTCGGGCTGTTTCTTCAGGCATGTGTTTACGTGTATGGGCCGCTTTAGTGATGATATGAAGTGCGGACATGAAATAAAAGCAAGAATAGGAATAGTGAAAGAAGAATTTAGGGGAAAGAAAAGACTATTTTCTGGGACCTCGAATAAAGAGTAGAGAAGACTCATGAAATACTTTACTGTACTGTATGGGACAGAAACATGAACATTACTCAAAAATGGTGAAAAACGACTGGAAGCTTTCGAAATGTAGGTGTGGGGAAGAATGGAGAGACTTAGTCGGGTCTAGCGGAAAACGAATGAGAGGGTGTTAGAAATGATGGGGGAGAAAAGAACAATTTTAGATATTACTAAGAGAAAGATAAACTGCTTGGGACATTGGCTAAGAAGAAACTGTTTCATGATATAAAAACAGAAAAATCGTACACGAAGACGAAGAGGTTACAGGAAGACCGTGGAGCATAGAAGCTTCTCAGTTGCGGCGAATGATCTGCCAATGATGGCGGAATACCTATGATGCTGATGAGTTATTATCATTATTTTCCATTATTCAGAGGTGGTACAAGTTATACATAGTGTGGCAATTAGGACATGAGATTCGGTCTGTAAAATATAAATAAATAAGAAGTGGAGTAAATTTATCTTGGTTTATTAACAGTGAAATGCTTTCTTTGTCCATACAGCTTTATGCGGTCCAGTAAGTCATAGAATGGCTTCTGGAAGTCTTGGAATGTAATGGTATTTAAGGTCATCGTCACTGCTTTCTGGATGTGGAAACAGCAACCCTTCAGTGGTGCTTTTAATTTGGAGAGAAAGTAATGACAGTTAGATAGATCTGGCAAGCATGCGAGGTGTAATAACGCAAAATACTTTTTGTTCCAAAACCTCGCAAACAAATAGTCTGTTGTGTGTCATGAACATGCATACAGCTTCTTCACCTTTAAATCTGTTGTTATTATTTGGAGAACAGGTCTCCGTCTTAACCTCCACGAATTTGATGCCTTGAGACTTGCATTTCAGTCATTGAAAATATCCCGAACTTTGTCAGTCATTTCAGTTGTTCAGGTAGACCTGCTTCCCTGGGCACCCATCTTCCGCACTCTACTAGCACTGAACATCTTATGCAGAACACGGCAGCGAGAAAGGCCGTTGTCCCGTTAAACATTTTTTCAGCGTCTCAAGCATTTCCATTGGACTTTTCCAAAGTCCTAACAGAACATTTTGTATTCATTCCTGGTTTCATTGTTGAAACGGTGAGGATATTGTACATCAGCCTATTCTTAAGCTCGTCATGCGTCACACTGTATGTTTGAAAGTTACACAAAGCTCACCACTATGAAGAACTTACGCGCTAATACTAACTTCTCAGAAAAAAAAAAAAACACCACTAATAATACTATGCACTTCACAAATGAATTCTTTCCATGCACTAGGTTCTCAGCTAGCATCTTCATCTATCACTTGATGTAGTTTTTCCGCAGCATTTTCGTTACACTATATTTTCTGTGACGCCCTTCAGAATACAGCTTCTTCTTTAATAATGTCATAGCCAGTTGCTCTTCCTCTTCGTAGCCTTCCAGCATTATTCTCTCTCTTTGTTGACATTTCGTCATCTGGTTTTCACATGGGGAAACGGGGTAATACCGAACATCACAGTTTTGGTCGAAGAATGGATAAGGCGAAAGTATTGCATTCTGTCGGAGAGACTTGGTTAACCTGTAGCACCCAGCTCAACGACATTTGAGCTGACTAGCAAAAATCATGTAAAATATGTGATCAAAAGTATCCGGACACCCCTCAAAACATACGTCTTTCATATTAGGTGCATTGCACTGCCAGGTACTCATTATCAGCGACCTCAGTAGTCATTTGACGTCGTGAGAAAGCAGAATGGGGCGCTCCGCGGAACTCACGGACTTCGAACGTGGTCAGGTGATTGGGTGTCACTTGTGTCAGAAGTCTGTACGCAAGATTTCCAAACTCCTAAACATCCCTAGGTCCACTGTGTCTGATGTGATAGTGAAGTGGAAACGTGAAGGGACACGTACAGCACAAAAGCGTACAGGCCGACCTCGTCTGTTGATTGACAGAGACCGCCAACAGTTGAAGAGGGTCGTAAAGTGTAATAAGCAGACATCTATCCAGACCATCACACAGGAATTCTAAACTGAATCAGAATCCACTCCAAGTACTATGACAGTTAGGCGTGAGGTGAGAAAACTTGGATTTCATCGTCGAGCGGCTGCTCATAAGCCACACATCACGCAAGTAGATGCCAAACGACGCCTTGCTTGGTGTAAGGAGCGTAAACATTGGACGATTAAATAGTGGAAAAACGTTGTGTGGGTTTGGCGAATGCCCGGTGAACGTCATCTGTCAGCGTGTATAGTACCAGCAGTAAAATTGGGAGGTGGTGGTGTTATGGTGTGGTCGTGTTTTTCTTGGAGAGGGCTTGCACCCCTTGTTGCTTTGCGTGGCGTTCTCACAACGCAGGCATACATTGAGGTTTTAAGTACCTTCTTGTTTCTCGCTGTTGAAGAGCAATTCGGGGACGGCGATTGCATCTTTCAACACGATCAAGCACCTGTTCATACTGCACGGCCTGTGGCGGAGTGGTTACACGACCATAACATCCCTGTAATGGACTGGCCTGCACAGAGCCCTGACTTAAATCCTATAGAACACCTTTGGGATGTTTTGGAACGCCGACTTCGTGCCAGGCCTCACTGACCTACATCGATACCTTTCCTCAGTTCAGCACTCCGTGAAGAATATGCTGCCATTCCCCAAGAAACCTTCCAGCACCTGATTGAAAGTATGCCTGCGAGAGTGGAAGCTGTCATCAAGGCTAAGGGTAGGCCAACATCATATTGAATTCCAGCAGTACCAATGGAGGGCGCCACGAACTTGTAAGTCATTTTCAGCCAGGTGTCCGGATATTTTTGATCACTTAGTGTAGAAGTCTCAAAAATAAGTTTACACTGACCTTCAATAACTTGATGCAAAATAAACAAATAAATATGATCTTCTTTATATCATAAAACATTACTGATAATGCTATTATGTGGAACATGTTCAAAATGCCCTCCATTGGCAGCAAGCAATATATCGTCGGCAACACTGTGACCGACAAACATGTGATTTTATTTCCATTGGATTAGAATCACAGGGAGTCTCAATCGCCTCTCATGGCATCCAGCATACGTTTTGTGTCGTAGACGGTGCTCTTCAGAGTTCCCACAGAAAGAAGTCTAAGGGCGTTAGATTTTGAGATCTGAGTGATACTCAACATTTCCTCGTCAGTTTGTCCACCTCTCAACAAGTATTTCATTCGGGAATTGTCCGTATATCTCGATGGTAATGTGGCGGTGCGCCGTATTGTTAAAAAAAATCATCTGGGTACAGTTGATGAACATCTGGCACATTTTTTCCTGCAACATTTTAAGACACTCTTCACCTGTCACTGTTCTTTCAAAAAATATAATAATAATAATAAATAAAAATAATGGCCTGACAAGTCCTCTCAAATACATACCACACCACACGGATAACGCAGGAAGATTAACAGGTCGTTCTTCCATAAGATAGGGATTATCTCTTGCCCAGTACACACAGTTATGGCGATTGAATGTATTGCTATCTTAAGGATTGACACCTCACAATTATACGGTGCGGATGCTAACCAGGTGAGGACCCATGTGGAAAACGCTTCAAGTCGTACAGCCAGAATATCTCGTGAGTTTTTATCAGGATATGAAACGGAAATTAGAATAGGTGTTGTTCCTGTGAAGAGCCCTGCTGCTAGTCCAGTGGGCTTCTGCGGCTGTGGCCTGTTGAAAAGACATCTCCAACATCGGCGTCCGCACACCGTTGCCGATCTCTGGAAAACTTTCAGAGGGGAATGGGGTCGAGTTTCCTTGCCCATGCTTCATTTGTTTGCTTCAGTGGGCAATAGTCCACAGTGCTGGCGTAAAGTAAGTACCTGTTAAAATCTCGATTTAAGCTGAAAAACCTTCTGTAGTAGGTTCTGCTCTTCATATCCTCGTCGTTGTATAAAGACCTAAAACAAAACTCTAAAGCTACCATCATTCTGGGCACATGTTTTCTTTATCTCACAACACCTCTTATATCACCCCTCGATATTTTAAAGGAAAAACAAGAACGTATCCATTGTTTCAGAACCCCTAATGATTCGGAACCAAGTTGAAACAAGAAGTCCTGTCTCATAGAGCCTCGATACTGAAAAAGGGATAAACTTCAATCTGTCAATTACATTGACAACTTCAGCAAGCCATCATTCTCATTCAGCCTTCCGCTTACATGGCTAGTTTGGCGCACGATTCAAGATTATTAAAAAAAAAAAAAATGTTGGTCTGTGTTGTTGAGAATAAAACATGCATCTAAAAGGACAAAATTAGATTTCCGTGCTGTAATTGAACCACATGTGAGGCCGAAACAGAACCATTCATCATGAAGGGATGGCAATCCTGTATTGTTTTATGTCAGAAATATTGTTTACTTCGGTTATAAATAATGAACACAAGTGTTTTGCATTTTGTTATCTATACAGAGTGGCCCAAAAGTAGGTATACAGTCCTGTACTAATCGGTTCATGATATTTTATATCATTTACTTGTTATCTATACATTTATTGACTTAGTTTCTTCATTCCTTGTTCTTACTTTCTTTTCACTTACACCTGAAGCTTGGAAGAGACCGAACCAAATAAATTCATTATCTTAATAAATTAAAATGTCATACGTGATCAATGCAGGTGTGTATACCTACTTTTGGGCCACCCTGTATATTAAAATGCTAGGTTTATATGTTTGTGGCCAATTCTTTTGACAATATCTCGGAAGATGCCGTTTTCACTGATCGATTGCAAATTTTGTGTAGATTGTTTGTTCACTTTCAATTGAATATTTAAAAAAAATGACCGTTATTGCTTTATTACATTTTTAGGGATATGCTGGAAGTATTAGAATTAAAAAAAAAAAAACATCATATCCTACGAGTTATATATTCCATCACCACACATTTGTATATGGGGTTAGTATATTCCTTCGGCGTTTGTATCATGGCCAAATGATGATGGGAAAACGAAGAATAATCATTTCTCCGTCTAAGATGAATCTTTATTTTTTGAGTGTTTTGCCCAATGAACACCATATATCACTGACATTATAATTAATTGTGTATAATGTATTTGCTTATTACATATTGCATGCAAGAAGAAAGAAACCACTGATCATACATGAATTAGAAGCTCCAACTGGAAGTAGGCTCAAATCTTGCAAACGGTGCGAGATATTGAAAAAATAAGCGAAAAAAATCTCCCGTTTTCGATACCCCTTTCCGATTTTTATCAAGACGTGCTTCACTTGTGTCTATAAAGGGACGTGTACAGATGTTGTGAGGAATGACAAGGAGATTTCATGCTTATGTGTGAATGACGCGTTGTGTAGAGAGCGCAGGTTCAGCTAGTCCATAAAAAAAAAAAAAAAAGTTACATTTCTTTGATTTTGTGTAGCGAACTGCTTTAAGAAAGTATAAGTAGGAAGTAATTATTTACAAATAAATAGAAAGACTTCCGTGTTATCTATAGTGGAAACAAAGGGACATACTCAAAATTCGGCGCACGCCTTAGCAGCAGCTGTGAGTTATTTTCACTATTTCTATTTGGCTCCTCTATGAGCAGAATGCGGTGGGTGTATTCTAATGAAGATGAGCCATTAGTCTCTCAAATGGTGAACTCAATGTGGAAAGCATCTTTTCCGTTGGATTTTAATTAGTCTTGTAGCGTGGAAAATGGAGAAGAGCATCTTCATTAACGGGAAGAAGACAAATCGCTGAAGAAATGAACATCCGCCTACAGTAATTAAACTCGCGCTGCATCTCAATTTCCACAACGTGTGGCAACAAAATTTTACTTGTGAGAGACTTAAAATATATATCTCTCTCATAGTGCGTACGTATGATTCTTCAATATTATATTGTGAATGTATGTAGGCTAGCTGAAATGCCCGAGCTTCGCACGAAAATAATAGATTTATTTAAAATACGGGAACCTCCTTCTCTCGTTAGGATACGCATTTTATTGAAATTGTAATGAGAAAAAACAAAAAAGATACGTTATTTTTGGTATAAATTTTTAACTTCTTCCTATTCTGTCTGGGGTTTAGAAATCAATAAGAAAATGATCAATATATGTACGATGGGCAGTCAAAAGTTTCCCGAAATTGTGTTGAAGCTCTTTATTACCACAAAATATAGGTACACATTTAACTTAATCGCTTTCAAAGGAGGTATCTTCGGAACACACACATACTTGTTTCAGTGATCCTGCGATTACTGGAAACCCCAGCGAAAGTCTTCTTTTGGTGTCTTTGGAAGTTCAGTTGTCGCGTTCGTTTTGATCTCTCCTTTAACGGGTACCTTTGAGGCCCATTTTTAGTTCTGGAAAGAGCCAAACATTCCTTGATGCTGAACTATTTTTAATGCTATTAAGAGTCTCTGAAGCCGATTTTCTCCCATTTGGTCATGAACTTGATGGTTGAGCGTTGCTAGATTTGTGAAATTGCACCAACTGATCACTACATATTCTCCGTTCGGCTACACTATTCGTATACTGCCTGTTAAGACGTGTTAACATTTGTTACGTTCATAATTAGGAAACCTAAGAGCTGTACTGTATACTATTCAGCAGCAGATATAAGATTCAAACTACAACGACATTTTGTGAACTTTTTGACTTCTCGTATATATATATACGAGGGTTGGGGCAAAAGTCATGGCAACTATTTTTTGTCTTGAAGATACCAGTCCGGTTGGAAAATCTGACATATACATGAGGACAAGGTGTTAACTACATGTGTGGACAATGAATACCACTGAAATATCGTAACACACTAATTTATGACGGTAGTATACAGGGCTATATGGCCTTCACGGTGCAAAAGAATGATAACACAGTACGCATACAGTTGACATGACAAACCTGAGCATAGAAACCCTCAAAGTAGTCCCCTGCTACTTGCACCACGCGCTGCCAACGATGTGGGAGGCGTTGAATACCATCCGCCTCAGCATTTGCCACACCATGTGTGAATCGGGTCACCTGTTCGCGCACAGCATTAGCAATGTCCTCGCGTGTTGTAAACCGCCTACCACATAGTGGTTCCTTAATCTTTCGAATGAGATCAAAGTCATCGGACGATATGTCAGGAGAGTACGGTGGGTGGATGACGACACGTGACACGTCGGTCCGCGCACTGACAGGTCGTCCCGAACATTGCTCATCACTGATTGACACAAGTCCTTGCTGAAACTTTCCTACCCACTGTGCTACTGTCCAGTATGGTAGGGCATTATTACCAAGCGCTTACACTAATTCACTGTGACATTACATCGCATTTCACACTCGGAGAACGGCTATTTTGATGGAAGCGCAATGTTCAACACGGGTTACTTCCATCTCGCACGATACTCACCAACTGACTGATTTCACAGGCCTCGCTGTGCTACTACCAGCTATCACAGAGCCATCTGTTGTTCTGCATACACATTATGCTTGCAGAACTTCCACACGACACATAGAAGTTTGCGATCCGCTCACGTATCTGCAAGAAAAAAAATAGTTGCCATGACTTTTGCCCCAACCCTCGTATATATATATATATATATATATATATATATATATATATATATATATATATATATGGGTCAAAAGCGGCGCCGTTTTCACGTGAGAAAGCGTTGAAAAACTGACGAAGCCACTGATAAGATGCCGAATATCCCATGAACGCGAAAAGATACTGCTGTCGGGTCAAAAGATTACAGAAAAAGTCGCATTAGACAAATGCAATGACATTCAGATGCGAGCGGACCGGTCGCCTAGATACGGAGATCACTACAGATGAGGAATGCATGTGTGGATTCTCCATCTGTCTGTAAGGATTCCCCTGTCCCAGCAACCGCTCCGCTCTCGTCTCTACGTCATTGTATTTCTCAGGATCTACTTCCTGTGTAATCTTTTGACCCGACAGGAATATTTTTCCGTCTTCATGAGATATTCAGCATTTATCAGCACCTCTCACGGGAAAACAGTGCTGCTTTCGACATACGTTTATTTATTAGACCATTTTGCTTAATTTCATGCCTATTACCACCTTCAGTTTGTCGATGTATTCTATGTATTGTCGTACAACCTATATATTTACAGGGCTGGATCCAGGATTTTCTGACGGGGGGTGCACAATGACTACCAAAATAATAATCAGTCATACTGAAACTCTTCAACGTGACAAGTTATATTTTTTTACTTCAGACAACGCTGATGCATAGAACAAATAGAGGTATTTCAAGGAGTGTACCAAGTGGCATGCAGGAAAAAACTGTTCTTCTCCCTTTCTGGCTTTTATTTTCTTTCCTACTTGACATGCTATATTGTCTTGCTTGTTGAATTTTTTTTTCCTTCAACCTTCAGAAAATCGACTTAAACTATTGCTTTTCTAAAACTCCCCTTTGTTTTAACCCGCAACGGAAACACACCAGAAAGTTTTGGAAAGTGTTGCTGTTCTCACTGCAGGTGAGAACCCTCTACATCCGGCCGCGCACACACACACACACATATATATACAGTATATATATGTATATATATATATACATACATTATAGTATTCATTAGTAAGACTATTCATGGCTTTGGATTGATTATTTTAACAAAAGAGACACTGACCAAAGCTTAAAACCCACTTTATTTTAAATTATAATTTGTAACTGTTTCGGATATCTAGCATATCCTTCTTCATAGACACTATCGAAAATAAATGAAAATACAGACACATATATAAATATTGTTATGACAAAGTTTAAATTATTTAACCGTCATATATATAGTCATTATTATGAAAAAGTTTAAATTCTTTTAACAGACATATGTATAGTTATTGTTGTACTTTTTTATTTTTATTTATTTATTTATATATTTTTTATTTTTATTTTTATTATTATTATTATTTTTTCTTCCTATTTACTGAGGCCTTCAGCCAATCCCATAAGTCTTCGTTTTCACTTTCCAACTAATCACGTTCCTTCATTTTTGGTTCTTATAAGGGTCTTTTTTTTTATTTATTTTCTTTTTCTCTATGCTATTCAAACTTCCTTGCCATAATTTATTAATAGGTAAGCCCCCTGTCCAGTTCATCAGTTTATCTCTTCCTACCTTCGTTATCCAATCTGCTTCTTTCCACTTCCTTATTATCATTCTTTTCTCCATCTCTAATACTTCCGTCTTATCCCAATTAATTCCGTGATTCGTCTCCTTAACATGTTTGTACTGTATATGGCATTGGTATCTTTCTTCCTCCTAACATCATCTTCATGTTGTTTTATCCTTTCTTTCATTCTCTTTCCTATTATTTATATAAAAATTTATATAAAATTTATAAAAATATTTATATAAAAAAATATAAATAAATAAATAAAAATAAAAAAGTACAACAATAACTATACATATGTCTGTTAAAAGAATTTAAACTTTGTCATAACAATATTTATATATATGTCTGTATTTTCATTTATTTTCGATAGTGTCTGAAGAAGGATATGCTAGATATCCGAAACAGTTACAAATTATAATTTAAAATAAAGTGGGTTTTAAGCTTTGGTCAGTGTCTCTTTTGTTAAAATAGTATTCATGTTGAAGTTTGTACTCGAGCCTCTTAAATAACTTCGCTCATATTGAAATGCTTACCCTGAGCAGGATGTTTGAATTCAACACTGCTAGGAAGCAATGGAGCGAAGAAAGTATGGAATATGTTACCCACATATATACTCCGTTTACTATACACATATATACTCCGTATATGTTACCCACATAGCTTCCGTTTTCCTTCTATTACACTTACTATACTCGTGGCAAAATAAAAATGAATTGAGATGAATGAATGAATTGAGGAAAACGAGTTATGTTGTCACATTTTGAGTACTAAGTATCCTCTTTAATGATAGGGTAATTGAAGGGAAGCCTCAGTGAAATATTCACGACGTGGCAACAAGATAGCGTCTTCCCCTAAATGCCAATTCCTTTCTAATTTTGTTCCGAGTAGAGATGGAAACGAATTAGATTCGTGAATCGAGGTACCACATCGTATCATTATTTTAAAGAGCGTTAAATAAATTATACTGCTAATGGTCGGTGGTCATGATTCGGCACCCATTCCCCTCGCTCTGGTACTGTAGATATCACATCTCTTAGTATTATATTGTGTGTGTGTCTTGTTTGCTATGGTGATTGCAGCTGGACGTTAGATTTCCATTTAGTTCATGTACCATCTACAGTACACAGCTGTATGGCATTATTTTGCAAGACTTAAAAAAGAGTCGTGGCGCATATCATCTAAAATTCTTATTAATATAAATAGCAATGAAGAAAATGTCCTTGGTCACCACCTTGTGTTGTGGAACGTGAATTGTTATGTAACGTGGCTGAGAGTAGACTACAGGCCACTTCCATAATCTCTCCTGAGGTAACACCTACTCTTCCATCTTTCATCAAGCATGGCTTTCGCTTTCAAATGGGATGACGTATGGAGGCCTTGAAGTGCTTAATATGATCATAAGTTTCTTCTGATTTCGTTTGCGTCACACCCCTCTCCTTCAAATGCAGAAAAGCAGCGGTTAATTTTACTGTATAGCGTTGCATCTTTACCTTCAGAATTGGCCTCTATAAATATTTTGCACAAGAGAGGAACAGAAGACAAAATGTACAGGGTGTCCGGAATGGGAGTGGTGGTTTTTAAAAGTGTATAGTTTTAATATGGTCAGAGATACAGAAAAAAAAAACGCGTTTTAAAGGAGAACTCAAAAAGTTTATTTGGTCTTACAAGTCATTCTAACTCAGTGTAACTCCACGTGAGCTCCATTTGTAACTCTTGCAATATCTAGCCTAAACTCAATCTCTCCACGTATTCTTTAACATCTGAGATGTTACTGAAGCAATCGCGTTCCTAATACGGTTCTTCAGTTCATCAAGATTACGCACCTTTTCACCAGAATACACAAGGTCTTTCACATACCCCCACAGAAAGTAGTCCAGGGGGTAACATCAGGAGAGCGTGGAGGCTACCTAATTGGCTCATCACGGCCAGGAAATTCAGTATCAAGGCACTCCCTCACTTGTAGGCTCCAATGTGGCGGGGCACCATCCAATTGGAATATCACTTGAGGTTGCAAATGTTGTAACTGGGGAACAGCGAAGTGTTGAAGCATGTCTAAGAACACATTTCCTGTTATGGTTTTTTCTATTAAAAAGAAGGGGCCTATAACTGCATAATGTGTTAAAGCACACCAAACATTCAATTTGGGACTCTCTAGAATGTTCTATGTACATGCTGATTCTTAGATCCCCACATCCAAACATTGTGCCTGTTAACACAGCAGACAAGTGAAAAGTTACCTCATCAGAGAAAACGACGTTCAATAGGAAATTATGGTCATAATCAATCCTGTCCAGAATTTCAGTGGCAAATGCTGCTTTCTATGGCTTATCGTGGGCTTAATTTCTTGTAACCATTGCACCTAATACTCGCGCAAACGTAATCGTTTGTGTACCACATCGTGCACTGTTGACTTTGGAATTGCCAATTATCTGCTCGCTGCGTGGATTGACTTCCTCGGGCTACGTGAGAAACATTCTCTTATTGCTTCCACATTTTCTTTTGACACACGCGATTTTCCACCGATGTGTTGTTTCACTACACTCCCCGTTGATAAAAATTTATCCTCCCACGCCTGGATACTGTTGCGTGATGGAGGATCCTTGTGGTAAACACGTCGAAAGTTTCGTTTAACTTGAGAACAACACTTTCTGCCTCTGCAAACCACCACACTCATTGCGCCTTTTCGACTGCCGACGCCATATCTGTTTATCGGCGATACTAGCGCCGTCACCGGTAGTTGTTCGAGTATGAAAATTTGCTGAACAAAGCTTTTTGAGTTTTCCTTCAATATGAGTTTTTTTTTCTTCTGTATCTCTGACAATATTAAATTTATACACTTTTAAAAACCGTCAGTCCCATTCCGGATACCCTGTATTTCTAGATTTGTGGAAGGTTTTACTTCTTTTATAGCGTATATACATATTAGCTCACATCTGAAGACTTTTTTTGGACATTCTTTCTGGTTGCAAGCAAGACCCGGGTTCGATTCTCGGCGGGAGCTCATGTGGTTCGGATTCCACGTTAATCAGTAGGTCCACGTCTCATATAGCCTCGCTGCTGAAAGGGACGCTAAACTAAAATCAACTCAACTGGTTGCAAGCAGTGTTGGTAATTTTCTGAGCTCAGTTACAGTGAGTTATGGCTTGGTCTGATTGAGCTTTCAGCTGAGTAGCGAACCGCTGAGTTCAATTACTTAAAGTGGCTTCCACACTGCTTGGAAATATATATATATACAGAGAGGAAGCGAAAGAAAAATTCCAATTCAGTAGATTTAAAGCCTGATTGTAGATCAGTCGAGTTTTCTATTTACTTATGCACCATCTCCTAAAATTCATTATAGCGAAGTTTACAAAAGGAGCACACTGCGAGCCAGAGCAATATAAGTATCGTCTATGGAGGTCATTTTCTATTTTCTTTGTCCCTTGCTCACTGAGTGTGCGTACATCATACATTTTCCTACATTTCTCGTCTATTCTGCTTATCCTACTTGTTTGAGATAGGAGCACTTGAAAATAACTGTGAAATTGCGTTTTTCTAAAACTGCCCGTACCAATGGGCTGAACTAGCATGGTAATCAAAAGGTTAAAAGTTAAATCTCGATTCAGATATTTTATGATCGCTAGCTACACTCAAGTATTTTATGATTGCCAGTTACATTCGTCGTGTTAGGCATGGAGTTATATACAAAGGTCATTCAATAATAATAATAATAAATGTTTTTATTTTTAATACTCTATTATGAAAATGGAATACAACACTTTCCCCTTCAAGTTGTATGCATTTATGCCAGCGTTGGACAAGCTTCTCAATTCCACATGCTAAGAATTCTTGGGGGCGTGTGCGTAACCAGTTGTGCAATGCTACCTGGACTTCAGCGAACCTTGAACATTAAGAGCTTCTTTCAGTGGGTTAAAAATGTGATAATCTGAAGGTGCCATATCTAGGGAATACAGGAGGTGGGGCAAGCAGACGAACTTCAGGTCTTTGATGATATCTAGTATAATTTTAGCAGTATGTGGCCTCGCGTTGTCATATAGTAACAGGATGCCACTGGACATCAGTCCACTCCACTTTATCAAAATTGCTCGTTTCAAATTTTCACGCATAAGGTTTACATTTTGACCTCTCGGCATATAGTGTTCAAACATTGCTCTCTTATGGTCCCAACATTTATTTTTGACAAATATGGTCGCTAATGACACTCCGCTGCTCCACATTGGTGCAAACCTGCAAAGATGGCGCCATCTTATTGCACCAATTCCCAGCATTCCATTCGCGACTCAAGCGTGACAGCCCCATCTCATAATAGTTCTAGCACATCAAAAACTAACAAAGAAGCACAAACTTTGTCGAAGTTCTGTAATTCTTATACTTTTCCGGTTAATTATTGAATAGACCATATATATATAGGGTATCCCAGGAAGAAGGGGCAATACTTCGGAAAATAGTAGTATGGGTGATCCTAAGCAAAAAAAATTATATGAACATGGGTCCTAATCTCAACGGTTTGAGAACAACAGGTTGTGAACCATTTTTACTTTATATTGCATATTGCTCATCTTGCACTTATACTACAGAGGTAAGACAGCGGATTTGAAAGATGATGAAATTGCCTTTCCAGTGGTATGCAATATGTGGCAGTGGTGTCTTTGGAAGAGAAGTGATTGAGGGATATTTGGGAATCAGATTTGAATTGTCCTGAACACTTCCAAATTCATGCAATCCATGTCGAGGTCATGCTATCAATAAGCCGTGTACTCTACTACCCCCTTTCCTACAAAACATATAGCGAGCTTCTGATAATGAAAGTGAACTCGGAAAGTATCGGCGATCCAGGCAACTTGCGAAACTTTTCGACCCTGTAATTTTCATGTCAAGCAATGCATATGGAGAAAAGTACATGATTTCGCTAGTACTCGCATGCCCTGTACGGTGACAACGAAGTTAAGCCATACATTTAATGGTACACTTTCCACCAAAAGACGTCTGAAAATTATGGAAACTTCACTAGCGTAGAATAAGTGACAAAACTTAACAACCATTTTGTTAAGTTGGCATGAAAAATGATATGTGAAAGGCATACGGAAATGCTGTGAACAACAGCATACCTGTAGAATCACTGATCACATGCTTTAGAAAGCTGGCACAGTAGATTCAAGTGCGGGATTTGTAAATGCTATCCGAATGCTATATACCTAGCTGTAATCCTAAAGGAAGATGCAGGGGATTATGATGCACCATAGATAGAGGTAATTGTGCTTGGATGCTAAAAGAAGAAATAATGTGTTTAAAAAGAAAATTGCTTGTGTTATTAGGCAATACGAAATGGACAGAGAAATAAAACTAAGATGATTAGAATAAATAACAAAACTAATAATTTTTTTTTTTTTTTTTTTTTTTTTTTACTTGTAGACCACGATGTATGGGAGGACTTTAGAACCTTTGGATCCGTTATGGTTAGTTTACGATATTCAATATTTAAAATGTTCATTATATCTTTCGTATGTCTGGGTGATAGATACACGGCAACAACTGGGAATTCAGCGTGGGATCATATGTATTTACGTGTGAACTTGTGATTATAATGAAATTGCAAATTAATTTTTTTGAAGGCATTTGAATTTTTATCCTAGATATTACTCGATACTACACGAAAGTACGATCTTTTCAAGCCTATTTGATTACGGACGGATCTCATAAATTGTGATTGATTTTGAGGTGTTTAGGTGTAACAACGATTAGTTATAACTAAATCATCTACGATGACATGTTACAAAAGAACTGAGCTGATAATGTAATTTATTTTGATTTTCCCCTCCGTGTGTAGAAGATTGCTTTACATTCCTCGATATTCATTAATTGATCGATTGGGTTCATATTAATGTCCCTTCTCATCATTCAAGCTATCGGGTTGTCTAAAAGGTATTGAGCCTTTGGAGATCAAAATTAAGAATATATTTATTATAATTTGAAAATAACATAATGAAACAACATATGTATCATTTTGTTTGACTTTTTTTTTTCATTTATCCAGCAACACCATAATCCCGTCGCTATAGAACTTATGTGGTTTCTCGTTTTAAAAAAATAAAAGCACGTGGTTTTCACAGGCCTCTTTTAAAAGTAATAACATTCAAAGATTTTTTTAGAGACCGAAAGAAATGATAGCCTGACGGTGTGAGGTCCGGGATATACGGTGAATTCATTAAAACCTCTCAGCCAAATTATCTTAATTTCTGACTGGTCGTTAAAGATGTATGCGATCTGACGTCATTGTGCTACACGACATCCTTTCTGTTAAACTGTTCTGGTCGTTTCTTTTGAATTGCTAGCTAAAGTCGCTTTAATTGTCGACAGTACAGGTTCAAGTGTATCGTTCTGCCTGGCAGCAACAGTTCGTGATACACGAATACTTTCCAATTTCTCCAAACGCACATCATAACTTTCGTGGGCGTCGATGTGGTCGTTGCCACTGACTGTGGAGCTTTCCTCGCCTTACTCACGAATATTTTCGCATATTATTGTCGTAGGTTATCTACTTTTCATCACTCGTAATCAACCACTTCAAATGTGTCGAGTACTGGTGCATTTCAGTAGGGATTCGTAGATAGAAATTTGATCGAGTTAATGTTTTTGTGACACTCAAATATCGAGTTTCTCCAAATGATTTAACACTGTTGGTCTGGCGATGCCACGATTACTTCCGCGCCGGTTTTGCTCAACTTTATCTGTGATTGGTTACCCACTGCAAGCAGAATCTTGAACATCAAAATTTCCAGAACAAAGCGACTGAATCATCTTTATGGAAATAAAATTGTAAAATGTAGCGTATTCTTTTTGATTATTAGAATTCCAACATTTTTTTCACATCTTGCATCTTTAACTGTCAGCTGCCAAATGTTGTTAGGCCTGCCGGAAAAGGCTCATTAGTTTTCACACTACTTGATGTATACTATGGAACTTATTGTTTAAAATCGGATTCAGAATAAAAATAGTAATATTTAGGAGTACTTTGCTAGTTAAGGAAGTAGCATTTCTACATCTTATACTCAAATCGTGCTTCTGTCTTGGGAAAGCGACGTTTTCGCTTTCCAAGTGAAAGTATTATTTGGCACGAATCAGATATATTTTTAATGAGGAGGTTTTGTGACGAGTCAGTTTAGCAGCAAGTCACAGCGTGAGGCGAGAAATGATTGAAAGGAGTGGACCAGAGCCGGCTTGCAACATGATAATGCATGCATGCACTTGGTGGGCTATATGAAAAAATATTTGTCCATATTTATTAACTTACAAATTAATATTTGTTCAGCAAGGCTGAAAAATTAAAACTGAGACATTTTTGCGGGACTGTTTCTTCCACTATACTTGGAAAAAAAAAAGTGAAAATATGACATTTTCACTATCGTAAGTTATTTCAGCAATGCGAATTATTTCAACCGGATGTTATTTTAGCGACGCCTTTGTTTATTGCCAACGTACGTATGTGTGAGTCATTGCGCAATATTGGTAGTACCACACTCTACGTTAATAAAAATCAAGGAATGTTAGCTTATGTTTATTGTTTACTATTAAGTGCCAGTGCGTAAGTGGCAAAGTATGACGAACAAACCTTTCGTGTGAATAATTGACCAGATTATCAATTAACGTTGTGAGGATTGTGGAGCTGATATTTTTGCTCTGAAACGTTGCATTCACATTCTTGGCAGCAATCTTGGTGGAGTGACGGTGCACGTGGGATACGATAAAACGAAGAACAAATACTTTATGTTGTAGCAATTTGTTTCTGTGTGGACATTGTACCCATTCACCTTTAATTATTCAGAGTTAATTTGGAAGATTGGTCAGACGCTCCCCTGTGTTCCTTGATAGAACGATAGAGGTAAATAATCTGTTAAATTTTAAAGTGATGAAGCAAATTAAAGGAATTAAGATGTTGTGTGGTTGGTCTCTCTTAGTGAGAAAAGTTTTACTTTTTTGTGTGTTGTGTTTTGAAGAGATCCTGCTTTACGATGAACTGACAATACACCTGTGACTTGGCACGAAAATAAGGAGAGAGAGAGAGAGGTAAAAAAAAGATCCAAACTTCCAGGGTTGGCTGGTTTAAATCAAGGTGGTTTAAACCATGGTTTAAACCTTGGTTTAAACCAACTTTTTTTTTTCAAAAAAACCAACTGGTTTAAACCAAAAAAACGAAAAATGTCCGTAAAAGTGTAACTATTCGTAAAATCTTGATGAACACATATTTGTGGGTTATTACGTTTCACTCCCATATATTATTATTCGTACTATATTCAGACCTGAATTCCCCATTCTTTACTCAAAGCGATTATATTACAAAAGCAACTTTTTTTTTATGTAACTTTATGGATGTTTCTTTTGTGATTTTTAAAATAGTTTGTTATTATTGTTATGCAACCAAAGGAAAATTATAAACATTGTTTCGTTTTAATAATGTTTACTATTGATAAAATACATCGAAATGCCGTATTTTTTTGGGGGAGGGGTTCATACAAACCCCACGAGAGGCAATTATTGAAATAACAAGAATCTTCGGTAACTATTTACGTACTAGGAATGCAATGGATATACCCGATTGCAATGAAATGAGCTGAGCGAGCTTAAACTACGTAATCAGGAAGCGTTTTTCGGTGATTATTCCTCGATGGTACATCTGATTTTTGATTTCGACCTATGTTGTCACTCAGCACGACATACTCTATCAGCGTGCTAAGTTTGGTTGAGATCGGCCAAACGGTCTACGAGGAAGCGTTTTTCGGTGATTATTCCTCGATGGTACATCGGATTTTTGATTTCGACCTATGTTGTCACTCAGTACGACATACTCTATCAGCGTGCTAAGTTTGGTTGAGATCGGCCAAACGGTCTAGGAGGAGTTCGCGGACAACCAAACGGCTAACCCGAGTATAAGAGCTTCGCTTCGCTCAGCTCAATAAATGGGTCAGAGCCAAAGTGGACACAAATAATTCGTATTTTTATTCACTTTTCTTACTGATATGCAAAGTAAGTCGTTATATTTCTTTAACTTGGACTAATAAAAGTCGTAGTGAACTGACTTGGACTAAATTAGTTCTTCTGTACTCTGTAGTACTTTAAAATTGTCTATATGTAATTCTGTATAATGGATCCACTTGTGCAATTGTTTATCTTTTTGTCCTTCTCTACTAATGAGTCTTGACGATTATATTTACAAATATGTAAAGATCAGTCAACGTATTTTTATCAGGAGTCCTTCGTGAGTGAGTCGGCAGACGTATCGCATTTGTGGCCAATTAGTGCCGGTTTCGAGTTCAAATGGAGGACAGTTTCTCTTGGATGTAAGCCGAGAAGCGGTTTGGATCCCGCTTTAAGCTTATGTGACCCCTTCCAGCATAACTCGGTTGTTGCATACTAACACTAAGGCGAAACAAGCTTACTTCTGCCCATATGTGATATAAATACATAAAGCAAATTATTTAAACCAAAAAACCTGGTTTAAACAAAAAAAAAAAAAAACGGGTTTAAACCAAAAAAACCTGGTTTTTTGGTTTTTTCAATAAAAACCATGGTTTTTGCCAACCCTGCAAACTTCTGACCTGATAATTGAGAAGTGTTTATAGATGTTTACTGAGCTCATCAAGTGTAATATCTGGTTTTATGCACCACTGTTATGCCACTGGTGAAATAAAAATGTGGGAGGAAACGGGATAATTCCGAGAAAACCCTGGGACACGATGACCACCATAAACTTATATGGCCTATAATCGAAACACGGAAGTCCTTGTACTAACGATAAACACTACCACTTAGCCACTGCGTGCTTCCTTGAGATCTCGAGGATTGTGTTAAATTGGCTAAAGCGTGTTAAGTAAACTACTAAAATGAAATTAGGATATTCTGCATCCACTTAACGGGAATAATTTCCAACTCAGCGTTCTGTGGACTACGGTGGCATAGTGGTAGAGTGCCCACTTCTGGTGTGAGGACTCCCGTGTTCGATCCAAGACCATGTGAGTTTGTGGTGGACAGCATCATGTCCGTGACCTCCCATATTCTCATTCCACCTATCCTTTCATAATCAGGGGCCGCGTTCAACCCTGGTACATGGGGTTCTTGGTTTGATCGCAGCTCGCGCCAAGTAAGCTTTGTGGTGGACAAACACCGTATGCGCGAGTTTTCTCGGGGTTCTGTTTCCTCTCTCTTCATTCCACCATTTTTTTCATTTCTCATCATCACCGTCTCCTTTAGCCTAGCCGGAATAACCGTTTAAAGTAAAACTTAAAAATTTCATTTCATTTTTATTTTTCTTTCATAAGCACTAATCACTTTCATAATCACAATCACTTACAATACTGAGTTAAGTGATAGTTTGGGTTTGGCTACACTATTATATAGGTAGTTCTCCAGATATAAGGCCTACATTTTTTTTCGCCTGATTCGATCTTTTGATTAAAAAAAAAGTAACCTCTATATATAATATAGAAATGCTTCCGTCTGTGGTACCCAAAAGCTGAATTCCTGGCAACGCCATGACACCAAATACAGAATTGACATACAGTATGAATTAGCCTGAATATATGGAAAGTGAATATTTTGAGTTAAAAATTCGATATTTACGACATGTTTTGTCGTAAGTGGTAGGCACCTAAAGAAGATTCTTAACATCCCATTCTTATGCTTTTAGGTTAAAGGAAGTGATAATCAATTATAAACAGAATGACAGTGAAAGAATTGGTGAAATGACAGTGTGGGAGGGAATGAGACAACCTCGAGAAAACCCACGGACATGATATCCACCATGAACTTACGTGGTCTGGAATCGAACCAGGGACCTCTTGCATCAGCGGTGGAGGTACCAGGCCCTGAAATGGTAAGCAGTGTTGAGATTTACGAACAGCTGATGATTTAAGGTTAGTCTTAAAGAAAATGTGCGGCATGTCTCCTGTCCTTGCTTTCGGAGGAAGTTGGTAACCTACATATCTTGATATTTCCATAGAAACGATGTATGCAGAAAAAAAAAAAAAAAAAAACTAGATGCATATTCGCAGACGAGTGGTTGATTTGTTTGTGAATGACAAAGTGGATGTAGTCTTCGAAATTTTCTCGTGGTTTTCCTAGTTTGTTTTATCATTGTTAACGTAGTTGATTGAGATGTTTATTTTGTGAATCTCTTTTGGACAGCCATCGCAGGATCGACGTCTCTTTACATTGGACTGTAACCACAGTGTCAGATGATTTCATGGAGGGTCTTCACCATACCTTGAACTCATTTTCTCTGCGTTGGTAGTCGTTTCCACATGCTGAGAGTTTCGTCACGTAGCAGAAAAGGAACAAAATTTGCATTTTAAGTAAGCTATTTTAGAGAATGGATGTACTGTATTAGATGTTTTCGTTTTAGACAAATGAAGGGGAAAAGCCGAAACTTTTGTTACTCACCAGTCGTAGTTTTATGCACCAAAGAAGCACTTTAACACTTTTACATCACTACATTCGAGATTGGACAGTCAAAAATTCTTGCGCCTAGTACGTCTGTAAAATTGTCTTTGGGAATTATCAAAATAAATTAGTCTAAAATTTCCCTACATTCCCTTAGCGAGAGTCATTTGTCAAATTAATTGGTTGCGTTGGAATTTTAATATCCCTTTGAGCAGCGAGGCTACAGCTTAAACGTGAAATTTCAGCCACACGACCTTCCACCGGAAGTTAAACTCGAATAACAATATACCCGCGTGGAATGGAACCTCGGTCATGCTTATAAAGTAACAAATAAATCATTGTTAGTTGTTGTACAAACGTTATTGATTGTTAAATTATTGTCATTTGTGAATTTAGTTTATTCAATTCATTGAATTTTTAAATTTTTTTTTTTAATTGAAAAAATGAAATGAAATTTTTAGTTTTACGTTCCACGATTATGCTGGCTAGGCTAAAGGAGACGGTGATGATGAGCAATGAATGAAATGGTGGAGTGAAGAAAGTGGGAGGAAACGGGAGAACCCCGAGGAAACCCACGCCCACGGTGTTTGTCCACCACAAAGTTCACTTGACGGAGAAAAAAAAATGAAGTGAAATAAATATAAGCATATGACAATTTAAGAGTCCTGAGTCAATGTGCCAAAAATTTATCACTTTTTGTAAAACGTAACACTAGCAGCCAGTAGGTTAACATGCTCTGTTTCTCATATTAAGGTCAATTATGCATTGGCGTACACAGGGCATAGAGCAGGGTGTAGGTGAGAGATATGAATAAAATTGTTTGAATTGGATTGTGCCAATCCCACCTGAAGTGTTCCATAATTGCCTTGACAATACAAAACTATGATCAATATAAGCTTTTTGTCCGTATAGTGTTCTGTAATTATATGAGTATTATATTTAATATTGTTTTCATAGTATTTTGAATCTTTGAGTTGAGTTGATTTTAGTTTAGCGTCCCTTTCAGCAGCGAGACTACATGAGACGTGGACCTACTGATTAACGTGGAATCCGAACCACATGAGCTCCCGCCATGTTTGAATCTTTGAGTGATCAGCCGAAAGTATATGTCAAATCAAGGTCTAAACAAAGTGCGCTCGTTTTTTTGTTCTTCAAAGTGTGATTGAAAATATTTTGTACTTTCTCAAAACTTTTGTAAAAGTTTTTTTGTAAATAAAAGAAGTGAATTGTATAAACTTTGCAGTAGGGATGCGCACGAGACAAGATTTGAGACCTTCTCGTCTCGAAAATGTCTTGTAAAAGTGATGTCTCGACTTCAGCTTTGTCAGGAAAATTGTCTCATCTCGTGCGCATCTCTAAAGCCATAACAATAGACCATCTTGAATTGTTTTTATGTGGTTCTGCGGGATCTTCTTTCCACGCGGCTCCTCGCTTTATATCTCAAACACTGTTTTAGTCTTACATGTTTCACTGTATAAAAACTATAAATTGATTATGTGACTATATAAGATATCAGCGTTTAAAGATATGCATGTTATTACATAATACTTCAATAATAAATATGGTGTAAATGTTGTTATATCACATTCTTCGTGAACTTCTCGTGACACGGATAGGGATCAGCATGAGACAAGATTTGAACCTGTTTCGTCTCGAAAATGTGCTGTAAAAGTGATATCTCGACTCGGAAAATGTATTTCTCTATTGGAAGATCTTTCTCGATTCGAATTTTGTCACGAAAATTGTCTCGTCTCGTCACGTGCGCATCCCTAGTAGTAGTAGTGGTAGTTATTATTATTATTATTATTATTATTATTATTATTATTATTATTATTATTATTATTATTATTAGGGAAGAGCACGAAACAAAATTGAAGGCTGTCCCGTCTCGAAAACGTGATGTAAAAGGGATGTCTAGACTCGAAAAAAATATATTTTTCTATTGGAAGAGCTGTCTCGAGTCGAATTTTGTCAGGAAAATGGTGTCTCGTCTCGTCTGGTGCGCATTCCTAGCAGTTTTCTTCTTTCTGTTTCATTGTTTTCTTCCAGTGTGCCTTTTGCCATATTCATTACAAGAAAATTTTTTCTCATTCATTTCCTTTAACGTCTTTAATTATCAGCAGTAGTATTGTTCTTTATTCGCTTCCCCAGCAGCTCCTCTTTCTTTCTTTCAAATTAATTTTCTCTATTGTTCTCCTATTGACTTTTCGTAGAGAACTTATGTACTTTCTTGTACTCAACACCGGATGTTTTAAATCTTATTTTGTTTATTTATTTATTTTGTAAGAATTAGCAAGACATATTTTACCTGAAATGAAATTAAATTTTAGGTTAATGCTATACGGTTATACTATGCAAATTAATGGAGACGGATGTAAGTAGAAATTAATGACGATGAGGAATTGGTAGAATGAAAATATTGAAGAAATCAAGAGAGAGGGAGAAAGAGAGAAAATGAGAACGAGCGAACGAACGAACGAACCAACCTTGAGATCAATGTGGCATGGATATGTTATTTCTGTGAAACCATTTGACATTGAAAACAAGGAGAGGCTTATGTTTAAGATGCTATCTCAGCATTCGTCTGGTGGGACGGACGAAACAACTTAAAAATTCTTATTCAGAAGGTCTGGCCACAGGATTCGAATCCATTGCCAAGCGAGAATGCTAGAGATTAGGCGTGATTTTTTGTAGCCTTGTAAACTAATTTTTTTATCCATCTTGGAAGCGGTGCCGTGGAGATAAATTTAAATAAGAGCGTTTCCTGTAAGAGATTGGTTTGCCGAAAGAATTTACAACGTTGTTATGTCTACTACTTTGCACACAGAGGGTAAACAAATAAACAAAAGATCCGGCTACTGGATAATCAGTGCCAAGAATTGTAGATCTTGTAAAGGACATTCATTTAACTGGCTTCGAATGAGTGTCCCCTCTTTTTTTATTTGTATCTCAAAGGAAGATTTCAAACTCAACGGACTTTTACGATGAAGTGTTTACAGTAATTTTTCCTGTAAAACTATCTGAAAGTACAATTTATCGTCATGCTAGCATTTGCTTCAAGGATATGTTTCGTTTTGTAGATCATTGTTTCCATGATTCTTCTTGGATGGGGAATTTTCCGATACAGAGTAATTGTGGGTTTTAGGAAAATCGTTAAAATAACTTACATAGTGTTTCGGTGGGGAAAAGTGATAAGAATTGTCTAAATGTAAAAAAAAGTACTATCAGTTTCGTAAGCTACTGTATGCTTGTCGTATTAAGAGCTATTTTAGGGTTTAATAGCAAGTATTTATGAAAATTTGAGTTAAAACATTAGAAAAAAAATATCCAGGAAATGGTTCCTTTTCATGAAAAATATTTCTGGCCAAGACCGTCATGGGAACTGATGTGGATAAAGATAAAATACGAATAATCACTGAAAATATCTTAACAGTTATAATTGAAACATCAGTAGTCGGAGAATGTTTGGAACACGATTTTACTCGATAACTGCTGTAAACTCATCTTAGTTATTTAGTTCGATTGAATTTCCAGAAGACTCCATCCTATGTGGTGGATTACCCTTCGTATTTTCGTGTCCAGTATTTTTTTCTTAATTTATATAAACGACTTGTGCAATTTAAAAATAGAAGGACATGTATAAATAATCATTTACCGACGTCTTACTGATATTCACGGGCGAAACGTGAACAGATGTATTCATGAAAACTGAATCACAATTGAAAAATGTAAAAACAATGGCACAATAATCATCATTTAGTATTAAATTCTTTAAAAAATAGGTAAGGTCATTGCGTCGAATATGCGCCCCGGGGGAATACGCGCACTTTGTAAGGAAATGGACAGCATGAAACAGAAGCTGCCATTTTGAGCTGTGATTCTTAACAGATAGGAGGACGTTCAAACTGCTTCTACGTATTGTTGCACAAAAAGGACAATTTCGCTCACAACTACAGGTACATTATTGATAATTTATTATATGAATGTGTGTATGTGACATCAAAAAAGTGTCTAATATAATATTGAGTGTTTGTGTAATGTGCTTTAGGAGAAAAAGGAAAGCAAAGAGGATTGCGACTCTGATAGCAGTCGTGAAAGCAATTCATGGCTTGCATAGGGAGTGGGCAATTTTCACACGCAAACTATTGCAGGACAGGACCATTCATCATCGGCAATTCGTAACAAAAGCAATTATTGCAATGTCTGTAATGGATACTTTTACGCAGAAGTAAACGGACAAGAATGGATACAGTGTATCAGATGCCTACTGTGATATCATGTTTTGTGCGTATCTGCCCAAGATATGATCTCCTTCGTCTCTGATCAGTGCCACGATTTTAAACTACATTTATGATTTATTAATACCGGGAAAATACTTCAGTTTTAACAAACGATCGTTTTCTTGTTACAAAGAAAAAAAAATTTACGTTTCCTTTCATGAAAGTTTCTTCACAATTTCTTGGTATTTTCATAATGTAAGTTTGCAGTATTGCTTCATTATATGATTTCATAACGTTCTATATTAGGATGTCAGATATTTGATGTATTGCTTGTCAGTAATTTTACATTTTGGTTTGAAAACGTAATTACACACGATGCTCATATTACTCCAGCATCGAGAAATATGCGCACTTACCACCTTTTGACATATTTTGCTGTATGATGCCTTTCTCTTAACATTTTTTTCATACTTGCTAATGATATTATTTACGGAGGTATTAAACTTCGCAATTGCATGCTGATTTTCGGGTTTCTTTTTTCCACCTGTGCATCAGAGCTCATTTTATCCTTAGGGGTCGCATATTCGATGCAATGACCTTATACCTGTAACATTTTCACTAACTTAAACAGGGTAACCAGCAAAATTGCGTTATAGTCAAAATATTGAAACTTGTGACATTACAGTCCCCTTATTAGTGAAAATAAAATAATATATTTAGGTATAATTATTGATAAGTATTTAAAATGGAATTATCATATTAATTATATCACTACCATTTTAAGAAAAATATTCTATAAATGTACACAATTAAGGATCGTTACCATACAAATATTACATATAGTACATACTTACTTATGGTATATTAATATGGGGTGCGCTTTATCCTAATTATTTAAAACCATTAATGATCCGGCAAAGTAACATTATAAGAATATGTTTTAAAATCGATGTGATAGTAGACTAGCACTCTATGAGGAATTTTCGGTGTTACCAATTTTAAAGTTATATTTTCAAAATCTGCTAATCTATGTTAAAAAGAATAGAGATAAATAGAGCGAATAAACACGTATACAGGACTAGAAATATAACACGAAAATAGAAAGTCTAGAAACTGTTAATTTTATAATGGGTAAAATAATTTCAAATTACTCAAATAATAATATGAAGAAGTTACCGAAAATTTGAGTCCTTTAAATTTATATATTAGGGTAAGAAAGACAGCACGAAAATCAGGCTGACACACAAGCATCTGCTTATATGGGCTCTTTCTCTTGTATTTTCCTATAATTCTTTCCTAAAGAGTAGTGGTGTTGATGTATCTTCTGGAAATCCGAAGAGCATCTTTGGAACAGTTGTATTTTTATTGTTTTTGTTTTCCCTTTTAAGTATGATTTTCGTTTTCTCTTTCAAGATCTTCAATATTATTTATTGATGTTCAATTAATTATATAATTAATAGATATATTACCTGTTAAGGGTGTATGGCATTGTGAAACGTCGAGGCGGAATGTCTTCTGGAGCCCCAAAGAGCATCACCTCCTGGAAAAGCGGGGATGTCATACGTGTATATACATGATTTTTTGTTGCATGTAGTTTTCTTTTTTTTTTGTAATATTATTTAATAATATTTTAAAATACATTACATATTAATATTTTTGTATTTCATTGGATTATCTTGCATAACTTCTAAAGTTTGATTGAAATAGTATCATACATTGGAAATCCAATGTAGGTAATTTGTAAAAATTCTGTATATTTTTCTTCAAGTAAATATTTTTTTTTAAAAAAAATGAAATAACAAACAGAAATATCCAGAATGCTGATGGAATTCTATGGTCCATTGTGCCGAATTAGCTCTGCGATTCTTTGTGTCAACCCTCTCACCCAAGTTTTGTTTGCGTTCACTAATCCTGTTACCTGATGATGTTTTGCTAAGAGGTTTCTTTCTTTCTTTCTTTTCTTTTTCTTTTTTTTTCCCATGTAGTCATCATCTTAGACACTTGCTGCCCATAAACATAACAGACTTTCAATCTTGGTTACAGGTGCTCCAATTAATCCTGCACACATAATTCTCATCTTTGGAAATCGGTGAAGTTTCCCATTTTGCATGCCAGCAGCGTATTGAGTACACAAATCCGTATACTACACCGCCTAGATTACTCATTAGGATAACGCAAAAGTATTATCAAGTGTGTCCCTGCTAGCGCTGCTGTCGATGTGTGTTTTCCCGTACCTCCCTCGAAAGAGGAGAGACATGTTGCTGTGTCTGAGATCTTTCAATAGTTTGATGTGGACAGAGTTATTTCTCCGAAACAAAAGGAAGGTTTCCTCTGTAAAACGGCGGATGGAGTGGGGTGGGGTCGAATAATGTTTCACTTATTTCCAGAGGGCACACTTGAAATAGAAAGGCTGTAAGTGTTACTAACTCACAGTGGTTACTTGTTGAATGCATGCATGTTCTCATTATTTCGATACGTATCTGTATATAGCATATGGAAATATTTGTACAGAGAGTGTGTCAGGATAAAAATCCGCGCTGTTCGTACGGCGAGAAGTAGGTTGTATTTGGTGTAGGTTGTGTGTTTACTCGATGACAATAAGTTTAAAATGTAAAGCAAATATGATCGATTATATCTGTTGTTTCTTTGTAATTTCATCAAACGAGAAATGACCACGTTGAAAATTGATAGTTATTTGTTTTTTTTTTTTTTTGTATATTATTAATGGTAATGTTTTCTTTTTATATATTTTACAGACTGTGATTACTACGAACAACAACCGTTCCTGGAACCCCCTGTTGCTCAACCTGTGAAACTAACCCCTAGTTGGGAGGAGACGAATGTACCTAACGACGAACTCAACTTCAAAGGAGTTACCATGGAGCAAATAGAGCTCGAGATGAATCCACCCGTCGACAGGTAAAGCTACACATTTCATCTTTATTGTTAGCTTCTACTGATGGAGGAAGAAAACACCTCTTTGTTTCAAATCATGCATTTTTGCCATCGCGATACTTTGAAAATTTTCGCTGAGCATTTGGACCACTCCTGAAAAGTTTTGAATAAATTTTGAGTCTAATTTGTTGTCAACTCTTAGATAAAGTTTAGTAAGTTAAAGACAACGAAGAACATAGATAAATAAATAAATATAAAATGAGCCAAGCACCATCTACAAAATGCTGTTACATATCCTGATAATTGCTTTCTTGACCTTTCGTATGGTGATATAAACTGCGCACGTAAATTTCTGGTGTGCAACAAAATTTTTGGAAACAGTTTTTAGTTTATTTAATAACATTCTCTAGATACAGTGAAACCTCTCTGTGTTGGCCACCATCGGTTCCATTGAAAAGTAGCCAACTTCGACAGGTGGCCAACTTATACAAAATAAGTGTGATTGGCGTATTTTTAGAATAGTCTTTCTAAAATTACTTGTTTTTATTCTTTTTGACACATATGCACATTCTAATTTTGTAGTTCTTGTAGACTATGGTATCATCTACCTCTTGTTAAAGAGCTACAAGTGTTTCCCTCGGAGCAACAGATGTTTTGAGAAAATCTTAAAGGAATTCATGTGTCAAAATCTTCTCAACCTCTCGACAAGCCGTCAGGTCCTGATAGTTGAAAATTGACATGGTTAGCTTTAACCTTGAGAATTTTCCGGAATCACTAAAGCTCCCCACTGATGAAAGGAGTACAACCATTTCCTGAATTCATATCTTCATTCACCACCTCTTTATTAGGGTAGAGTTCTGGCCATTGACCTCCAAGAACAAGTAGTGGGAATCCATGTTTCTTTGTCTCCAGTCACAAATACAGAACATTTGCTTCTCACAAATACAGAGCATCTGCTTCTCATATGCCTCTCACCAGAGAGTTAAGGCAAATAACAAAACGGTATTTCGCGTGGCCAAGATACGCAGGTAAATTTATCATTATTATCATAGGGTAAACATTGCTTCAATGCGGCCAATTTCCAAGATAGACAGGTGGCCAACTTACAGAGTAATAAGTAACGAATGTATTATGGGGAAATGCAGGTTCAAGACCAACCAGGCCAAGATAAGCAGGTGACCAAGTTGATAGGTTTTACTGTACTTCCTGGCTCATTTCCTATATTTTTAATACAGGTTTAGCCTAAATGATTAATCGGGTTTCAAAGCACTGTTTAATGACAAGTATGCGACGTATAAAGACAGTGATACATGAAAAGATAGATACACTCACCAATTTTAAAAGCCCGCCTCATGGCTCGCGTGCACGCTAGATGGCAGGCCTGTGACGACACTCTACAAGATGGCAGCAATGCAGAAGAAGAATTTTTGTGTTAGAATATGCGAAGTGTTCGTCGGTTACTAGCGTTCAGCGTGCATTCCTACGCAAATACAGAAAAACTGCACATGGTCACCTGTACACTGTGTACCGGTACTTGTCATTAAACAGTGCTTTGAAACCCGATGAATAATTTAGGCTAACCTTGTATTATTCGTTGCCTTTTAAATTTATTGACTAAAATTGAAAGAAAAAGGGGCAGCTTAGCGAAAAACTTTAACATGACATAAAATTATAAATCTTTAGTAGATGTATATGATTATGTAACAATGGGTGGAATGAGAATATAGAAGGAAACTGGAAAACCCGACACGGTATCGACCACCACAAAGTTACTTGACCTGAAATGAAACTAGGAACTTATTGCATCCGAGATAAGCATTCTACCGCTGCGTCACCGTGTTCCTTAACGTAAAACTGTAATCTTTAATTATATTCATCTGATATTTTACTAGGAAGGATCGGAAACTAAGGTTACAAGGCTAATATATCTGGAGTTTTCGTCTGTTGTAGAGGGGTAATTTTAATACATTGAGTTGGCAACTGTGCAAAGTTTCAGCCACCCACCATCTACGGCGCTAGTCGTAGGTTAAACACAAATGGCGACTCGTTTGGAAAATTGATCTCGCGAGGAAGTCTGCTCAATTATTCGATTTCTGTGGGCGTAACATGTAACCGCGGCTAAAATTCACTGGTAGCTGGTACAGGTTTACGGGGAGATTGTAATATCTCGTCAGCGTGTCGCAGAATGGTGTCGAAAGTTCCCGGCTGCGCTGCGTGACTGACGAAAAGTACAGTGGCCGACCCAGACGGCATCAATAGACCAACACGCTCTTGAAGCAGTTTCGCTGGGACATCATCGACCATCCTTCCAACAGCTCGGACCGTGCTTCAAGCAACTTTCACCTTTCTCACACTGGAAGGAGTACATAGGAGGCCGTCGTTTCGCTTCAGACGAGTAGATGGAACACTTCGTGATAACGTGGCTGAACACGCAAGGACAGGATTTTTTACCAGGAAGGAATTTTCAAAGTTGTCTCACGAAACGACATGTGTCTGAACTAATATGGAGACTGTCGAAAAATAGCCTAACGTATGTAATATCTGTTCGCTGTACTGGTTGTATGAAAAACTGTATATATATATATACACGTTTCAATGCAGACTTTGTAATCTTACTTTCTGATCACTCCTCGTATCGTCATATCTTCAAAGATTAACATGGTTTGTTTGAACGTAGGACCTATATAATTGCGATTGATTGATCGAAGTTTAATGTCCGTTTCGTATATGATAAACATGAAATCACATGAGCTCCTGGCTCAGATCGAACCTAAGTCTACCCGTGTGGAGGGCAAGAATGCTCTTGGTTCACCCGTTTCCTCCCACTTTCTTCATTCCACCATTTCATTCATTTCTCATCATCAAGCGTCGGTGCATAATCATGGGACATTTATGTCCCCATCCCCTAAGTTGCACCATCAAAGTGAAATGATAAAAACCATCTCAGGCTCGAACCTCATCTATGTTGAAAATTTAATCGAGATCATTCGGGTGCTTGAAGAACTATTAAGTCAAATAGTCACTTTCATTTTTATATACAGTAGGAAGTCGAAAATCCGAACTAATTGGGACCACAGGTTGTTCGGATTTTCGAAAATGACCGAGAAAATGCCAAGGCTTAAATATACTGTACAAATCTTTTATCGATACAGTGGTTATACAGTACATACAGTAATTACAATACCATACGTAAGGCTAATTACATTTAATGTTTCTGAAGAACCTGCTCGTACACTAAATTACACTGTTCTTGTAACACACTCAAAACTTAACTTGTATAGAACTAAGGGAAAATAAAAACATGTATGATAAATAATTACATAAGAATGAGTTTTTGTGAAAACACTGACTTCACACAACGCGGACGGACAACCCTATTGTTTGTTTATCGCTAGCGCTAAGACAAAATGTAAAAAAAAAAAAAAAAAAAAAAAAAAAAAAAAAAAAAAAATTCTAGGGATCGCGTTCGGATTTCTGACGCTCGGATTATCGACGTTCTCTGTATATAGATTCTGTAAACGAGACAAAAGGATATTATTTTTTTACTTCGAGTACTGTAGTAGAAATTAGTCACGTGTGGAACATAGTAATTGTAACATAGTAACTACATACCATTATTAGAAATTTACTCTTCGAGTAAGCAGAATTTTTTTTTTGGGGGGGGGATCTCATTATTAGAAATTTACTCTTCGAGTAAGCAGAATTTTTTTTTTGGGGGGGGATCTCGTTTTCATTATATCCAAAAAACTAAAATAGCGTCACAGAAACAAAGATAAAAATCCCAACAATAGTTACACGTTAGAAGTTCAACCATAAATTGAGTACAGTTGCTCCACATATGATGGTAAAATGCATCTGATATTCTCTATATAATGAACAACATGTACTTCACAGTCTTCCTCGTCTCTGTATTTTCAATCAGAGCTTATTTTCAGAAACCTTACACTTACGTTTAGAAGAAGTTATTTGTTCGTTTTTGAAGCTAAAGACTCGGTTATAATAATAATAATTTATTTTATTATTATTTTAATTTATTATATAACAGATTATACGAAACATTCATAAATTATGACATTTCTCTTTCAATCAAAATTAATCGTGATAATTCTCTTTCTTGACAACTATATCTTATTCGAATCCACTGTGTTGTTCTACAAGTACGTCATTTGCAAAGTAATAATAATAATACTAATAGTAATAATAATAGTTTGTATTTCAACAAATTTGTGACAATCGAGTTTAATTGGCCAATTTTAAAATTTCATTCTGGTTTACTTAGTACTTCGCCTTTAAGAATGGTGCGCAAAAAAGGTGCGCGCGCATCCAGTGCTACGATCAATGGCCAACCAATCATTCCCGTTTATTGTGGGTGGGAGTAAGAGAGTTTGTACGTCAGAGCATAGACTTTTTAACAAACATCTTTGTGATTGAAGATAAAAGCAGTGGCAGGAAGTTTTTTTCTCTTTTGTATATCAAGTAGAAGAGGAGACTATTATATTTCGCTACTTTTCTCAAAAGAATATCTTCAACTGCAAACTAAGTGATCGTTCCAAATGTAATACTTTGTAAAGAACTCTCTTTCTTTACTTTTCCTTCTTTTAACATCTTAAATCAATGTTATGCTAAAGATGGGCTTTCTGTGGTTATTCTCCACACTGAACAACTTTATATAATACGATCCCTATTACTAATACTAAGAAGATAACTATCAATGTGTATATATAAACAATGCTGGATTAAATCAAGGAGGAAGAATATAAATAAAGATATATCAAAATACGTAGTATTCGCAACGAAAAGGAGATATTTGACCAGCATTCTACTTTTGAATTTTGTTACTTATAACAAATCAAAAA
This sequence comes from Thermobia domestica, assembly GCF_964235325.1. NCBI lineage: Eukaryota > Metazoa > Arthropoda > Insecta > Zygentoma > Lepismatidae > Thermobia > Thermobia domestica. Next base: position 204,440,902 of record NC_137465.1, on the reverse strand, counting down.
GCCTTGATATCACTGATTGCTTTTTCGGATTTATTACTATATACATAACATGGATTGACTCATATGTTATTCAGCTTAGAATTTCTGATAATAATTTAGAATATAAAAAGAATTGGGAGTAATGTTCAAAAATTGCCTTTCGAGAGCTAAATCAGGATATGATTAACAATGCTCGCAGATATTTAGGTTATATAAGATGGCCAAAAGTTTGAAAATTGAAACAGCGTGGAAATGCAGAACTAAAGTATATGAGTGTAATATACGGGAAATAAGACAAGCGTGAGGGCTTTAGCTTTATTCTTGAAAATCACAGCATTGGAGTTGGCTCATAATTTTAAAATAGAACTACAGGATGTGATAAAATTTTCTCTGCTGTATGTTAATTCAGTCGGAAATTATGGTCAATCTTAGTTTCTGCACAATTTTTAGTATGCTGCTCATTGTAGCTTTTGCAACTACCTATCTTTAATAATAGTAAAATAATGTCATAGGCTTTTCGCGTAGAGCCTCCAAATTTTGTATGCAGATAGATCTTCACCAATTCTAGCCGTGTACGAAGTCGTTTTTGAGATTTTCGGCTCTTGAGAGGGGGAAATTTGCTGAAGACGAAAATGTATCCGATATCGTATGCACATTTATTGTGGTTTCTAAAAGTGCTTTGCATGTATTCAACCAACATTACATATTGGTTTGCGGGCTTATATAACAGCATAGGATAAATACCCAGACAATGGACTTCAAATCATTTTTCCAAGTTCTGAATTAAGACCCGGCAGCGACGAGTGCTTACAACTAAACGGCGTGACAAACATCTTGGCATTTGAAGGCGGCGCTCCAAGTTCCTTTTAAATGCTGCTAGCAAATGAGAAGCCAGCGGTATTGCCACATTTATTTTGTACTCATCCACGTCTATCCCCTGTCACCTGATCGTGCTGTAGTTTGTCTGCTTAGCCATAGCCACACCCCTTTACCACTTGGCAAGTCGCACCAGAGCTTGCGTTTTATTCGTTTAGCTGAAATGCCAAGGAGTTTGTCACAGGCTTTAGTAATTTAAATAAAAATGTCTGACGTAATATAATTCATTAATAATAAACTGTATTTCAGTTCAATAAAATATCGTTGCCTTCATCTGATTATGATATATAAGATGAGTAATATTGAATGTTTAATTAGATCAGATATTATTTTTATTTAAACTTTTGATACTAGGAATTTTTGTCACAAACATGATATGATCACAAATGATGGTTGCCAGAGTCCTCATGTGTCCTGCTATATTTCTGTTCTCTTTTATCCACCCATATGCTTTGACTATGTTTTCTACACTGTTCCTGTTTTATTTGAATGTTTTCACACATTTTGAACCTCCCTGTATATTGAGTCAGTGGGCATTGTTTAAAAAGCCATCTGCGTACGTGAAGTTATTATTGAAATCGGTGGTCAGGCCAGAATTAGATCCTGCTGCCATTTTTGGTAGTGGTACATACAGGACAATAACTCATTGCTTTCTTCACACGTTCGTTTATTGACTTCTAGTAATGTTGTTCAGACGAATTTTCGGTTTCAAATGGAATCCTTTTTCAAATTACTGAATCGAAAAAATTGATGAAATAATGTTATTAGAGGACTGTATAAACAAAAAATAAAAAGAATAAATCATTAGTATTTAGAATTCCGTACCAACCAGGAAAAGGGATGCTGTACGTAGATGCTTTTTGACACCAATTTTGGAACGAGTCGCGTATATTGAATTTCCTGTGACGAATGTAGAAAGAGCTTCATAACTCTGTGTACACTACTGGAAGCTGTATTCCAAAAGGTAATTGGTTGGAATTTGCTGATGAAAGAACTTGTGGGATTTTGTAATACATTTCTGTTGGTACGTGAAGGTATGTCCGAGATGCAAATTTAATTACATCCTATACGACTCAAAAGCCTGGTCTAATTTCACAGAACTAGAACATTTTGCGGGGACAAGAATGAACATTTACTTTGAAAGATTTCGGTCCACAAAGCAAGAAATAGAATCTGCTGAAAAGTCAGGGAACTAAATACTCATTACATAAAATTGTCAAATTCATTTGATTCTTGAAGTGTTTAAAGTATTGAATAAATATTTGAAATCGTTACTTGCTTTAAGTAGTATCATTATATTTGTAGTGTGTATGGTTCTCCTGAGAGCTGTTTTTGCCTGTAATAATAATAGCAATAATAATTGCACTATATCAGTTGACAAATTTGTAGAATTAATGGTACAATTCTTTAACTTTTGGTTTGCATATCTAGTTCCTGTAGATGGTGGTAAATCTGCTAAAGGAGTTAGTGCGATCAAAGCATGATGGTATATTATTTAAAGCTTCCTTCTTTGTTGTAAATAACAAACTATAAATAGAATGCTGAAACAGGGTGATTCGAAGAAGTGTCTGAGTGTTAATGGCTTTTAGATAACCCCATTGATTGTGGCTGACCCTCCGCCCACTTCAGTCCTAACCTTTTGGTGATAGCTTTAGTGATTTTGTCTGATAAATTTTGTTTTATCAATAACTTTCAAACGAGTAGGCGCATTTTAATTCGAGTTTTTGTAAATGAGTAAGAAACTGGGCAATTAAAGCCATTTCATACTGTAAACTCGTGGTTAGATAAGGAAGTACAGTATGTCCGGGAAGTCTCTATACCTTACTAGTGTTCTTGTATGATGGTAAATCTCTCTCTTGTGTGATGACGTTCATGAACCCACACACTCCCGACTAACCACTCTTCAACAAAAAATGAACTTATATATACTATTTCAACTCAAAGAGTGATTGAGACGAACTCATACCACCAACAATGGAACAGCAATAATAATAATGATGATAATAGCTATGTCAGGATCAACAAACCAGGGGCGCATCCAGGGCGGACTTCTGGGGGGGGGGGCAGTGGGTTGTAATACTTATACTTAGAGCTACTTTTAAGAGCTCCAAACTCTGGGATGGGTTTAATTTATATATAAAATTAAGAAAAGTTTCCTCTTCGGGGGGGGGGATCGCCCCCCAGGATCCGCCACTGTAACAAACATTAATAACATTAAGGCTACTAGTATTACTAATAAATATGATACAGTAATAAGAAACTATTAAGGTAAGGGGTAGGCCTATTCGAACTTCCTAGCGGTATAAATTGAGTATGAAACGTGAGTATACCTCGTCTGGTTGGAGGATCAAGAAAAGAAAATAGTGAAAGCATTCACACGCAGTGGCAGCGACAGAGTGGATATATCTTTGGCGCAGGATCGCAAGCTCAGTCCTAGATCACATAATGTAGGTTTTTTATTAGGTCATCAGTTATTCCACATTTCATTTGTGCTTTTATCCCTTCTGTTGTTATGAAATAGAACAAGATACTTACTTTGTGTATATGGTCTAATAAGATTCAATGACTTACCAAAGCACAACTGAAAATCCACCTTACTTGTCATTTGGGACTTTTAAATAACAACGTTCTTTCTTTCTTTTTTTTTTTTGTTTTTTTGTTTTGTTTTGGAGTTTAGTATTAGATCTAAACTATACATGCATGTACTTGCGGTATGTGGTAGCCACCACTTATTACTCGGGCTCATCTAGCCTAATGATTGTGGGTCATCCCATGAATCAAAGTGATACCGCGCTACTAAAAGCAACATTATGACTTCAGATAATAACGTTAAGATTTTTGGATAGATTTTGTAGCTTTAGAATGTAGACAACAATCTCTTTGAGGCCTCTCGGATACAGTTTATGATTTTGATGTCAGATGATACAGTTTCGGCAACATATTATTGCCTTTATCACACGCCTTCAGTAGACACCTTGCAGTGATATATTGCCAACATCGTAACACAAATTAGGATTAATAAGTTTTTGCTTTGGTTATTTTTAGTTAAGTTATACATCGTTTCAAAGCTAGAATGGGCAGCTTTCAGAAAGTCTGATCTTTTTTTTTTTTTTTTATATATATATATGATGTTTGAAGAGTTCTACAATGGAATGTCAAGTGAACAAAACTGATCGCTTCCAATATTCGTTGCTGTTTGGTTTCAATCAGTCTGACTGCTGCCAAAACCACAATGAACATTCAGAACTCAGCCGAGATCTTGCATAGTCCACAACTCGAAAGTAATGAACGTGCCTTAAAGAGAAAATTTGGATTTCAGCTAGCTTGTAGATCGAATGGGCCATCAGATTTTGATTTAGGAATATTTGAACAGTGATATCCAGAAACAATCCGTGAAGTGGCTGAAAAAGTGGGCACGGACATTCGCGTGTGATGGGGAGAAGTGCAGAAATTGAAGCGCATGGTTGTCGCAGAGATGATGCAACGTCATATTTTTTGTTGGTCTGTTATCACCAGACATCGCCGTATTCAGCACTTCCCCGCCACATTATCGTACAAGATAACGTCAACATTCGACGATGGAAAGAATGTTGAAGCTCTAAAAAGTCAGCAGAAATCCACGGAGAAACAAATTTTCCCTCTTGAAAGCTGTTTTCGAGCTGTGGTTCCTCGAATGCAGTCGTGGGTCTCAATCCTAGCGTATTGACACGGCTATTTATATATTTACCTATTTGAGAGGGTCTCAATCCTAGCGTATTGACACGCAGTTCACTTTTATTTTTCCTGTCCTTTTTTCTTTTTACTAATATTCAATCTACGAGGACCATTCGAGGTTCGCAGACTACAGTTTGAGCAACGGTGCAGTCCCTCTTGAGACTGAAACAATAATGATAAATAAATTAAAATAATGTCACGAAATGTATATGACCTGATTCCACGATCATAGTCTTTATCCAACAAATCTCAAAGAGAGTTTTGCTATAAAAAAGGAAAAAAATAAGGCCACATATAACCCAATATTTCACTCTACTCCATACATTATGTTGGCACGTGCTGTATGCTTGAAGCTAATGAATTGTGTTTGGCTCAGCTGTTGTGAGGTTAAATCTCTTTGATTGTGCAGAGGAGGAGAAAAGTGGAAACTGGAGGAAATAGGTTCGTCGCCCGTGGGATCTGGCGAGTAATTTCTCGGCTCGTTTAGAAAGTAATTGGATACCTGATTCGGAGGAGATGAGATGGCACACAAGATGCTTACGTTAGATGAGAACGTTGTTTACATTAACATTTTTATTACTTCACGTGGAGTGATCATTGGATGCGAGTGGAGGGACTTTAAATATGTGGAGAGATTAACACATGTTATTGCATCTTTTCCTCTGCAATGAGTAGCAAGCGCTGCGATCTACCCTTTCTTCATTGATATTGTAGTGAAAATATTGTTATTACAGACTGCGGTATGGTTTTTACCATCTTTTCGTGACCCTCGCTTTACAAATATGAATTTATTACATTCTTTTCTTTAACTTATGATTCATCGTGTCCTCAAATGTTGCAACCGCAATTTAACTCATTTCCCGTCGCCATACAATGCTACAATTTTGCACTCCGACATAAAGTGTATGACAGAACAATATTCCATAGCTACTTTCATATATTTCTATATCTTTATATACAGGGTGTTTCTAAACCACACCGACAACACTTGGGAGGTGATTCCTGACACCAAGATAAGACAAAAAGTATAGACAAACCTGGGTGCACAAATGCTTCCTTTCGGAGTTGTAGGCTGTTGAAAACATGAAAAAATAAACTAAAGGTCCATAGCTTCAAAACTACGGGACCTACTGTAATCGGGTCAAGACTTCACTTAGGAACTAGAATTGGCCCTATCTAAATGTCTTAAGTTTCAGAATCCTGCGGTACTTCGGCCTTAATTTTATAAAGTTAGATGGTGAGTACTTCAATTTATGTGCCCGTAGCCAAACCCTCCGTATAAAAATTGTCGCGAGAGTACCTTAGGATTCTGAAACGTATTTTTCGAAGTGAAGTGTTGACCCTACTACGGTAGGTCCCATAGTTTTGGAGCTATGGACCTTAATTTCATTTTCTCCAGGACAACATTTCTCCAGGATTTCATTTTCAGCAGCCTATAACTCCGAAAGGAAGCGTTTGTGCACCCAGGTTGGTCTATACTTTTTGTCTTATCTTGTTGTCAGGAATTACCTCTCTAACGTTATCGGTGTTGTTTTGAAACACCCTGTGTATTACGTATGATGTAAAACATCTTGATGAGGACAAAATGTTCTTAACCCCTTGGTTATGTGCAACCCCCCTTACTGTGTTCATATTGTGGTTGCCTGGTATTTTAGGCTAAGTTACTGGATTCTTTTCGTTTAAGTTGATTTTTGTACACTCTACTTAAAGTTACAGTGGTTCATTACATGCGTTTCTTTAATGATTTAATTATGTCCTTAAATCATTGCAATCTTAATTTAATTCATTTTCCAACGTCATATCATGAGACCTTTTGTACACCAGACTCACGGTATAAGAAATAAAATGTAGATAATGTATGTAATACAATAAAATGAAAATAGGAAAAAATGTAATCAGTAGGGCTGGAAAGTTGAAGACCTAAAAATATCTTTAAAAAAAAAGACGTAATAACTGGAAAAAAGGACGTAAAAATAAGACCCAATTTAATTAGAATTACCTATTTAATGAATATAGTGCTCAAACTAAAATAAGAAAACTTCCGCATCCACCCCCACCCCCCCTGTTAGAGGACATTGTTACCCATCCTTATCTGACTTGTGATTGTTCCTGATCTGGTCTTGTCAGTCCAGTCGTTGAAGAATGTCTTATCTTTTGAATTTTCTTTACTAAAGAAAAGATGTTAAAGATGTAGTGGTGATTCGAGTTAATGGCCTGTAAATTTATTGTCGAAAGATGAAGTGCCAAAAAAGATGTTCAGACTTATAAACAGCTTTAAAAAAGACCAATAAAAAAAAGGCAAAAAAAAAAAGCAGTAAAATCCACTATTTTCTGGCCTCATCTTCGGGCACTGGTAAAAGAGGATTTTTCCTCAACTTCCGGGCCCTAGTAATCAGATATAACTGAAAAAATATTTTAAAAAGTGTATAAAAACACCACAGTAAGAAGTTAAAACTTATATTTCCAAGAAAATTACTTTCAAAAACATTCTGTGTAGGACTTAAAAAAAAAAATAAAAAAAAAAAACAAGCATTAGGAGCGTTCTTGTATAGAATCAATTTATAAATAGACGAGAGCGCTTAACATAGTTTCTTTCTATCATGCATAAAATATTTTTTTTGGGCAAAAGTTAATAGATTTTTTAAAAAGTTTTTAGTACGATTTCTTATATTTTTAATGAAAGCATTTTTTTCTAATATTTTATTTTGTGTACAAGTTTGTAATTTACAAATAGTAAGCAATTTTAATAACTGTTAACAATACCGGCGGTGGTACTTTTTCATAACAAAAATATTAAAATGTTAATTCATCTCAACAAAGAAAAAAATACTTGTCTATATGGAGTAGTTGTTCGTCCCTTTTTAAGACCGAGACTATATGAACGTGAACTTATTGTTTAAAATGGAATCCGACATCTAATCCGACCACCAACAACTAATTTCAATTTTTATTAGACCTAGCGAGTGATTTGACCTCTGGGTTTCGATATCATTCATGTGAAATCAGAATTTGCCTACCTTTAAATGTTACAGAGTCTTTAACATTGCAGATGAATTGATGCCATGATTATATAAGCTTTTCGCCATTTCGTTAGAGTGATGTCAATGCAAAAATCTTAGAAGCCATAAAAATGATATGCAAAGGTGCAAAACAAACAGGAATAACAAATAGAATTGAAATGTAAATGAAAAGTAATAAAAGTGAATAGAAAATGGTATAACATCAAACATCCCACAATAATGTTTGTTTTGTGTGGAGTGGTAATACGTGTAAATCAATGATGATGAAATTAAATAAACGTTGGGAAAGTAGTCAAAGGAAAGGAATACCACAAGATAGTTTAGTGTCATTCAAATACCCTCAATAGCTTAGGATGGAATTCACAACCAAACATTCTACTATTACAGTGGCATTTAGTGGAGATTGACAGTATTGGTCTCACACATTTATTACTGCAGATTATGTATTCATCCCTTTAGTTCCCTTCAAAATACAACGTATTTTTCCGACTTTTGGTTCTGCTCCTGGAAGACGAGCAGAAAACATTTGGACATTTGCTTTATATTCGCTTCCAAAGCTTACTTTTTCTGGATTTCATCGTTCCAAGATCTTTCTTGGGTACAGATGAACCACGGGGAAGTGAAATGAAATCTTTCAGTTTAACGTCGTACGATACCCGTTAGGCTAAGGGAGACGATGTTTAAGGCAAGTGATTGATAATGGAAGAATTGGTGGAATGAGACCACTACACTTGGTTTGGGTTCGAACCTGGGACCCCACACACCAGAGGTAAGCACTCGACCACTGTGCCATACTGAGTTGTGGGAGGAAAATTGAATGATTCCATTATTTTCTTAATGCATAATGTAACACCCAGTAGTTGACGGTTCATAAGCAGTAAACTTTTGCCTTGGTTAATCTATTTAACTAATTAATGATTTGAGATCACAGTGGTTGGTTATGCGTGCTCTAATTTAAAGTCGTTTCAAATCGTGGTTTACTTCCTTTTTAAAAATAAAATGTGAAGGTTTGTTTTCCCGTTTTTTCGTCTGGTACGCTATTTCTTGTTTTGTTTTGCTAGTCTCTTTCGTGATGATGGTGTTGCCAGGCATTGAGTTTGAAGCTCGCGTGAGGCATCGTTTAATATTTTGGGTTTTGCGTGTCGTCCTATGACAAGGCCTTGAAAAGTGAGAATGCATCGTTCCAAGAAATCATCTATCGCCCCGAACAGTGTTGTACAACAACAAGGAAAAGGATTCCCACTCATTTTGGTTACGGAGAATTTTTTCACTTGTTAAAGAAAGAGAGAGAGAGAAAAAAAAGCTTAAAATATTTTGGCTCTCTTGGGAAATCTAAACCATTGAAAACGATGATGTTCAGTTAGAGAATTTTTAAAGGTCGAACACTGTTAAAACTTTCGATTTTGTCTGTTTTCTATTATGCAATAGTTGATTATTGATTTTACACTACAGTGGTACCTCCACTTACGTTGGTAGACTAATTCATTACAGAAAATTAATCGGACCAGGAAATTGTAGTATCCCGAAGAGGATTTTCTTTATGTATACCTCTCATTCTAGTTTGAATCAAACTTGTAACTTCCAGAATCTAATCAAAGCAAATAATCTTATGCTGAACCTGCTGAAAGAACCTGCAACATCACACTGGGTTTTGCATTTCCATTTCCCCGACCACATTTTAAATTCATATAAGTGAAGTAAAGTTTACCACCTGATGAATGTGGTTTGAAAAATAAATTCTAGTTCAGTTTCGGAAAACATGTGTAATTTCTGCATGTGATAAATCTTTTCAACCGTATATGTTGTAATGTTGCGAATGGTGTGTTTCATTCGGACGCATTATATATATTACAAAATTATTGTTTTGATTACGAGAAATAAAGCAACTTTTTTTTTTTTATTTATTTATTAATATTACCCTTTGGGATCCATGAAGGACTTCTGTACCAACTATCTACTGCTTTCAATCACGAATGATTTAAGCGAAGATGATTCGCTAAATGAATTATTACTTGGAGGGTGTTTACTCAGACCTTAACCATGCTTCTTCTTTCTTCTTCTTATTATTATTATTTAAATTTGGCAATTTTTTCGTCTTACTAAATTTTCATTCATTGTTCGCTTCTAAGAACATTGTGCCCCTAGACTTGGGCCTAGTGGTAAATCTGGCCCTGATTGTGACCGTCTCGTTGTTCTCTCCTTTCCTTCACATTGTCATTCCACCAATTGCTTAATAATCATTCACTGTCATTAACCATCCATCTTCTTTAGTCTAAAGTGCATAGTCAATGGACGTTAAACTAAAAATGTGAGTTTTGTTGTGAAGAAGTTTATGCACACACACAAATAAACGCTTTCATATATCTATACATTTCATCTTATACATTAGTCCAGTGTTCTCAAACTGTGCGATTAACGCGGACCCCTTGTTCATGCGGAAAGTGATCTGCGGACCCCCTTGCAATGCTATCTGAAATTTCACATGGTATTAAAAAAAAATGTGCTTTTCCATAATTGCATTGAAATCTGGAATAAAAAAAATTGTTACCATCAATCTTAGGTCTGATTCAGCATTAAGACGATTTCGCTTAAGGTTTTAATACTGCAAAGAGCAGAAAAGGTCTCCTCACATAAGTCAGTGGTAGGGAAAGGCATCAAATGTTGCAATGCCTCTTTAGACAACTCTTCATAACACAGTGCACACGCAACCAAAAGCTACAGAGTTCATTTTCGTTGAAAACTTTTTTCCATGAAGTATCGCAGGGTAGTTCGAACACCTGTTCTTGTTCTGTGGTAGAAAAATTCATACAGTACCTTGTATGTCATGGATCTCTACATTAATGAAAGGGTTTTCAATCCAGTACCAGGTTGTGGGACAGGGAAATATTCTCGAAATCTTGGAGCTAATGCTTTCAAGTGTTCTACAAGTGTTTTGTGCACTTCAGCAGAATTTTTCATCTGAAGAATCAATAAAATCCTTGAGCACTGGAAACGAATAGTTATTGTTTTGTACTCGTTCTGCCCACAGCTACAGTTTCTTAATCTTAAAAATACTTCTTGTATAACAGCTGAGAGTTCCATTCTATTAAAACACATTTCAATTTTTAGGCGTCGCGGACCCCCGACTTGGTCCCGTCGACCCCCAATTGTTCGCGAACCCCACTTTGAGAACCATTGCATTAGTCGCTTTTTTTTTTTTTTTTTTTTTTTTGCAAAGATACATTCATAGTTGTGAATGTCACTATTTTAAAGCACCTTATAAAGAGAATGAAATAAAAGAATGATTGTTTGAAAAGAATAAATTGCTTGTTATAAAATAACTGTAATCTACTTATTCATTTTAATACTTAACTGGCCGATAATCTTAAACATTCTACGTAAAGTAAATACTTCTGCTGACATAAAAAAAGAAGTCATTTATCGGTGAAGCTATCAGCACCATCAGGTGTAAGCCACTTAACAGTACAATCGGTTACAAGAGTTATGGTCTTTTCCTTCTTCATCAATGTCTTCCTGAAAAGTCCAGGACTTCAGATATCGCACGAGTTGAACCGAACTTACCCGATCTGGATCAAACTTGGCATCATGGTAGACCTTGACGTTGACCTGCTATATCATCGTATTAAATATTATAGGGTGCATGCTTTGGTTCCCGAGTTATAGGCCAGCATATTTAGGGTTTGAACTTTGATGAAATTTTAATAAATAATTTTACTCAAGATTTGTTTTAAAAGATCAGTGAAATACTATTTCTTTTCACAGAGTTCCTCCGTGGCTAACCAGTTAGCGTACGCGCCTTTGGCGCGGGAGACTCGGGTTCGATCCCCGGTGGGAGCTCATGTGGTTCGGATTCCACGTTAATCAGTAAGTCCACGTCTCATATAGCCTCGCTGCTGAAAAGGGACGTTAAATTCAGAATCAACTCAACTCAACTATTTCTTTTCACAACTAGGAAGCTTAAATTAGTCGAGTTCTTCAGAATAATTTCAGAGGCTCTTTCTACAGTTTGATGGATATCTACATACATTCTTTCCAAATGCGGTAGGAGATCGCTGGAGAATATTAAATTCGTGTATTTGGGGAAAGGGATTGTTCATTATTAAAATTTAGAAAGAAATTCCTCAATTCTCACTGCCGTACAAATCACAAAGTAAGCATCTTTGGCACTCTTCATACTGTGAAACTTCTCTATGGTTATGTGTGGCTGATTACCAGAAAGCATAAAAGCGAAACTTGCATGCGGGATTTAGTTCATGCAGAAAATTACTTAAACGTTGGCTATCGAGTTGCTCAATGGCGCGAGGCAACTACACTGTCCCCAAATTAGCTGAAGGGCATGCTCTCATCCAACTCTCCATCATGTGGTTGAAGGCTCTCGGATGGCAGGGAAACAAAATACAACATAGTTTTAGCAAACAGGACATTCCGTGGAATTTCAAGTACTTGTCTCTGTAGTTCTAAGAATGTCTTTCGTAACAAGAGTTTAAGACACAAAGGGGGAATAAAGTGTGTGTAACATTAATAAGTAATTGGCTTTTTCTCCCTTTCTCTTCTATCTCAAAAAACAAATAAAAATACTGAGAAAATTAGTGAGGAGAGGACTTGCATTGACCAGTGGTTAGTTCGTTTGCCTTTTGAGTGCCTAATCCGGATAGGCTCTGTGGCTATTCCCGTCATTTCGACTCTCTGTTGTTAATTTAAAAGGTTTCCTCTGTAGGAAGAATGCCATCGTGGCTTTTTCTTTAAAAATAAATAAATAAATAAAGTCTTTCTCAACGGTACAAAATCAATCACTGCCGAATGACTCGTGTACACTTTCTAATACAAAATATTAATTATTACTGTATTTAAATGTTTTACTATTACTAAGAGCCAAGAGTTACAGTTTGAAGTCAGACTACTCCAGTATAACCATCATCATCTCACGTCAGCAATTTTTCGATTGGTTTGACACAGCTTTCCACTCTTACGTATCTCGAGCCAGCTTTCTCATTTTCATGGCACTTGTGGTGGAATCTGAAAAGAAAATCAATGAAATGTTAGAATACTTTCGGAAGGGCTGTGAAGAATATGAAATGAAAATAAATGGTAGAAAGATAAAAAGTCATAGTGATTAGATCGAAGGGATCGGTGTCAAGTATAGAAGTAGGAGGGGAGAAAATAGAACAGGTGACTGACTAGTTTTCGATACCTCGGTTGTATTATTCGTGATGATAGGAAGTGGAGTGTGAAATAAAATACAAAGATAGGAATGGCGAAAGAAGCCTTTTGGGAGGAAGAAAATACTATTTTGTGAGACCTTGAATAAACAGTTGAGAAAAACTCATAAAATACTTCATGTGAAGTATTGTACTGTATGGGTCAGAAACATGGACATTAAGCAAAATTGATGATAAATTACTGGAAGCTTTTGAAATGTGGGTGTGGAGAAGAATGGATAGAATTAGTTGAGTCGAGTGGGAAATGAATGAGAGGGTGTTGGAAATGATGGGGAAGAAAAGAACAATTTTAGATGTTATTGAGAAGAGGGACAGTGGCTGAGAAAGAACTGTATCATAAGGGATGTGCTAGTGTAATGACAGGAAAGAGAAGGAGGGGGCGAAGGAGACTAAAATTAATAGACGATATCAAAACAGAAATGTGCGTGAAGACGAAGGGATTAGCGGAAGACCGTCGTGCGTTGAAGCTTCTCAGTTGCGGTTGTCAATACTGGCAAGAATACCGTGATGATGGTCACTTTCTTCTTTACATCGTGTATTATTTGATCCATATATTTCAATTGCGGCCTTGCTCTAAATGTTTTTCTTTCTGCAATTCACTTCATAAAAACAAGCGTCCAATATCATATAAATAAGTAAATTGGGAATATGGTGCATTGCATTTTTTCGCTGGAGATGATGATACCCTAACTTACTTCCCTACACACCTAGCATTGCGGGTAGGTAGCAAAGGCTAGGAAACCCTTTGCTGCGGGGAGAATGACAATGAAGATAATTACAGTATAACCTTCCTATGGTAGAATTAGGCACAGTTTCCTCTTTGAGTGCACGGTATTTGTAGGTTACTTTTACGAACTTTTTTATTTGGTTTCTTGACAGCTTTCCAGTAATTTAATTCCCAATGATTACTCAAAGTCCAAATACGCTATACCTCTTCCTTTGCTAGGTACGTCTTGACTGGAATTAGCCAAATTCAGGCAACTTGTCAGTGTAAAGGATTTAGCACAAAATCACTCATTTCGGTCACAGCTTCGTCTCCCGTAGCCTAAGTGGGGGATCTCGGGGAATGTAGTACCCCGACAAGACGGGGCCGCCACAAATTTACTAGACCGGGGATCGAACCAGGAACCCCACGCACCAGAAGTAAGCGCTTTACCAGTGAGCCACCGTGTCACCCGGAAGACGTAAAAAAATCAAAGTTGACTTATTTTGAATGATATTCTCAAAAGAGACTCCGTCAGTTGTATCATAATTAATTACGCTATTGATTGAATACTCCGTAAGCGTTTCTGCATTGCGAAATTCACGTTCAAGTTGTATTCCCCCGAAAAAAAATATAAATTAGGACTTAACAGTTCTAGAGGGCTTCGAATAGCTTTCAGGGAGAGCTGAGTCTCGCTGGCCTCCTCCCAGCTACAGCCCTAGTTGTCTGTTTGATTTTAGTGCAGACCCAGTATGTAGAGGGAATTTTGAAAAAAGACTCTGTAAGAATTAGGTCTGTTTAAAGCTTTTATAAGCGTTGAATCTGGGTCTTTATTTCTACTTCCCACAAGAAGAGAACTATGGTTTCGTCTTTAAAAGATCCGCGAAGGATGTAAAAGATATTGAACATAGGAAGACAAGGTTTGTACGATTGTGGCGGAATATATTCTGTTTCGTATTCAGCAGTCGCCTCGTGAAAGTCTTTCGCTGGCGGGGAGAAGGAGAGGAAAGGAATTAAGTGCTACAGACGGAGTTGAAATTCAATGGCGACTTTTTAGAATTTCTAAGCAGCATCTGAAGGTGCTGGCGCGGGGAGGGGGAGGAGGCTTTAAGAGAATTTCCATGAAAGAGAAAGATTCCGAACGAGAACTGGTTTCTTTCGCAGGATTTTATGTGATCCATGCGTATGTTAAGCGAGCTGGGTTTGGAGAGACGAACAATCAGGCTGTAAATGCAGATGAAATTTATGGATGTTTTATTGGACATAATGAAGGAAATATGAGTTGAGAAAGCAGGACAGTCTTTGTATATAATTAATTAGAAAGGCAGAATAAGCATAAACGACATAACTACAGTGTAATTCAATTCTTTAGTTAATCTCTGTGAACAACTATGAACAACTGTTGCATTTTCTACTTCTGTCTTCGTTTAAAATTGAGATTATTTTAAAAAGGAATGTCGTATAGAAAGTGGGAGATATTGAATATATTACTACGAGGGCAAGTCAAAAATTATCCGCAATGTAGCTATAACTTTTCTTATATTGTTCGTATTGACCTCTGTCCTCGTTTAGTTTATTGTTACGCTGTTATGGTCACGCTGTGAAAGTCTGATCCTAATTCCTCCATTTGTATTCCTTTTGTTGCAGATAAATCATGGCTGCTCCATTAGAAGTTTGCACCAAAGAGGAACAAAGAGCAGTGATTCGGGTTTTGTGGTCGGAAGGTATATAAGGGTCGCAATCCATCAAAGACTTTCGGCACAAGACGGGAACAGTATTTTGCCCGAACGGATTGTTTACGAATGGATTGAAAAAATAAAAAATTGTCGCACATGTGTTACGCACGAGGAAGGAGCCGGACGACCATCTACGAACACAAATGATGACAGTTCGATCACAGCTCGCGCCATGTGGACTTTGTGGTGAATAAACACCGTGCTCATAGGTTTTCTCGGGGTTCTGCTGTTTCCTCCCACTTTCTTCATTCCACCATTTCACTCATCTCATCATCACCGTCTCCTTTAGCCTAACCGGTATAATCGTGGGACGTAAAACTTAAAGATTTCATTTCATTTCACAAATGATGACAACAGTGAGCGTGTATGACATGGTTCTGTTAGACAAGTGACTATTGATGAAGTGGCACATCGTCTTTGATGGATTGCGACCCCTCATACATCTTCCGAACCAAAAACCGGATCACTGCTCGTTGTTCCTCTTTGGTGCAAACTTCTAATGGTGTGGCCATGATCTATCTACAACAAAAGGAAGACAAAATGAAAGAATTACGATGAACTTTCATAGCATGACCATAACAGCATAACAATAAAATAAACGAGGACAGAGGACAGTATGAACAATGTAACAAAAGTTATAGCTACATTACGGATAAGTTTTGACCCACCCTCGTAGTTTTGTTCGCATGTCTTTAAATGTTTTTTTTTTTTTTTTTTTTTTCGTGGGAAACTGACTCTTGCTTTTATGATAGTCTTTATAGATATCCTCTTGAGCTGAAATTTTGCATACTGCCTATTTCTGCCCTTCACCCACTGTTCCAAAAAAATATTCCCACAGATTTTCAACTCTGTTTGTATCTGGGAACTTTGCAGAACATGCAAGGTTCCAGACGTTAAGTTCTGTAAACACGATATATGCCATTCAAGAATATTGAATTGTCTATAACGGGGGCACGGTCACTCAGTGGTAGAGTGCTTACTTTTGGTGTCCCTGGTTCGATTCCCGGCCAAATAAGTTTGTGGTGGCAACATAGTGTCCGTGGGTTTTCTTGGTTTATTCCATTTTCCTTTCACATCGTCATTCTACCAATTCTTCCATCTTCATCCACTTGCCTTACCCAAATCATCTATCTCCCTTAACCTAAAGGACATCGCCGTGGAACGTTCAACTAAAAGATTTCATTTCACTTTTTCGGTTGTTGTGTCAATAAAGGCGCAAATGCTGCGCAGACACGTGAAGAAATCTGTATTTTTTATTGACAAGATACGTTATCAAAAGCAACAGACAATAAATGGTTCATCGCCTTAGTTCTGGAAATGTCGATGCCCAAGATGCTCCTCAAGAGTCGACAACGAATCACGGCAAAAGCGGATGATATTCTGACAAAAGTTGAACAAGACTGCATGTAAGCATCATCACATCGCCAATGACCTAAACATTCATTCCAAACAGTGTTAAACTGTTGAAAAAAAAAAAACGCTATAAAAAGAAGCTCGACGTTTGAGTGCCACTTGGTCTCACTCAAAAACTTGTATTCGACCGAATTTCTATGTGGGGATCTCGACTGAAACGAACGAATTTATGCTAATTTTGAAGCGGTGATGAAAGGTTGACAGCCTATCAGAACAATTTGCGAATACCATGGTTGAAACGAAGAGAAGCTCTATAGTATGTGACAAAGTGACGCCTAAGGAGGTTGTGCTATTCATTCGGTGGGATTGGAAAGAGCATCGTGCATCATGAGCTTCTGCCGCCGGGCAAAACGGTAGACTCGAACCTGTACTGTTAACAAGAAGCGTGTCTTCACCTAGCAATTCAAAACGAATTGCCGGAACTGGTCAACAGACAGGATGTTATATACCACAGACAACGCCAGACCGTATACATCTTGAGCAACCCGTCAGAAATTGAGCGAATTTGTCTAGGTTTTAATACATCCACCATATAGACTATACATGGCACCGCGTGACCATCATTTGTTACGGTCTAAGCAGAACTCCTGAGTGGCGTTTGTTTCAAGAGAGCCCTGTGAAAACTACATATCACAGTCTTTTGACCAGAAGCCAGAAAAGTTCTACAGAACGGAAGTATGGTCTTGCCGAAAATATGGCAGGTCATCGAATAAAATGGTGAACACGTTCTTTCATGATAATGATAATTATATTTTTAAATTACAATAAATGTATCTTTAATTTATCCTCCGAAGATTCAATACTTTTTTGACTATTATTTTTTTTTAAATAATAATTGTACAAAAATCATTATGTCTAATGCATGCATATATGCTTCTAAGTCAAACTACAGACAACGTAGAGTAAAATACTTGCTCCTGTTAATTGTGAGCTGAAATATTTCAACTTACATCCAACTCTCGGAAAGTTGTGTATATCGTCCCAAGTATAAAGGAATTCATCGTTTGAAGGGCCTCCAATTCAGCTTTACTTATTTTTTTCTTCAAATGGAACTCGGTATACCTCGCGGCCGCGCAAATTTTCCATTCATTACATTGGAAAATATTTGAACGTGAAGAAATGGTAAAACTATTAAATAGTGAACTGAATGTAGATGTTATTTGTGGTATGATAACCTTTTCAATCGAACTTCCCAATTCCTTTCGGTCAACCAACAACTTTAATCGTGTTATATGTTCATTAGGGAGTTTTCTGAAATTTTCCATTCCTTATCAGCACGTGAACATGGTTTCCAGAGCGAGTACATCTGGGAAACAGTCTTTTAACCTTTTTAAGTTCTAGCACTTATTTTTAAGCACTGAAGTAGTGTCATTATTCAATTTAAAAAGTACCAATAAAGCTTTTTACTTCTTTTTTTTTTTCAATCACGCCTTTCTGCGTCGAGACATAAGGGGTTGATGACGTCATAACTGCAAAAAAAATGTTAGGCGTATTTTTATTATTTTTTTTTGGGGGGGAAGGTGAGCTTATATTTTCACCTAGAAGATTGAAATTTTGCACAGACATTCAGTGCACCGAGTAGTATTTTTTATATTTTTTTTGACTGTGTTAACACAGGAAGGTCTAGAAGGGTAGAATGGTAAAAAAAAAGTCATTTTTCCGGGATTTTCCCGCCTCAGAACACGATAGAGTCGTGTAATGGTGCCGTTTGAGAGGATGTTCTATTCTAAAGAGAATGGTGGTAGAAAACATGACACTAGGATAAATAGGGATGTCTCAGGAAACTTTTTACCTGAGATCCAGGTCTTTTGCAGTAATCTGTAGCATTGTGGTGCTCATTGGTAAGTATCCCCCCTTAGTACATCCCTTAATGTTTTTCAGTTGATTTTGAGATTTATGCGTTAACATGGGAGCCCAGTGGGGCTCAAACTTTGAATCTGAAAAAAAATCCAATTTCTCTCAAAATTTCGTGCGTCAGGGACATGAAAAAAATATGAAATGGTACCGTTTGAAAGGCTGTTCTGTTCTGAAGAGAATGAGGTACTAACCATGATCGTAGGATAAGTAGGGTTGATGCTGTAGCTGCATGATCGAAAGTCTATAATTTACCTTAAAAAAAAAAAAAGGTTAAATAATGAACAGAACGTAGATTGGTTATTTGTGGTCTGATGATGCTTTCAATTAAACTTTCCAATTCCTTTCGGTCAACCAATAACTGTAATTGTGTTATATGTTCATTACGGACTTAATTTGGAGTTTTCTGAGATTTTTCCATTCCTTTTCAGTACGTGAACATGGTTTCCAGAGTTAGTAAATCTGGGAAACAGTCCTTTAATCAACGAGATTGGATGGTTATCGATCTACAAAATGTTTCCTTTTCTGTAGTACAACAATGGAGAAGCCCCTTTTCCCTTCATCATTTGACATTAATCTCACTAATCCATCTGTCATACGAGATTCCAGGGAAACGTTACCTGTATTTGTATACTTTTTTTTTCATGTTTGTTTTGGTTTTCTGTGGAATACAAAACATCGTTAATTCCTTTGTGGTTCAGGTGAAATAAACGACTGTTTTAAAGGTAGGAAACCACTTCTGTTGCACACATTTTCCCTTTGATTATTATACATATGTGCTGTTTCGACTGCTAGAAAACTATTCATTTATTAAATGTTTGTTTCGTTTCTCTCTTTCATTAAACCTATGCTAAAATGACATGCGTTGCTATGTAGAAGCTGCTACACTATGCTTGTTACTGGGAATTAAAACTAGAAAATACTGGAAAATGAATCTATGTTTGTATATGTAAATTTCAAATTTTTTGTGTGTCGTTTAGCGACGAGAGATGCAAAATACCTTGTGAACACACTTTTTTTCTCTCACTAGAAGAGTCAAGAAAAAACTCAAACTGCTATGATTCAGCGAAATGGATCAAATTATGAACAGGTTACTAACATTTACCATTTACTTTTTTTTAATTACTAACGACCGCATTTTTTTTTTTTAAATGCAGATGCGCCTATGCAAATGAATATTTTGAAGATGTGAATATTCTAATGTATTCACATATTTCTGCATATACCTGAAATTAAGAATCAGTTTAATATTCGTAATGTTCTGCATCGGTAGTTCGATATGTATTGACCATCCATTAGAGAATATTTTTCATCCTTTTTTTACATAATGGGAATACTCTTTTCTAGCAACAATATATTAATTTCTGAGCTCAGATCTAGGATTAGGAAAGATCGAATCAATCAAACAGTATTGTATATGGGGTTCGGTAAATCTTGGATGAATGTATCGAACGATCTCTCTCAGTGTACAAATATTATCCAGTTGTATCACTAGATATTGGAAGGTCATTGTTTGCCTGTTAACTTATTTTAGCAGGCAATAGATGAAGTTTGAGACTAGAACACCTTGAAGAATTGCTAGTAGTGTACTGTGCGAATTCATTCTGAATACCGTACACGCTGTAAGCAAGTGAATCATAAATGGATAACCTGTTTCTTAAGTGCACTTGAGTTTTTGTATTACATACGAGGTGTGTTCAAAAAGTATTGAACCTTATTTTTCCCCGCGTAAACCAATGAAACGTGGGAGACTCTTCAGAGTAGATGTAGAGAAGATACTCGTGCGAAGTTGTGAATGTTTTCCCGCCAGCAGAAAGCGTCAGTCTATGGCACTCGGCCAACGAGTGAAGACATGTAACGGTCGTTGGATTTCAATTTTTGTAAATTGACAGAAAAACTGGAACAGCGGTATTGCGTCAAATTTTGAAGAAAAAAAAAACTTGGTGATAACCGAACGGAAATCATTTGCAAGGTTCAACGGGCTTTCGGGGATGTGCCATGAGCATCTTACGAATAAAGGAGTGGTACAGCCGCTTCAAAGATGGCCTTACATTAGCGGACAGTGAACGACGTTCAGTTAGGCTCTCAATAAGCTGGAATGACAGTGTCATTGAGTAAGTGCAAACTGTGGTCTTGCAGAACCGTCGTTTCACGGTCTGAAAAAACTGCGAACGATATAGGGGTAAGCATCGGATTGGTGCATTCAATTTTGAACGATAATTTGGGTATGAGGAGATTGTGCGCGAAATTTGTACCGAAGCTCCTAATAATGGAACCCATTCTGCGCAATTCGATTCAGGCTTTCATCGCCAAACACAACATTTCTGTGTCATGCTCCCTACTCACCCGACATGGCTCCATGTTACTTTTAATTATTTTCCAACGTGAAAATGCCACTAAAAGAGATCCGATTTGAGTGAAGAGAAAACATTATTCGGAATGCGACAGCATGGTTGCTCAAGACGTTAGTGTTCGCACTACACAGTTTGTACAGTCCGCAGCAAAAAACCTGCAACATGAGGATATATGTTTATTGTGTAACGACGAAGTCTTTTGCTCCAAAATAAGTGTGCAGGGGAGGACGCCGAGGTTTCTCCTGACGTGATTCATGTCACTTAGACGTTATGTTGATTCCCTGTGCTGTTAGTCGTAGTTTCACAATAAACTTACATGCTCATGTTGCAGGTCTTTTGCTGCGGATTGTACAAAGACTGGGATGGCCGCTGCGAGAAAGTCACTAATTAGCGACCGTATGGAGAAGCAGTAACGTCCTTTCGCAAAGCAAATGTGATTATTGGACCCAAACTCAGTGGAGAATTCTGGTATTTCATGACGAAGAGTTCAATCCCAAGTTTTTCCAAATGGAAGCTGCTAAGATTCGACATTCATTGTCTTCGACAAGACCCAAAGTACACGTCTCCCACCTTTAAATTCTGGGCTTTATGCAGAGTCGTTCTGACGCGTGATTAGAGCCATACTAAAGAGTTCGACTAACATGTTTCCTGCAGTAGTCAAGCCTTTAATATGGCGCTAATCATATGTCAACACGACTGTGCATAAGGTGTTATGCGGTTATTTTTCAAGTGAAGGGAGGGCTGTATTTTCTTTCGCATAACGAGAAAACGAATGCAGATCACCATATATCCCAGTCAAAATAGGTTTTGTGTCGGAAGAAATTCCCGGAGAGCTGAATTTTTTCCTGTTGATAGACTATGATGAGACATGTAATTTCCCAAAAGTCCCCGGTTCTCCCCCTTGTGCTTTCCCCCCAGCCCCCCTTAAAGGTGAATTTGCCGTCTCTCAGAAAATTAGCCATAACTCCGAAACCAGTGGAGCAAATGCTTCGCAATTTATTATTATTATTATTATTATTATTATTATTATTATTATTATTATTATTATTATTATTATTATTATTATTATTTGTCTAATGTTAAGCTACAAAAAAGGTGTCTTTCATTTTTCTCGAGAAATGTATAGTTTCGTGGCAATTGTGTCTTAAAGAGAAAACAACAGTTTTTTGGCGGGAAAAATTCCCTTTATTTTTTATCTACGAGGTAAAGTAAAAAAAAATGTTTCAAATGAAAGTTTTAGATCGAAATCTAAGCTTTAAAACGAGGTATATATTGTCACAGTATGTAAAGCCAGAGCTGAGTAATGTAGCTTTGAACGTCATAAGAATATGCTTCAAGGCTCATAGGAATAAGATCAGAAAATGCCAGTTATGGTTCGGGGGGACTATTCCCTACCTTCATATTGGGCTTTCCATTATCCACCACCTATGGACCCGCCATGTCCCGGACTGGCAACAACCGGCAGCTTTCTTATATTATAAGTTTATTTTAATTTCTATACTTTTAAATAAATTCATAACAAGAACAGCATCACGGACCACCCACCCACCACTATAACCTAAGAATACTGTGTGCAATGTTTTCTAATATTCATTTTAAAATGAAGCCAGATTATTCGTGTAATTGATCTTCAAAATCTTCATTGTATTGAGGTACATTGTTGCATGATAACCCATTACAGTGCTCACACATAGCTGAACAGGTAAAGTCAGATATTCTGCAGCGACAATAATCTCCACACGCTGCCTTGCAAGAGCATGTAATTATTGCTAGGAGGTCATCAGGAGCAAAAGGTTTCATACTTAGTATCGGTCTTAAGGCTTTTCTTTTTACGTCACTTTCTTTGATATATTCATGTTTCCAACCCCAATGAGTAGGATTAAGTTTGTTTCCTAACCACAATTGTACCTGTAAGTACACTCTGAAGAGGTGCTGACGACACGCTTCTGAGGTCGATGGTAATTTAGCTAAATCAAAGTTTGACTTCAAAGAAGTCTTTGCAGTTAGTCTTGTAAATCTGAAATAACAAGCTTCGTTTAAGTTGAATATTTACTTAGCCCGTACATTGAAAGAACAAACTTTTCTCCATTCTCGACAAGAGTATCTTTTGATGCATCTTGTTGCAGGAAACATTCTGCCTTACATTTTGCCTCTGTGCTTTTTTTTGAATTAATTCAACTGCTTTTGTTTTCCCAGTTCCAAAAAATGACGAAGTTGTATCACAGCCAGAAATAGCATGGGCAAAAAGGAGAAGTTTGTCTATATTTTTGTTGGATCTTTTCAATTTATCGATATCAAAACAAGTGCTTGACGGGTTCTTTTCTTCAACATCTTTTCAAAAGAAAATGGGTCTCCTCTCTGGTGCTAATGCAACTAGCAATATTAAAATGTCCGTGTCATTTCCAACAACAATCACTCTGGAAAAGGTATCAAGTTTGTCAATTCGAGTCCTTACAATTTCAGTATCAGCATCTTCTTCAGCTATAACTGCTGCTAATCCAACCTTTTCCAACTCTTTACATGTGCATTCAATCAATTTCTTTTTATTCTTTCTGTTAGAAAGAAAAGGTTCTTTTTTTACGACACATTTAGTATTTTCGCATGAAGAATATTTCAGTGTCCTCTGGTGTTCTTCATCTTTCGTAGACGCCTCTTCTGGATAACCATCGAACACCACCGTATGATTATTTCCATACTTGGACAGTACAAATGAGCAATAGTTCCTAACAATATCTCCATATGTAGCATCCTTAGGCCATGAAACATAATGAAAAAGGAAACCTCCATCGATAACTATCCCAACATCTTCTAAGCATGGTTGCTCAACGATTCCTTCTGAAAATGCTTTAACTATAGACGATTTAGTTCTTCCGAAGGTAAGTATCATCAAAAATCGATGGAGGTACAGAAGACAATTCATATTCCAAATACATTTTCAGTTTATTGGGGCTGCCACATACACATAAAATACTATTAAAAATCTGTTGTGGGTTTATGTTCACTTTTAATGATCGAACCGATACAGACTTATGACTGGCTTGAGTAATCACCATGTCTTTTCTTTTCAATTTTAGCTCTCCAAAACTCTTACCTTTCATTTTTCCATAGCTGCCAAACCCATTTCATAAGCTTTATCACTGTTAACACTATCATTTGACACAAAGCCGGAATGTAAAGACACGAGATCCCCTGAAAGCTTGGTAAAAGGGTTGTGCTGTCTCAGCCAAAATGTAAATTTCTCAATATCCTTGTTATCTCTTTCTTTCCTTGATTTCCGCAGTTCAACATGCTGTTCAGTAAAATTTAAGGCTGTTCCTGCAAATTTATCCAAGGCTTCTTGTATCTTTAAACAGTAGGGTGTTCCATGAATCCATTTTGACAAAGTACTATCTGTTATTCCTCTTCCATGCGTCAGACCTCCCACAGCTTTCATTGGACGCATTAGGCATTGTTCTATTATGTCTGTCCAAGTTCCTGACCAATATTTCCCATTCCTGCGAACGGAAAAATAACCTTGTTTAGAAAATAATTCGTACTCTTCTTTTGATAGTTTAGATTCGAGTTTCAACATATGCTGAGCATATAAATGCACGGATTTAGCATAGGGCAAGTGGCCTGCAGCGTGGAAGTATGGAAGTATGTCTACTACTGTACTCAAGTGCATGTTCCAGTTGCCAGTTCTTTCTGCAAATATAAATTTCAACATAACATCTATGCACTTAATTAGATTTAGCCAAAGCTTTGCTGTTCTGCTAGATTATTTTCTCTCTTCAAAATTTGTTTCAGTGTTTAAAACAGTTTCTGTAACTTCATCATCCAAGTTAATTCGCTCGAAATCCAGTTCCTTGTCAATAAGCTGCTGACATATGTCTTCTAATTTCTTGCAGTCTTCTTCAATCTTTGGATATTCTTCTCTCGTTACCGTAATGAGAGACGCTGCAGTTAAACAATAAGCTCTTATTCCTCTAGAATATGCATGCCCACTTAACATGTGATTAACAGTTGCCGAACCATAAACAGTTTCCCATAGATTTTGTAAGCCACTTCCTTCCATTATGCGGTCCACTGATCCCATATAAGACATTAAAAGGTGAAATCCACCTAACCTAAGAATAACCTTTGATAAGTCACTATTAGGATCTGACCTTTCTACGATTTCTGTTGCTTTCAGATACAATGGTTGGTCAAAAGTAGCAATGCAAGATTGATTTCTTTTTCTACAGTGATCTGCAGCAAAAGATAAAGCAGAATAGATGGTAGATATATTATTTGGGTCTAAGTTTATAAATTTTACTGCCATAAGACATGTAGATTCAGAAGAATGCTTGGTGCTGCAAATAATGTTCATAAGCCCATTACAGCCAGGTTGCTTCTTTATACCTCCCATCCAAATTAAGTTTATCGGGTAAAAAATTCTACATAACTCCTCTGTGCTCTTACTAAGATTTCTGAGCTCACTGTACTATTTCGTCGGATTACACCAGCACTGGGGCTCGCTGACCCGGTGGAGCACATTTTTGTTATTTTTTTCGTTGTGTGTCAAATAAATACTATCATAATATACCTCGTTTTACAGCTTAGACTTCGATCTAAAATTTCATTTGAAACCTTTTTTTTTTTTTTACTTTACCTCATAGAAAAAAAATAAAGGGATTTTTTTCCGCCAAAAAACTGTTGTTTTCTCTTTAAGATACAATTGCCACGAAACTATACATTTCTCGAGAAAAATGAAAGACACCTTTTTCGTAGCTTAACATTAGACAAAGAAAAAAAAAATTGCAAAGCATTTGCTCCACTGGTTTCGGAGTTATGGCTAATTTTCTGAGAGACGGCAAATTCACCTTTAAGGGGGGCTGGAGGGAAAGCACAAGGGGGAGAACTGGGGACTTTTGGGAAATTACATGTCTCATCATAGTCTATCAACAGGAAAAAATTTAGCTCTCCGGGAATTACTTCCGACATCTAGCTTATTTTTTACCTTCATTGACTGGGCTAATATCAACTCTCTTAGGGACCATCTAGTGATGTTCTCCATATTCATGACTGTAATCTTTTCATGCACGACAACCCACCTTGCCGTAAGGCTAAAAAAGATTACAAACATGGCTTTAGTAAAAACAAATTAAAGACGAAACGTTTCATCTGTCGGTGCCTGTATTTCACTTGTTGCTGTACTTCATACTCTGGTGGTTATGTTGAGCACTCTGAGTAAGAAGAATTTTCCTTTTTCTTTTTTTAAATATAACTCACAGCTTTCGTTGTATGAACATTTGTAAATGGCCCGCATTGCTATGAGTACTGCTTGAAATGGTAAACAGCACTTGGTGTATTCACGTGGAACTTAAAAAAAAAAAGTTTCAGAATGAAACAGGCTGTGTAGAAATTAAAACAAGTAATTATCTTCGTTGTACAGATGTGAAAATTCCTCTGGGATAAAATAATAACCGGGAGCTCGTTATAACAATGGTTTTCATATTAAAGAAGACATGTCCAAAGTTTATGCTAGGTGTTCTGCTTCGTCTCAAATAAGTGAATTTTTCATATAAAAAATGAGGACAAGTTTCAGGTTATTCTTTATTTGGTAAGCGTACTTCTGAATTTAATCCTTAATAGATGTCGGTCTTCATTAGCTTAGAAACATGTTGTGGATGTAAATTAAGAAAAACAAATAATTCTACAACATTGTTAACTTTTAACATATATATATCCTAAGATGATGCAGACCAATTGATAATCTTATTGGGCTCAACAAAATGATATGGGTAAGTAAATCCTCATGCGTAAGTTTTTGACAAAGTCGAGGAAAAAAACAAACTTTTTTGTAAACTAAAAATCGAAACTGTTTGATAACCACAAGATCTATTAAGATTAAAGTAATCGTTACTGGGACTGTTTGCCCCGTTCAACCGTAACAATAGGCATAGACTAGAAGAAAATTTTTCGAACATAGCTTATAATATACCTGAATTGTAAATACAAGTTCAAAAGTACTTGTTGAATTGGGTTAAATATTCACTGAACAGACGATAACATTAACTTGGATAATAGAATTTGTAAAATTGATGTAAATGTGTTTGTGAGATTACTATTGTAATATCGTGTCTAAATGTGTCACAAAATATTCGTTTAAAATTCTCCCGTTTATCGTATTTGTAAATATGGCAACCCCACAATAAGATCAACTGGTCATGTATGACTTCGTCCAAACAGTGACAAAAATATATCGGTTGCCATACAAGGTTTAGCTTTCCTTGCCTGTGTGAATATGTTTGTGTGTGTGCTTAAAAGATGCATGTACTAACATAGGAAATTACCTAACTTTATGCAGCTCACCTGTGTGTATTTCTTAAAAATGTATATTCCTTCATAAACCAGTTTAATCGTAATGTTTCTTTCCTTGCTGTTATTTGCTTAACAAAATGCTAGAATATACATTGCCAAAGTTTAAATAAAGTAAGTTTACGTATCTATTGAAATTCTCATAAAGTTTGTGATATAAAGTGACATAAAAGAAAAAAAAACGATTTCTATCAATGTGCGTTTCACAAGAATCTTTCAAAATTGAAAAATAAAATGAGATTAAATCTTTCAGTTTTACGTGTGACGCTTATGCCATGTAGAATAGGTAAAGGAGACGGTGAGGATGAAAAATGAGTGGAATGGTGGAATGAAGAAAATGGGAGGAAATAGGAGAATCCCGAGAAATCCCACGTACACGGTGTTTGTCCAGCAAAAGTCCACTTGGCGCGATCTGGGATCGAACTTGTCAAAATTGAAGACCATAAAATTTTAATTAAATTGCAAAATATTCATATTGGTTACACAGATATATGCTCATAATTATTAGCGTGACGTACACGTGGCGGCCATCTTGGAATGTTGGTGTCATCTTGATTTTCAACACTTTCAAGTATGAAATCATTTCATTTCATCATCAATGTCTCTCCCAATATAAATAAGCAGATAACAGCTGCGATAAAACTTCGCTAGCGAGTAAAATATTAGCAAGGCGTCGTATTACGGCCATCTTGGAATATGGCCGCCGTTTTTGATTTGCACCACTTGCAACCATCGAATTATATTCTATCATGAAGGCCCCAATCCCAGTACAGATAAGTAGAGAAGTAGCTTTGATAAAATGTTTCAAGCAAAATGTAAATCAACTTCTTCACTACTAAAGGTCAACACTCATTTGGTTGGTTGATTTGAGTGTAACATCCCCATTGATTGCTAAGGCTGTACGGATGGAACCTAGTATTTAAAGTGGGATCTAAATCACAACTGGGCTTCGAGTCCGAGGCAAGTACCTCCACAGAAATCGAACCCAGAACCATGTTTGTTAGCTACTCATTCACGAAGAGGTACTTACAGATCGAGTGTATCTCCTACCTAAAGGTCTTTAATGTTCGTGAATTCCAATAAATAATCTCAACTGCATTCTGAGGTATAACTACCACCAGTGAAGTGGCTGGTTGACATTAATTCGAACCCGACAGCCAAAGAGAGCATTGGAGGAAGAGCTTCCGGTGATGTGTCTGTTCCATTTCTTGCAATGCAGTGACGTATACACAACTGTAACCAAAATGGAATAATTGGATAACAGTCCCACCATTTGCGCCACACAAATATTCCTAATGAACAGGTGCACGAGAGGCCACGCAGCTGAACAGCAAACAAATAAGATCCTGTTTCTCACTATTATCAATGTTTCATCTCCCTTGATGTCAATATTAAACTAAATGAAATATATAGGATAAAATTCTGGCGTTATAATCCATTAAGGTCTATGGCTTGCCAGATGAAGCATGGAAGACAGTGCTCAACATTGAATTTTATTGTATCTCTTTCGGTAACTTTACACGAAACAAACACAGTAGTTATATTGACAATAAGGGGAGTAAAAGTAATATTACTTAGGTTTCGTTCGTAGAACATATTCAGTATTTTACGAAAGGGATTTTTTCTATGAATTTGGTCATGAAGGGATTGTCAACTGTTCCTCAACAATTCTAACACTGTTTGTTCCTTTACTTTTTATCTTTATATTTTACATGTAATATGAGAGTCAATTTTATGTGTGTGTTACTGTTAGAAAAAAGATGCACAACAGACGCAATGCGATAATTAACAGTGTATTTTCTATATATACAGTTAAAAACATATTACAACTATCTATTATTATTATTAGCAACGACCGTTTAGACTATAAAATTTCATTTTCCTCGGTTTTCTCATCAAGTACTAATGAGAATTCACCTTCAAGCATATCCTCTTCAGTTCATAGGTGCACTTATATGCATCTCTGTTTTTTATTTTCTTGCTTCTACTCTGAGGCTTGCATCGTAGTAAAAACTGCTTTGTAACGTTGGTGTACCTTCCATCTGTGTTTATTACTGATCTTGTTCATTAGCTGGCATCAACAATCATCATGTTTCAAGCGATAATTACAGAAACAAAATGTGGACCGCTTAGTCCCAGGACTCTAGAGGATATAAACTAATACAGGGATGCAAATAAGCAAGAAAATTTTACTCGCCCAAGATAAAAGCTACTAGTCACATCTCACAATAGAAATCCTTTACTTACCTTCTGTATGATATTAAATACTCGCCCGCACCGACGAACCACTCGTCCCGGGCGAGTTGGGCGAGTGGTTATTTGCATCCCTGCACTAATATGAGCTCGTTATAATCTACTGATTGAGGTGTCTTTGGATACTAAACAAAATTAACAGTGCTTTTGGGCTGCATTTCGTTAACTATACCTACACTGTATACTATCAGGGCCGTAAATTGGAACTTTTCCTGGGGAGCAGGCATTAATATGTGGGCCCCTAAGAAAATATGAAGTTGGTCCCCGGAGAAATATATGAAATACTAGGTGAAACGCTCCTTCTTCGAGTGGGAGTGTGGGTATGGTAACTATTTTCGCCCCTTTCGTCCGTAGAATATGTATTACAATGAGAGCAAAAGTACAAAAATCCATAATCATACACCTTTTCCACCTCCATCCCTCACCCCACTTCCCCTGCCGATCCCGGATGAATTTGGATTTAAGTGGCTTCGAGAGTGGCACTATTTGTCTTAGCGATCCCGTATGACGCTGCATCTGTATAACGAAGATAATTACTTGTTTTAATTTATGCACAGTCTGTTCCATTCTGAAGCTTTCATTTTTTATTTATTTATTTATTTATTTATTTATTTTTTGTTTCACGTGAATAAAGCAAGTGCAATTTCATTTCAAGCACTACTCATAGCAATGCAGGCTATTTAAAAATGTTCGTACAACAATAGCTGTGAATCATATTCAGAAAAGAAAAAAAGAAGGTATAAAAATAACGCATCATAATAATACAAATCTAATTTCATATATTAGCATACATGTTTTGGCCGTAAATTAGCAGAATCGTGTTTCATTTTGGCATAGAAGTTTCCGAGCTCTTGTTATAACAATATTGCAACACTAACTTGTAAGAACATTTTGCTAATACACAAGTGACGAAATACCATTCTACTCCAACTAAAAACTCATATACACTCGTGTACAAATTTAATGTATCACACGTAACACCTACAGTCGCATTGCAGAATTCAAGAAACGACTATTTATATCAAACAGTGAAGTGCAGAGTAAGTATTATATTTAATCATAGTAGGGAGGCGAATGAAACTTGGTGAACGTACCCAACAACAAAACACTTAATTACAGCCACACACACAGAAAAGTTCTATGCAGTGGATCCCAGGCTGTGGATTCGATGTATTTTGTTACACAGAATCCAAATTTCAAAACCATAGGACGATTGACCATGTCAATCCCTTTTTATGGGCGAAAAACATGTGTCCTCCCTACTCAAAATCGCTTAGATTTTTTATCCATAAAAAAATAAATAAATAAATAAAAATAAAAAAAAAAAGAATTGACACGGTCAGTCGTCCTGGGGTTTCGAAATTTGGATTCTGTGTAACAAAATACATCGAATCCATAACCTGGGATTCGCTGCACAGAACTAGTCTGTCTGTCTGTCTGTGTGTGTGTGTGGGGGGGGGGGGTGAGTGAGTGAGAGTGAGAGAGAGGGAGAGAGAAGTGTGAGGTGCTTGGATGTTCGATGAGCTTCGAAATGCAAATTAGCATTCTCTTGTTATATCTAGTCTACACAACCATTTTCTATTTAAAAAAATTAACAAAATTTTTCGAGAATGGAGACGAGACAAAAAAAATTATACGTCGTCTCGTTTTCGAGACGAGAAATTTGTCGTCTCAGTTTCGGGGGCGTAACGCTGTTGTGCTGGTACGCGACGCGCCTCTGTGCAGTGCTCCTACAGATGTGTTCCTTACAAAATACTTTCACGATATCGAAAACCCATTAAAATTTATACAAAACTGCTGAAACAAAGGTATGCATAGGATAAGTTCATTATTTTATTTCGTATTTGTTACACTTTTGTACGTCGGGATAAGGGACGGCAAGCAATAAATCCGGCCCTGTGTACTGTACAGCATCATTCTTTGCAAAATTTGGTCTTATCATTTCCTTACCCCCTTAAGTTAGTAGGGAAGCCGCAGATAACCAAGTGTTTCTGGAATTGAAGAAGCTAACTTTAGAACCGGAAAACTTAACAAGGAAGTCGTGACACACGCATTCGACAAAAAGACAACTGTTTCGTGAGAAAACAACGCATGCAACCAGTCAACATATTTATACCACAATATCACAGAATGATAAGTTTCTTTAACAGGGCATGTTCTGTGAAATCATTTGGTACATTCAATGTAAGTGAATTACTGAAATCCACTGTCCTAAAAAGTTTCGAGGATCGCACGGGCGGATCCAGGGGTTTGATCATCTCCCAGAAGAGGAAACTCATATATATATATATATATATATATATATATATATATATATATATATATATATATATCCATCCTAGAGTTTGGAACTCTTTAAAAGTAGCTCTAAGTAGCAGTATTACAACCCACTGCCCCTGCGAGGAGCAGTGTACACTATACCAGTGTGACCGGCTAGCCACGATTTTCCTACAACGAATTTCCTAACGAAAACAGTTCGCATCAAGAAACTCAAGAGGTTCACAATTGATCGACAGCACCGCATAACCAATCTAATAGTGGATCCAATATTATATCATGCGCCTATCTTTTATTTTTTTTTCTGAAGTCGTTCTCCGAGAGGCTTTCTGATTAACATCTACATATCTCGTACACGCTTACCAGTAAAGCGTTGTTTCGTGCACATTGTAACGCCTTTTAGTTGGTCCAATGGTATTCAGTAATGAGAGTTTTCTAGTTGTATTCATCTCTTTCACTGGAAATTTATATTTTCTCTGATAGTACAAGTATTTCCCGGTGTTTCTTACATAATATCATATATAATATGAAGCATGTGTAGACTGGTCTGTTCTTTTGTATTTCAAATACAATCAAAACTCATGTATGTATGTTGTGAAGTGCCTAGAGAAGGCTATAGAGCCTAAACTTAGTCACATCAGTGGCTCAGTGGTAGAGCGTTCACTTCTGGTGCATGAGGTCCTTGGTTCGATCCCAGCTTTCTCCATGTGAACTTTGTGGTGGACAAAAATCGCGTGCGTATGTTTTCTCGGGGTTCTCCCGTTTCCTGCCACTTTCTTTATTCCATCATATCATTCATTTCTCATCATCACCGTCTCCTTTAGCCTAACCGGCATAACTGTAAAACTTTCTATTTCTTAGCCACTTCAGGGAAGTCATCAATAAATAAATACTGTGGGGTTCCTATTATCCGAATGATGTCCATTCATCCGATAATTTGTTACTCATGCAACAGGTGCAAAATTCGTCTTATCCACATAGTGCTTTTTGGATCAAAAGATCCAATATATTTCAGGCAAAAATTTTCTTGTGGGCCTTATGTCTGGAGAACTACATATAGTGTAGCCAAACCCAACCTATCACTTAACTCAGTGGGGTGTGCTTATTTTTTACTGCTTATTCTGTAAAAAAATACGAAAACTCGATTTAGGGACCGTTCAAAAATTTGGTGGTCCCTGATCCAAAAAAATAATTATTAGCCAAGATAGCAATCTTTTAACCCCCCTTTTTTTATCATTCCTAAAATTAGTTTATTTTCACGAAACGAAAAACCAGTGGAATGCACACAATGTATTTGATGAATATTGCGTTTCATATTAAATTTTCGAACTTTTAGATCGAAGATAGATGCATCAGAGAGATACTAGGTACGAATAATGCATGTTGCCTTTGACTGCTGGACCTTAATCTGAGATTTCGTTCTCGATGTTTGGCCATTTTTGTCCCATTGCAACAAATTTTCGGTGGCCTTTAATCTCCGAAACGACGCAATTCTGGACACTTGTACAGTTCGCAGCAAAATAACCCTGCAATATGAGCATGTAAGTTTATTGTGAAACGACGAAGTCTTTTGCTCCAAAATAAGTGTGCAGGGGAGGACACTGAGGTTTCTCCTGGCGTGATTCGTGCCACTTAGACGTTATATTGATTCCCTGCGCTGTTAGGCGCAGTTTCACAATAAACTTACATGCTCATGTTTCAGGTTTTTTGCTGCGAACTGTACCTGTCCTCAAACTATATCTTTTGTCATCATCTATCATCACTCGTGAATTTGTCCTCATATCACGGTAACATCCTATATTTACACTTTCATTTAGGTTTAATATTTCTTGGATTGATAATGTGTTTAAAAAAATGCTAGGAAAGAAAATTGGTTGTGAGAGAAGTATACATTCACAAGGGCCAGCCCAGGACAAACCATTTTTTGTATGTGTGTGTTCTTACGATTCCATAGTAGTTAAAAATAGGATTATGTCATTGAGAATTTGTACGTTGTCAGCTGAATGTATCCTGGAGACTAGGGACGAATAAGTGAATGAAAAGAACGAGAGTTTCAAAGCATGAGGATCGAACAATGGATTCTTCTCTTGGGGAGGTAGCCGTCCGTGTCTTTATCATCTGTCGTGTGTAGGGTGGCCATACGTCCAGATTAATCGGAAAGTCCCGTTTTGAAAATATAAAATATTCTCCCGATATTTTAATAATTACACATTTTGTCTCTACAGAACGCCATAATTGTTTTATTGTAATTTATGCTCTACATACTGTTTTCTTTTACATTTTCATTTTATAGTACTGCTTTACTCTAAAACTATTAATTGATTATAAAAGAAGTTTTTGCTGCATTTTTCAAAGGTGTTACTTTTTAAACTGTTGGAATTATGGTAATCCTAGTCATATCCAAGTACACTGGCATTTTGGTATCCGGATGTTCTTTAAACATTGTACGATTGTGACAGTCGTGAGTGGATGATATATTGTGTTCGATATACTTTCCAGATTTTTGAACAATCTGCCCTAAATAACTAGTTCGAACAAAAGTATATATATATATATATATATATATATATATATATATATATATATATATATATATATATATATATATATATATATATATATATATATATATATATATATATATATATATATATATATATATATATATATATATATTCTATTTCCGGATTCCCTTTTACTGACAATTGTTGAATTGCCAGAGATGGTTCGAGTTGTATATGTGAGGGAAATTGGAAACAGAATGGATGGGAGTAAATAGCATCTGTGCGAAAACAAAAAGGCTGAAGCCAATAGTAGCGTGAATGTGAAGCGTGAGATGCTGGGAGGAAAGAGGCTATCAATAGTATCCTGTTTCTCTCAGCCACCTGTGTCAACACTCAACTCCTTCAAACAAAGAGACTGCTCTACTTCGGTGTTCCATTGAGAACTCAGCTACACATTATCTACGGACGAATTAAAAGCGGTCAGGCGCTAATATTTTCTTTTAGGTAATCCATTGCGGAGATCAATGAATGGAAGCTTTATTATTTATTTATTTATTGGACTTCCAAACTGTTATGCATAAGTGGAAAGTCTCATAGACCTAGTGTCAACGGCTCGAGCGGCTCTGCTCGCGGCTCAGTCACCACGGAGCCGAACCGAGAAATGAGCTGAGCCAACAGCTTACTGAACCGAACCGCCTCGAGCCATCGGCTCAGTTAGGCCGAGCCGGCTCGAGCCGCTGGCTCACCTGAGCCGAGTGGACTCGGTTTTGACATCACTACATAGAACTGGTATGTCCGTCCATCTATGAAAAAAAACAACATAAAAAACATGAAGCGTCCTAAGAATAGGTTTTATCTTATTTACCCTCTATTCAAACTAGAAGTGGTGGAAACCAACAATTTCTGGTTTGAATGTGGACCACCATAGGGCAAAAGCGATAGTACAGTCAGTGACGAAAGTTCTTCCTGTTTGATTAAATTGAATCGGTGAGTAGAAAAAAGAGAATATTCCCCAACACGTTACTTTTGAAAAACGAAAAGTAAAACTGTTTACCAGAAATACCATTGCTTAAGTGAAAATATATGTATGGGAGATTTGTAGCGTATGTTAAGACCTTTCATTTCCCAAAATTTCAAAAACGTAATGGAATTGGATATTTAGTTATAGAGAAATTGTTATCGTGGAATGTTATCCTTTATTTTTGGAATGTTCTCCTTTTTCTACTCACCGATTCAATTAGTTTCGTAAATAACTTTAGAATGGAAGGGCAATTTGAGTACAGTTTTCAGTAAATTAAAAAGAACGTAATTTTCTGTACGTTCCAGCCTAGAAACTCGGTGAAACTGTGTACGTTCCACCGTTATTCCCAAAATAAATTTTACTAAACGGAAAGAACTTTTGTCGGTGACTACATGCAGATAGTAGGAAGTGGTAGAAATAAACTTCCGAGTTCAACGTTGATCACCATAAAACAAAAACAGTCATAAACAGCAAGAAGCTGTTTTTTTGGAATCGATTGTTAAGTCCTAAGATTATATTTCCATGTTTACACTTATCTCTATACTAAATCGGAAAGTGATCGGCATGTACTATTAACTGTTCCGGTATTGATCTTCATAGAGCAAAAACGGTAACAGGTAGGCATTATCCCTCTGTTCAACCGAAAATGTGATCAATTATGATTTCCAATCCCAACATTGATCGTCCTAGTGAAAATATGGTAATAGCGAGGAGCAGCTTTCTGATATGGATTGAGTACCGCAAAAGCAGGTTGTTTCTGATCTTATCATTCTGTTGCAACCGGCAGTTGTAGAGCTATTACTTTCGACTGTTTACATAGTTTGCAAGTTTACCGTAGTTTCATAGCATGAAACGAAGCTCAATTTTTTTTTATATTACTGAGAGGACTTTCACAACTATTTGGGATAAACTATGTTTTAAGATAGCCGGTGCTTCTCAGGTATGTGCACCCACATAAATAATTGAGTGTAAATAGTATTTTCGAACTCCAGAGCACGTGATTTCCAAAGTTTTTATTAATTACTTATTATTATTATTAACCAATGAGCTAACTGTTAATTAAGCCCAAATCAGCAGACTTCCCTTTATGGTCATTCTACTGCCAACTCTCTAGACACATGAAAAATCTCGTATCTTTGATTAAACGATTCAGTACAGTGGGCAGTTTCGATTGCAGGTAACTGTCGAAATAGTGATCTTTCTATTACGAAGGCTTTAAAGAGTATTTGCTACCCTTTTTTAAAAAAGGAGTTTGATTTACGAAAACTCTATTACATATTTATCATGTCTTATCGTGTATGCGTCCGTCCGAGAGAGAAAATAATCTCAAGAACTCCTTCATGGATGAACACCAATTTTGTCCATGATGTAAAGGATCAGAAGTTAGGTACAGACTTTGTTGCTGAAGGTGGTATTCAAACCAGTAGTTGTAGATATGACCCATTCCAGTTTTAACATTAATCGCTAGAGAACAAAAGCGGTAATAGATAGCACAGAGTGTTTCCTGCATCGATTAAGTGTCCCAAGAGTCTATTTAATATCTATCCTTAACTCGAGTAAAGCCGGAAGTGAATGAAATCCATTACAACTTCTGGTTTTAGTATTGATCTACAGACCAAAAATGATAAGATAGCGAGAAACTGTTTTCTTGAATTGATTTAACATTATAAGAATGGGTTCTAGCTTCTCTCTAAACCCTCTATTCAGACCGGAAGTGGTAGAAATCAACCACTTCCGATTTTAATGTTGATCATTTGATATGTGGGTCGTTCAATATATGTTACCCTAAGCTGTAAGAAACTTATTTTTTAAAATTCATTCGTAAACTATATAATCATGTGTGGGTGGGTCCTTCCCACACACCTAAAACCTCTCCTAAAACTGAGAGTGGTAGAAATCGATTACCACGTACAGTTTCAAAGTTAATTGAGAAACTATCACGTCATAGAAACAAAAGCCCTTCACGATGTGCACGTGGCACTGCTAATTGTTGCATTAAACGAACTAGCACTCGCTTTGAAGAAATTTCATCACCCAGTGCAGAGACCTAAGTGCTGACAAATCTGAGGTCATGAACTGCATGCATCCCGAGAAGAAATACTGACTCCCGTTATCTCATTGACCAGAAATTAATCAATATTATTGCGTTTAACGGGAAAAGGCGAGACATATAAGCTGAAGAAAATGATACAGATGGTTGAGTTTAAATTCTCATGAGTAATTTTCAGTTTTTTGTAAACTTAAAAATTTTTCGGTAACCACACCATGCATTAAGATGGAAGGGAGATTAATATATTCTCTTTAAGCTTTTGATTAACATTAGCATTTTGATTAAGACAAAATTCGATTAATAAGACAGCCAAAAATTACGGCTAATCTTTAAACTTGTTTCACTATAAAATTATTTTTTAAAAATGAGGCAGATATCAATCGATAGATGGACCGCGTCAAGCTGAACAAAATGAGATACGGAAAAAAGCCGGGAAAAACTCCTTTATGGCGCCAAGAAGTCTGTTGTTCGTTGTTAATAATATTGATAATATTCTATTGCAACAGATGGTTTGTTACATTGTTTACCAATGGGTTGTGTATGTAAAAGAATACACCGTTAAGTATCAGATGTTTATCTTGTAACAGCAGCACATACTCCTATAGCTAATCTTAACATTGACAGACACTCATTGTAGTACTTGTAGTGAACGCATTTCTTATGTGTATATTTTGTAAGTAGGTTAAAAATAAATGTTTTACCTTATTATGCTCGACTACTTTTATCAAACATTGTGCCTTTCCTTTGCGAATAATCCCAGATAGCCTTCGTCCCATTCAACTAGTATTATCAATATTCTATTGTATTTATGTATTTATTGCATTTTATTATAATAGTCTGTATTAGGAATTACTAACGTATGAAAAGGGAAGAATATGAGTAACGTTTTCCATTTCTCGAGACTTGAGTTGGCGGCAGCGTATCGCGCAGTTTCCGTGCTGTTGTCGGAGTCCGTGGATCGATACGAGATATTTTTGTAGAAGGAAGAGAGTCGAGTGAGAAAATGTGGCGAGTCAACAACAACACTTGGGGTCGACGTGGTGGGCTGTGAGTGTTGGTATGACAGGGTTGCGGCCACCCGAGCGAGTAGCCCCCTTGGCCAGCGCCGAGGACTTAAGTCGCTTCACCACCCCTGGGACCACTCCATCACCTCGGAACCCATTATCTGGACAACAGAGCACAGGCTCTATACCTAATGTCATTCCACGACAATCGCCGTCGATCGGAGGCGACGGCCGTGAAAGGTCACCGAACTATGACCAATATAGGTCACACCCTAATACGTATGGGGTGCCTGACCACCTACTGCCAAAAAGTGCATCTCGTCGTCCAGGCGAAGATACAGGAAATGTGGAGGATGAAGACGTGCAGTTACAAGATGACTTGGAATATGAAGGGGCAGAATTCAAGTTGGAAACTCCTCGGCAGCCCTTGTGTCCTGGACCAGAGGACAGGTTCGTATTATTTGGTTATTTCATAGTTGTCTGTTCTGTTGTCACGTAGTCCTTTCAACGTAACAATACTTATCTCGTACATGTAGCAGGCATTCCATGACACTAGGACCATTATTTTTTCTTATAAAATTAATAGAGATTAGCGTTGCCCACGAAACGATATTTCCATGTCTCATCTCAAAAAGAGTTTCTGTGTATTATCTTGTATGTTGTCATGGAAATTGTATGTCATCTCGTCTCGTGGATAAAACTAATCCACATAAAACATTAATATAATGCCATCGTGGCTACAGTTGTCTATTGTTAATACATCCAGAATAGATTGGCCAACAAAATCATGTTTTCTAATGTCAGACATAAGTAGAATTGTAAAAGCTAAAGCTCAGTCAGCACATTGTAGAAACACTCTTAAAGTGTGTTAAGTTGAATCTCAATCGGAAATCGGGGGTTACTGACAGCACATTGATATGATTTGAATCGGAGTACTTTTGTTAATCTTCTTATTACCGAAAGGCTGTTTTAATGCATGCCATTCAATATTTAATGTAACCTTCAATAACAGGAATAGAACATTGTAAGGTACTTTAGAACTTCGAGTATTTGTGTGATATTCATTGGGACAGTGCAACAATAGTCCCTAATTCTAAGGGAGGTGAATGTTGATTGAATGATGATTGAAGAATTTGTGAAATGAAAACGCGGGAGGAAATGGGTGTATCCTGAGAAAACCCCGAACACGATTATTCACCACCATGAACTTACATGACCGGGGATCGAACCACGGACCCCATGCACCAGAGGTAAGCGCTTTTACTACTGAACCACCATCAGGCCCGTGCTGGCCCACCGGGATACAGGGACATGTTCCGGTGCGCCCTTTGCAACATCACATTATAAATAAAGGCACAGTATTTTAAATAAAAAAAATCTTAGTTATTGGTAAAGAACCCGTGATAAGCGCAGTGCGCTCTTTACACAAGGCGCCCTTGAGAAACCACACCGAAGGTAAACAACTTTGTGTATTTTTCAGTATGGCACAGTTCTGTACAATGAATACATACTGTGACTGTTGGTAAAGAACCTGTGAAGGGTACTGTGCACCCTTTACGTAAGGTGCCCTTGTGAAACCACATCAAAGATAAACGGATTTATTCTTCTGTGTAGTACAGTTCAGTAAAATAAAGACATATTGTTACTGTTGATAAAGAACCCGTGAAGGGTAAAGTGCACCCTGCGCATAGAGCGCCCTGCGAAACATTATGATAAGTGGTTTTAGTTGTTCTTCTGTATACCAGTTCTGTATAGTAAATTCATATAGTGACTATTGATGAAGAACCTGTGAATGGTACAGTGCGCCCTTATAAAAGACTGCCTGCGAAGTATCAGATTATAAATATATCTTTTAAAATTCTTCTGAATACCAGTTTTGAATTATACATTCATACAGTTGCTATTAGCAGAGAACAGGCAAAGAGTACAATCACTTAAAAAAAGTATAAAGCCAATAAAGCAATTAACATGTAGGTCTATTTGGTAAGATAATATAGGAGTTTTTCGTGCTGCTACTCATTTATTGCAAAAATAAATAAATAAATAAATCAGAAGTTAAGCGCAATCGATATAGCGGAGATTAAGCAATTTAAGATTTTTTTAAAGCTCTTTATTTTCAATACCCGTATATATATCCCTGGAAGAAGATTCACCTAACGGATATATCATCTATACTATCCCAGAGGATTTCTTTGTACCCCAGCGCGTGCGCAGAAGTATCATATTCCACCGAATTACATATTACGAGGAGGAAACCATTTAATGCAGCTTACTTTTGCCAAATATGTATTCACGCAATATTCGGAAATCCCTGTGCCATGTGGAGAATCCCTTGTACATTCGTTCATCACATATGAAGGGTAAGGGGAAAAAACAAGGAATGTCCATGTATGAGCTTTTTCGGGTGCTTTGTCCTTTCTGTTGGTGACTCTTGGTACTATTTGCCTGTATATGCCATGTATTCGTATATGTAAAAATGTCCATGTAAAAAGGCCAAAAGATGTAACTAACCCTATTCTTTTACGTGGTTTTCAATATTAAAACGCCGTTTTCTCGAAAATGCAATTTTGTGACATTCCTTCTTTTTTCCCCTTACCCTTCATATGATCTTTGCATTTTTGGATACTACATGTTATGTTTCTTTACATGCCACCTGACTGTCCTATGCACAGTTGTTATAAACCTAATCTTCTTCGAAGTTATTTTTTCCATTTTCACACACACTCGTAATTTTGACAGGAAACCGTTCATTTATCATCCTTCACCATTAGCCTAGAAGATACAACTAGTGTGATACGTTAAAGGCTTCATTACATTTAAATTTCTTCCTCCGAGAGTTTATTCTGTACTGAGACAAAATACAAGAGTGTACCCAAAAGTTCCAGGACAGTACTCATAACATGCAAACCGCTTGCAGTTCACGAGTTTCCGCTAGGATGTGTTGCGGTGGTCTTGTGAGCTAATGTTCCGAGTAACGTGGTTTGAAGTGGAAGCGTTTGAATGTTGCACGTGTTTTCGTGTGTGTGTTGCATTAGCCGTCTGCGATTTTTTTTTTTATCTTGGCGGTATGGCGGAAGTTGAAGAGCAAAGGGTGTGCATCAAATCCTGGGCATTGGGTAAAGCGGGAAGTGAAACTTATGAAATGTTGAAACATCCTTTTGGTGATTCGTGCATGAGCCGTAGCGAACCTTTCAGTGGTTTGAACGCTTTCAAGAAAGGCAGAACATCGACTGCTGCTGATGATCGATCGGGTAGACCGTGCACGGCAACAACCCCTTCAAAAGTGAAAGATGTGAGGGCGGCTGTGAACAAGGATCGTCGATGTATCATACACGATTTCTGTGCAGAGATTGGAATTGGATATGGAACTTGTCAGCGAATTCTCAGTGACCAGTTGAACATGCATCGCATTGCAGCGAAGTTCGTGCCGAGAGTGCTGACCCAGGATCAAAAGGACTGTCGAGTACAGATCTGTGAGGAACTGAAGGAAGCTGTGAAAAACGATCACACGCTCCTTGTCAACGTCATTACAGGCGATGAGAGCATCGTTTATATTTACGACCCAGAAACTAAACTGCAGGCTTAATAAAAGAGTCCTGGGTCTCCAAGACCCAAAAAAGCACGCATGGAAAGAAGCAAATTTGGAAGACGATGCTCATTTGTTTCTTTGACTAAGAGGTGATCGTACACCGGGAAGTTGTCCCACATTTAAGCACGGTCAATGCAGACTTCTATTGTGATGTCCTAAGAAGGTTGCGTGAAAATGTGCGTCGCAAAAGGTCACAGAAATGGCATAACGGTAACCCCATTCTCCACCACGACAATGCACCTGCACACCAGTCCTTTAAAGTAGCACAGTTTTTGCCTAAGAACAACACGACAGTGGTTCCCTATCTCCCATACTCACCTGACCTGGCCCCATGTGGCTCTCTTTTCCCCAAGCTGAAGCTTCGGATGAAGAGGCGAAGTTTCGACACCATTTCAGAAATTCAAGAAGAATCGCATCGGATAATTGACACTATTAAAAAAAAAAAATCCAGAAATGCTTCCAAGCATGGCAGAAACACTGGAATCGCTGTGTTAATGCAAAAGGGTAGTACTTTGTAGCTAATTGAGGGATTTAACTTCAAAGGTAAGAAACTTGCATTTTACAGATTCAGTCCTGGAGCTTTTGGATACACCCTTGTTGATCAATC